>NC_142474.1:52601742-52904772 GCF_049115385.1 Moschus berezovskii | reverse complement strand
AGGATCAAACCAGGAACCTTTAGATCTTCACTCTAACGCTCTCCCAACTTAGCTATTTTAGCCGTTTCATGCTGCGTGGTGTAGCCAAAAAAAATTTTTTTTTTTTAATTTTAAGAAAACGACCAAAAAAAGTTGTATTAAATTGTCTTCCTTTGGTCTGAACTGCATTTTCCTGATATACAGAACTTCTGGGAACTTTATGCATAAGAATTTTAGAGGAGTTGAATGCGTATGAATACAGGCACACCTGGAGATATTGTGGGTTTGATTTTAGACCACCAGATAAAAGAGAATATCACAGTATTTTCTGGCATCCCATAAAAGTTATGTTGATACTATAATGTAGTCTATTAAGTGTGCGATAGCATTATGTCTAAAAAATATATATACCTTAATTTAAAAATACTTTCTTGGAAAAAATGCTAACCATCACCTGAGCCTTCAGTGAATCACAGTGGTAATATCAAAGATCACTGATCACACATGCCCATAACAGATATAATAAGAGTGAAAAAAGTTTGAAATATTACAAGAATTACCAAAATAAGACACAGAGACATGAAGACACGAAGTGAGCAAATGTTATTGGAAAAATGGTGCCAACAGATATGCTCAATGCAAGGCTGCCACATTCAATTTGTAATAAATGCAATATATGTGAAGTGCAATAAATGAGGTCTGCCTATAGAATAGTCAAGGAAAGGCTGAAATAAATGCACACACAGGCTAGCATTTTGTTATCTAACTTCATTTTTTAAATTCTATCAAAATTTGAATGCATTTGTTAATTCAAGAAATATAATATTCAGCATGATCATTCTTCTTATAGCTGTGGGTTTTTCCTTAGGCAATGAATGCTTCCATCTAATTCAACCACTTATTATCAGTTTTTCTCAACTCTTCTGTTTCTTCCCCAGCAATAATACATATTTTCTCAACTTCCTAAATCTCTTTATTACATACAATTGAATGTAGTTTGGAATTTACAAGTCTTATCACATTCTCATTCTGCCTGAGCAATTCTAAATATAAAAAGTCAACTGTCTGCATATATTTCTTCAGAATTGCTGCAACTTTGTGCCTAAGATTCCTGAAATTAAAATTATGGTTCTTTGACATCTTTTTCATCTAGTCATTTCTGGCTTTTGGAAAACACCAAAGCCTTACTTATCATCCAGTGTCCCAGCTGAAATTTTTTACTTAAGCATTCACTGAGATGGAAGTATTATGGAAGTATTAATTACTTTGCCAAGGGATTTGGCCCAGAGCTAAAACCAAGCAAAATCAAAACTGTCTCTGTAACAATGCAATTAGTCATTCATCAATCCAGCTTATGAGTGACAGCTATAGTGGAATGCCTTAAGGAAATCAAGATATTATCTACTATATTTATCAGGCTGAAAAGTTACTTTATAGTTTACCAAGTATTTGCATTTTATCCTTGGAACAATGCTGTGAAGGATTTTTATCATCAGTTTCACATAATAAATATAATTTATTGCTGTTAATTTCACACATTCTATTTGCCCAGCACCCTTACTCTGGTATTCTCTCTGCAAAAATTCTTCCTTCTCATGGAGATCTCCTTCCAACACATACCTTCTATCTTTATTTCTCTTCTTCCCCAGCTTACACCCTCAAATACACTCTTAATTCTCTTGCCTCTCTCTCTGTTACCCTTGCATGGAAAATTTGGAGTCCTGGATGGGCCCAATGCCCCGCCATCTGAGCTCACCCCAGACCAGACAAATATTGCTGGAGAAAAATCACAAAAATCTGCTGAAATGATTTCACTTTAAACTCTGCTCAATACTCTGTAACAACCTAAATAGGGTAAGTGAAGTGAAGTGAAGTTGCTCAGTCGTGTCCAACTCTTTGTGACCCATGGATGCACCAGGCTCCTCTGTCCATGGGATTTTCCAGGCAAGAGTACTGGAGTGGGTTGCCATTTCCTCCTCCAGAGGAAATGGGATAAAGAATTTTAAAAAGAATAGTTCTGTGTATAACTGTATATGGATACAGCTGAAACTAACACAACATTGTTAATTGACTATACTCCAATATAAAATGAAAACTTTTAAAAAATAAAGAAAATACTATGCTAAATTTAAAAAGACAAAACAGACACAAAAGGCTACATGGTGTATGATTTCAATGATGTGGAATTTCCAGAATGAGTGATCTAATGAAAAGTGAAAGTGAAGTCACTCAGTCCTGTCCAGCTCTTTAAGACCGTAATACATTGAACCAAAATGCAAATCAGTTGTTGGCAAGGACTGGAGGAACAGTTGGTCAATAAGTAGTGACTGATTAATGGCTACAGATTTTTCTATTGAGGCAATGGAAATGTTTAAAATTATACAGTGCTGTTGGTTGCACATTTTAACTATACCAATGGCTCAGCAGTAAAGAATTTACCTTCAATAAAGGAAACACAGGAGACGTGGGTTCGATCCCTGAGTCAGGAAGATCCCCTGGAGAAGGAAATGGAAGGAAATCCCCTCCAGTATTCTTGCCTGGGAAATCCCTTGGACGAGCCTGGCATACTATAGTCCATGTGGTCGCAGAGTCAGACACTACTTAGTGACTGAGCATGCATGCACAAAAGGCCCTCAACTGCACATTTTTAAGTGGGTTTAAGTGATCGCCAAAGAATTGATGCTTTTGAACTGTGGTGTTGGAGAAGACTCTTGAGAGTCCCTTGGACTGCAAGGAGATCCAACCAGTCTATTCTAAAGGAGATCAATCCTGGGTGTTCATTGGAAGGACTGATGCTGAGGCTGAAACTGCAATACTTTGGCCACCTCATGCGATGAGTTGATTCACTGAAAAAGACTCTGATGCTAGGAAAGGTTGGGGGCGGGAGGAGAAGGGGATGACGGAGAATGAGATGGCTGGATGGCATCACCGACTCTGTGGACATGAGTTTGAGTGAAGTTCGGGAGTTGGTGATGGACAGGGAGGCCTGGCGTGCTGTGATTCATGGGGTTGCGGAGAGTCGGACACGACTGAGCGACTGAACTGAACTGAACTGAAGTGATTATTTTATGGCATGTGAATTTCATTTCAATAAAAAATATAAAATGTAAACAAAATAAATGCAGCTCTTCAAACTTCAAATGAACACTTAACAATACCTAGCAACCCTACTCCAGTGTTCTTGCCTGGAGAATCCCAGGGACGGGGAAGCCTGCTGGGCTGCCGTCTATGGGGTCACACAGAGTTGGACACGACTGAAGTGACTTAGCAGCAGCAGCAGCAACCCTACTATGTTTCCCTAATAAACTTTGCTCTCCTCTCTCAAAATCATTACTTCATTTCTTCTCCCTGTCTCAACTTCCCATACTCCCTAGGTTTAAGCTCCCATCTCATGGCTATATTGGGAAGACAGAAGTGCACAGACGGCAACATCTTCACACATCCTTCACTCTGTCTCAAACCTTTCACTTCTGGGCTTCCATTAGTCTGCATGGGCTGCCCATAGCACAAGACCACAGGCTGAGTGGCTTCAGCGACACACATTTCTTTTCTTACAGTCCTGGAGGCTCAAAGTCAAAATCAAAGGTCCACTGGGATTGGGTTCTGGTAAGATCCCTCTTCCTGGCTTGTAGATGGTCACCTTCTCACTGTGTCCTCACGTGGCCTTTTGCCTGTGTGCACATGTTCAGAAAAAGCTTTTTGGTGTCTCTGCCTCTATTTATAAGGGCATCATTCCTATTGGATGAGGGTCCCACACTTATGACCTCATTTAACCTTCATTATCCACCTAGAGACCCTGTCTCTTGCTGTTGTTGTTGTTGTTGTTTAATTGCTAAGTTGTGTCCAACTCTTCTGCAACCCCATGGACTGTAGCCCACCAGGCTCCACTGTCCATGGGATTTCCCAGACAAGAATACTGGAGTGGGTTGCTATTTCCTTCTCCAAGGAATCTTTCCGACCCAGGAATCAATGCATCGGATTCTTTACCACTGAGCTTCCAGGGAGGCCTGACCATGTCTATAAACAAAGTCAAATTGGGAGGTTAGGGCTTCAGCATATGCATTTTGGTGAAGACACAGATTGGTCCTTAATGCTGCCCATTTCTTCATCTTACCATGAGCCACAACAGAAACAAAGTCCCTGGTCCCATCCAAAGCCAGTAGCCCCCAACCCCCTCTGGGTCCCCAGCCCTTACCATTTTCTTACGAAAATCACTGACCCACTCATCTCTTCCTTTTGCATAACCAGAGTCTCCTCTGGATCATTCTTCCAAGAATTCACACATTCTCCTCCCTTGACTTCACAATCCTTCTCTATCCCCTAACTCGTTTTTCTATTTCCGTTTAAAACAACAACTCTCAATAGAATTATTTAAAATCACTGCCTCCTCTTCCTCAACAATTTACTCCCTCGTCAGGCCACTCAAATCTGGCTGAAACTGTTTGCCTCAAGCTTTCAAATATCTTCCGTGCCCCAAATTCAATGGATATGTCTCTCTCCTCATCTTACTCAATTTTTCAGCAACATCTGACCCAACTGACCACTCTCTGCCCTGAAAACTCTCCTCTTATTGAATCCATGACATCACAACCTCCTGGTTTCCTTCTGCTTGCTTCTTCTACTCCCCTTTCAAACCTCCAGATATGGACATGCCCTAGAACTTGCTCCTGAAAATTCACATTCTCTTCTCCAGCTATTTCCAATGCTACGTGAGCTCATCCTGTTTCTTGGGTTTGTGTCCTCTCTCTCTGGTGATGACACCCAATTTTACATGTGCAACTCTGACCTTTCCCTTGAGCTCCAGACTCATTTATACACTCTAAATGCCTAGCTGACAGTTCCTTTTGAATGTCTGACAGTCTTGTCAAATGCCGCATATCCAAAACATAACCTTTGACTCCTTTTTCTCTTTTCTAGGCTTCTCCATCTCGGTGGATGGCAGTGAACTGTTCAAGCCCCCAGTGGATCATCCTTGATTCTCCCCTGTGCTTATCTCCTGCATCCAGCCTTTTGGCAGCTCTGCCTCAAATCCACTGACTTATTATCTTGACTCCTATCACTCAGGTTCCAAGCACACCTTCTCTTGTCTGGACTGGAGCCAGGGCTTCCTGAATGGTCCTTCTGCTCTATCCTTACCCCCACTGCCATCTACCCCATGCAGTTGCCAGGGGAACTGTTCAAAGATGTAAATCATATTTTGTTATTCCCTTGTTCAAAACCCTTCAGTGATTTCACTTATTATTAGAATAAAACTCAAAACTGACTTTGAAGCCAGAGTCCTACAATGTTATCTGACTTCCCAGGTCTCTCTCATAAACCTCTCCCCCCAACCCCACACTCCATCCTTTCTGCTTCTTGAACACATCAAGCTCAAGGTCTGGTTACTCACCGTCCCCCTCTGACTGGAACATTACTTCTTGTCCTTCAGGTCTTAACTCAAATGTCATCCCCTCAGAGTGACTTTTCCTACTCTCATTTCTAGCATTGATTTTCTGTTTTTGCAAACTATTTATCACTACATATCTGCCCAAGAGGGCAGAGCTGTGATCTGTCACCTCCCTACTGTATCTCCAGCATGAAGCACTTGCCTGGCATATAATAAAAACTCACTGGAAAAAAATGAAATTCATCACTGATTCTCTCCTTTCACCAGGCTGCCAAAAGAAGCCCTTAGTGGCCTTCTCCAGTCCTCCATTGTCCCCCACCATCTATCTCCTAAGGAGGGCATCTCAGTCAGACGGGTCCTGGGCTCTTTGCACATCAGAGTCAGAGAGCTGACAGAGAATTAATAGAGGAAGATAGATCTGAAAGGCTTTGCAAGGGAAAGACTTGGAGAAACCGGTTGTCAGCCAGAAATAATAAAGAATAGAGGTCTGAGTGAGTAGATGGGGAAAGGGAGCAAGGCGGGGGTGGGGGGGAGCCTCATGTGGTCTAAGTGTGACAGAACTCTCTCAGCACTTATCAAGTCTGAATCTCTGGAGCGGGTAGAAGAGAAAAAACTGAGCAGAATACATGGAAAATAAAGGCATGGCTGAGGGTTCTGAACTGGATCCTTTTATGTATTCTAAGAGAAAGGAAAATAAGAATATAATTTTTATTTATTTTTTGCATGTTGAGTTCTGCATCCTTTAAGGCCAGGCTAAGGTCGACCTCTGTGAGCCTGTGACTCCACGAGTTACATACACATGAAGAAACTGAAGTTCTGAGAGATTCTGTGACACAACCACAGTCATTCAGTTAATAGTGACAAAGTGATGATTCAGAACCAGGACTGCTGCCTACAGGACCTGGGCTTACATATGCCTACATAACTGCTTTCCTCCTAAACAAGAAAGGAAGTTAAATGGACCTCTCGCTTCTGGTTAAAAAAAAAAAAAAAAAAGTGGGCTTCTGTTATCATTCCCTCCACCTCTTTTTTCTTGGTGTACTGCATGGTTTGTGGGCACTTAGTTCCCCAGGGCTTTCCCAGAAGGCTCAGTGGTAAAAAAATCCGCCTACCAATGCAGGAGACACAAGAGACATGGGTTCAATTCCTGGGTCAGAAAGACCCCCTCAGGGAGGAAACGGCAACCCACTCCTGTATTCCTGCCTGAAAAATTCCACAGACAGAGGAGTCTGGTGGGCTACACGACATGGGGTCATAAAGAGTCAGACACATGACTGAGCACGCATGTAGTTCCCCAACCCTCTAGAGATTGAGAGTGCAAGTCCTAACGACTGGACTTTTAGGAAATTCCCTACCATTTTCCTTCTAGTTGCTCTGTGCAACGTAAGTCAAGTTCACCAATTTATAGTTTCCAAAATAGATCTTTATCCTTCCTCCAAATATCCAGATAACCTCTGGTCCAGTTTTAGTTTTCTAGCACCTCTTCTCTGAGAGACCTTGAAGATGAGCAGCAGTGGGTAACCAATTCCTTGGGTAAGGAACACTTAGCTCCTGGCAGATAATCTGTCTCCATCTGGACAACAGAATTTACTTGAAGTGACAAGGTGATCTTGGACTCCCTCTTCACCTGTCTTGGGTTTCAGGTCTCTTTACTGTGCCAGATGTTTCTTTTTTGGAAACCACTGTTTTCAAAAGAGAAGTTGAAAACAAAATAGGAACAGAGGAGTTCTGATTTCCCCAACTTCAAGGAACAACATCCAAACGACCCCAAAGCAACAAGTATATACCTTTCTTGTTTTCTACTTAAAAATGTCAGACGTTCATTTTGTTTTGGCCTCTTCCACAACCTTCTTACACCCCAGGCCACTTTTTTGCACACTCTTACTTTACTTTAAATTTAATTTTCCATGCACCTTTTCTGAACCTAAAATTAGCAGTCATACTACTTTATAAGATGCTTCTCAATTTTTATTTGCATCTATATCATCGGCATTTTATTTTTAAAAAGTTTTTCCACCTGGGAAGCCTTAAACAAACACTTACAGTTTTCAAACAGATAAGAATGAGGTTATAAAATGATAACTATGAGATAGACAATTCTTGGGACTTCCCTGGTGGTCCAGTGGTTGAGACTTCGCCTTCTAAAGCGAGGGGTGTGGGTTTGATCCCTGGTTCAGGGAGTGAAGATCTCATATGACTTGTGGCCAAAAAACCCAAAACATAAAATGGAAGGAATATTGTAACAAATTCATTAAAGATTTTAAAAATAGTCTACATCAAAAAAAAAATCTTTAAAGAAAAGCTAGATAATTCTTTAAGAATTATCATCTCAAAGACTGAGGACTCTGAAATGCTCTGGAAAAGAGGTAGCCTGTGAAGACTTGGATGAAGTTGTGTGAGTACTGGAATCACTTGTGACCATCCCCAAAACCTTCTGTTGAAGGTCACCCCAGGAACTGATATTGATGAATACTTCTTGGAGTCAGTTTAAATGCTTAAATATTCAAGTGCTGTGAAATCAGTTCTCACACATCTAGAGGAGCTGTGGTGTCCACATCCCTCCTTCAGAACTGGGACTTGCATCCCTCCAGTGGCTGGGATTCTGCTGATGCCCATATGGGTCTTTCCTCAGGAACCATCCTGGAATGGAGGCCCTGCCTCCTCCAAAGTCACAGACCCTGGAGGGTGGCTACATCCAATGCCTGACCAGTGTCTGACCCCTGATCTTAATTCAGCCCAACTTAGAGGAAACACTGCAGCTTCTCAGCTCCATGAGGCCAAGACCTTCATTGCAGGAACATTAAAGGATGAGTTCTAACTCTGCCAATCCCCCCTGCCTCACCTGCTCACTGGCATTGTTCCTGGGAGCACATCCTAATGCACTTCCCATACACAAAGCTCCATCCCAGAGTCTATTTTTCAGGGAACCTAACTTCCAATGGCCCCTAATAGGAAATTATATAGTATGCAGTTTATTTCATCTGTGCTTCTAGTTGGTATGCAAAAAAATCATGTATATAAACTGCCCAATTAACTAAACCTGAATAAGCAAGGTCCAAGAATTTAAAGGATGTATACAAAGTTAGAACAAGTTTTAAACTGAACTTTATTTCCTTTTGGGGACACTTTCCATGGTATCCAGCCCCTAAAGTATAAAGGAAACAAGTAGAGAAATATAAAATGTTTGCTTTATACATTTCTTTTCAGAATACTAGAGATTTTATTATTTTAATATTATAGAACTTATAATTTCATGCATATCATAATTTCTATCTTGATTTTATTTATAGAAGGGAGGAATACCTAAGAATGATATTAACCAAGAGAACAATAGTCTTTAAGGCAACAGAAACAGCCTCAAATTATGCTACAAGAGGAAAGACTTGATATTTTAAATAAATTGAAAAACTCTGAGAGAAAACTTATTTTTGAAAGGATCATCTTTTAGGAAATTTCATTTTTAATCTCAAAAATACTGTATGTATGTGCTGGGTTATTATTTTTCCTAAAGCAACTTCCCACAAGTAGTCATTAAGAGTTGTTTTATGGGACAGAATTTAGCCAGTCAGAGGTGATTACCATGAATCACAAAGACAAAATGTATACATTGCCTTCTGTCTTCCCACAATACCGATCGTCTCTTTACCAAAGGGTAGCCAACAGCTACTCTTATCGTTAACAGAGGATAACATACCCCTCCATGGCAAAGAGAGCCTTAAATAATCCAGTTCCTCCCTTCCCGCCATCCCCGGGCTGAACAGAGAAGATACATTGACATCATTACAGGTTGCGACACATTGATTAATCAGGTAATACACATTCTAAACACTTAGTGAAATGGACTGTAAAAAAACTATTTTACTGACTCTCAGGGACAACAATTTATCTTCTACTACTTTAATGGCTCTGCTGTATCTATGTCTTTACAGTCAAGGGGACTTGAAAATGATCAGAAACGCCTAGGCTTTGGGGATTCAATACCACTTAAACTCCCTAAATGTGGCTAAAAAGTCCTCCCACCCCTGAAATAAACAAATATGGAACAAGATTAAGTATGCTAAGAGACAGAGAAGGGAATAAAAGAAAATATAGAAATCGTTTAATATAGACCAGACAGGATGATGGACAATTGTAATTTCACGTTGAATAGAGCCAAATGGAAAGTGATGAAAATTTCTTTCAACACAACAGAAAATAAATGTGCATGGGAGCAATTGTTAACAGAATATTGTTGCCACTCATCTGGCAGCATCAGAGCCAACAAGACACTCAAGGAGCGTATGGTAACAAAAAATAAGTGCCTGATGTATTATGCAGGCAGATTAGCAGGTAATTAGATATACTGAAATCACACCGGAAGCAGCAGCCATCACACAGAGTCCAACCATGTAAAACAGCTAAGTGGAAGCCTGTGAAATTTATTTCTCCTTCCTGTTCTCCAAATTCTAATCATCTCCCCAGGGAAACCTTGTGGAATCCTCCGGAGTGGATCCCCTTGTTATGTTTTCATAGCTCCCTGTTTTCTTTTCCTTCATGTAAGGTAATATTGCTGGGGTTCTGTGATTAACGTTTCCCTCCCAAAGCAGACATTTCAGCTCCATGAGGTCAGAGACCCCATGACTGTTTGGTTCCCTGCATGCCTAGTGGGGTGTGTGATACAGCACCAGTGCTCCAAACGTAATTTTTTTTTTTTTTTTTTAAGAAGAGGTTATTTATTCATTTGGCTGTGCTGAGTCTTTGTTGCGGTGTACGGGTTTCTCATTGCAGTGGCTTCTCTTGTTATGGAGTAAGGGCTCTAGACATGTGGGTTTCAGTACCTGTGGCACATGGGCTTCAGTAGTTGTGGCTTACAGGCTCTAGAGCTCAGGCTCAGTAGTTGTGGCACACAAGCTTAGTTGCTCCGTGGCATGTGGGATCTTCCTGGACCAGGGATCGAACCCATGTCCTCTGTAATGGCAGGTAGATTCCTATCCACCAGAGAAGTGCAAAGGGTACATTTTATTTTTAAGCAAGAAAATATTTTTAAATTAAGGCATGTACATTTTGGGGGGGAGGCTCTGCCATGCAGCATGCAGGATCTTAGTTCCTCGACTAGGGATCAAACCTGTGCCACCTGCAGTGGAAGTACAGAGTCTTAACCACTGGACCATCAGGGGAAGTACCTATGGCTTTTTCAGACAATGATATTGCACATCTAATAGACTATACTGTAAATAAAACTTTTGGGTGGCTTAACATAATTATTTCTTCACAGTTCTGGAGGCTAGAAGTCCAAGACCAAGATGAGAACAGCGCTAGCTTCACTCTGAGGCTTGGCTTGTAGATGGCCATCTTTTCTGTCTTCACATGTCCCTTTTCTGTGCATCCACATGTCTGTGTCCTAATCCTTCCTCTCACAATGGTCTTCTTAGTTTAGGATCAACCCATCTGACTTCATGTTACCTTAATTTCCTCTTTTATGACTGAGGTAACTGGCTCATAACATTATATGTTTGACTTGTACAACACTGTATTTCTACTTCTGCTCACTGTGCTCACTATATTTCTACTTCTGCTACAACATGATCACCATTTAAATAAAATATCGGGGCTTCCGTAGTGGCTCAGTGGTAAAGAACCCACTTGTAAATGCAGGAGACACAGGTTCGATCCTTGGTCCAGGAAGATCTCACATGTCACAGAGCAACTAAGCCAATGAGCCACAACTATTGAGCCAGTGCTCTAGAGCCCATGTGCTGCAATTGCTGAAGCCAAAAGGCCTAGAGCCCATGCTTCCCAGCAAAAGAAGCCACCACAAGAAGCCTGAGCATGGAAACTAGAGAGTAGCTCCCACTAGACGCAACCAGAGAAAACCCCAAGCAGCAACAAAGACCAAGCACAGCCAAAAATAAATTAATTAAATCTAAAAAATAAAATATTAACTATATTCTCTGTGCTATACAACTTTGTGATTTATTTATTTGATAATTGGTAGTTTGTATCTCACCGAAGATATTTTTTAAATGAATCATCTTTTCGACATTTATTTCCTTGTCTCTTTTCAGTGGTTGCTTGCTTTGTTCTCTGCATGCTCTTACTGCCTCCCCTGCTACCACTGTGATGAGGATACAATAGCAGACAGTATCCTGAGAACAAGGTGACGTGTAACAGCAATGAAGTTCATTTCCCCCACCCCTTTGTTCACCAAAAACAGACCACTCATTCAAGGGCATTCAGGCACCCACGATGGGTCTTAAGATGCATAAGCAATAATCATAAGGGGAGTCTTCAGTCTTTGTCTGAAATTATCTTCAGAATGACACCATCTATATTCTATTAATATTAGGCCTTTATAGTTGAGTAATGCGACGAGTTGACTCACTGGAAGAGTCTGATGCTGGGAGGGACTGGGGGTGGGAGGAGACGGGGACGACAGAGAATGAGATGGCTGGATGGCATCACCGACTCGATGGACATGAGTTTGAGTGAACTCCGGGAGTTGATGATGGACAGGGAGGCCTGGCGTGCTGTGATTCATGGGGTCGCGGAGAGTCGGATACGACTGAGCGACTGAACTGAACTGAACTGAATACTGAAATCATAGATATTAACTAAGCGCCTATTACGTGTCAGTTTTTTAAAAATTATCCACAATAAAGAATAGAGATATAACAAATTTTCATTGGATTCTTTGGTCCAACAATGGTCATTTTCTTACCTTCGTACTCCTTGCATTAAAGCAAGAGTCCCTCCATCGCCTCCACCTCGCATTTTATGCTGATATCTCACCCTTAACAACCTTCATAGCATTATTTCCAAGTTCTGTTTTTTCCTGATTGTAATTGTAACAGACATTCTATTTCAGCCCTGCCTGTACCCCTGAAATATGTGTGTCAAGATTTTTGCCCTTATTATCAATTACAGAAAAAGGAAAAAAAAATGATCATACTATGTGAAGTAACTCAGAAAGACAAATACCATATGACATCACTTATTTAATATGTGGAATATAAAATAAGACACAATGAACCTATCTGTAAGATAGAAACAGAATCAGGGACACAGAGAATAGACTGGAAGTTGCCAACATGGAGGGGGGAGGGAAGGATTGGGAGTTTGGGATTAGAAGACGTAGATGTAAACTATTATATGTAAGATGAATAAACAACAGGGTCCTACTGTATAGCACAGGGAACTATATTCAATATCCTATGATAAACCATAATGGAAAAGAATAGGAAAAGTAAAATATATTTGCATATATAATTATAACTGAGTCACTTTGCTTTATATCAATAAGTAACACAACATTATAAATCAACTATACTTCAGTTAAAAAAGAAAATGGATTTTCATTATACAAACATTTCAACAAGTCTAACATTAACAGTAACTCTGATTCCATTAATTCATAATTAATTCAATATCTTCCTTTTTTACCCACAGCATGCATCTATCAAACTGATTTTTTCTTTTTCTTTTAGAAAGAAAGAACTGCAACATCCCTGGTGTTAGCATAAACATCAGGTGATCTAAAGAACTAGCTTACTTGCCACCAGTTCTTTGAGACTCAAAACTGGGGCAATAACCTAGGAATGATTTCTAAAACAAAATGACTTGTAGAAATTATGAAAATTACTGGTCAGTATTAAAGGCTCTGATTGCAGGACACGCCTGATGTCTACATGGTTGTCTTAGCTCAAGGTCTCCCTGGAGCAGACCCTAAGAAAAAGATTCAAATGTAAGAGAGTGTGTTGGGCAGATGATCCCAGGGAAGATGGGAGGGGAGTGAGATACTGCAGTTTATCTGAGCCCAAACTGAGCCCAGTGTTACATGTACAGTGTTACATGTGCTTTGACATGTGGGGAAAACCAGGGGCCTTGAATGGCCTGACTATAGGTTCTTCTCCTAACTCTGTGCCCACAGATAAGGTCCCTTAACCAAGAGCTCTCCTCATCACAGGATCAGATGCAGTTCCCATTTATCCCTTATCAGTGGGCTTCAATTACTGCTAACCCACAGAATTATTCAAACAAATCACATCCTCCCACGAGAGCCAGCAGGCACCCCACTCCCTTGATAGTATAGAACCTGCCTCCCACAGCCCCTGCTTGGTCACAATGTTCCAAAATGCAATCTCTGTGCAGCTCTGTGTGGCATGCTGTGTCCTCCCCCAGTTGGGAGTACAGGTGACTAATTCATCTGGTGATCTCATCTACACGTTACGGGTGTCTGGTCACTTCCATAAACCTAGGGCAGGAATCCCTCTCTCATCAACCAAATGAATAGCAGAAAATTAAAACCGAGATGGAAGGAAATACACCTAATAAAATGTACATTATCAAGCAAGTTACTACTGTGCTACTGGCTAACTGGAGGAAAAACCCTTGGCGAGTTCTAGGAGCCAGTGTAGAGCCAGCCTCAGAGATACTCGCCCCGTGTGGTACAAGAAGTGCGTTTTTTCAAGACAACTCTTGTCAGTCATCAGTTGAGAGCTGCCCCAAGGGCATTCACTCTTCCAAACTTCATGCATGTTATAAATACGCAAAGCAGATCAGCCAGCCATAGACAACCCCCCAGGCAGAGGGACAGAGGCCTGCTGGTAGAAAGTAGCCTTCAGGCAATAGAGCTATAAGGCCTGAGGGGATACGTGCTCCAGCAGGAAGGCAAGATGGTCCATTATGTCAAAATCTTGTTAGCTCCTGAGTTTTCCCACAAAATTTATAAATTCAAACACAAAGACTCCATCTTTTAGTACAGATAAAGTTCAATTCAGGCTTCCCCACACTGGGCTCTACACCAAGGGTCTGTCACCAAAGGTTTTCAAGTGTGGAGCTGTGGAGACCTGTGGTGAGTGTTAAGGATGTGACACAGTCAAAACAATGTCAGAGCATGTGTGCATGTGTACAAAGTCCCCCCAGTCATGTCTGACTATTTGCGACCCCAGAGACTGTAGGTTATTGCCAGGCTCCTCTGTCCATGGGATTCTCCAGACAAGAATACTGGAGTGGGTTACCATTTCCTCCTCCAGGGGATCTTCCCGAGCCAGGAATCCGTCTCCTGCATTGGTTGGCAGATTCTTTACCACTAGTGCTGCCTAGGAAGCCCAATGTCAGAATGCATCTCTTCAAAAATGGCACGGACCATCAAAGCATGAGGTTAAATAATAGAAAAAATCAGTAGCTTTGTCCTAGCTGCCTTGCTATCATAGGAGGTGATGAGATTTCCTTTATATTGTTCAAGGTCGAGGAGACAGTCCAGGAAAAGCACCTAAGGATGTCATCTAGTGTCTTGATCTCATGGAAACTCACTTGCTCACAAAGGGGGACAATCTTGATTAGTGTTTCATCTTTTTACCTCTGAATTCAAGTGCTCAAGAAGCTATTTCCAAATCATGTAAACTGATGCAGCCACTATGGAAAACAGTATGGAGGTTCCTCAAAAAAACTGAAAACAGAGTTGCCATATGATCCAGGAATCCCACTCCTGGGCATATACCCAGACAAAACTATAATTCAAAAGATACATGCACTACTTGTTCATAACCAAGACATGGAAACAACCTAAATGTCCATCAGCAGATGAATGGATAAGGAAGATGTGGAACAAATACACAGTGGAATACTACTAGTCATAAAAAAGAATGAAATAATGCTATTTGCAGCAACATGGATGCAACTAGAGATATCAAACTAAAAGAGAAAGAGAACAACAAATACCATATGATATCACTCAAATGTGGAATCTAAAATATGACACAGAAACATATCACAGACACAGAATAGACTTGGGGAGGGATGGACTGGGAGTTTGGGATTAGCAGATACAAACTATTTATATATAGAATGGATAAATAATAAGTTCTTACTGTATGGCACAGGGAAGTGTATTTAATATCTTGTGACAAGACCATAGTGGAAAAGAATAAGAATTATATATGTATAATTGAGTCACTGCTGTATAGCACAAATTAACAACTTTGTAAATCAACTGTACTTCAATAAAATTTTTAAAAAGAAGCTATCCTCAGATCAATTACAGTTTGGGAAAGAAAGAAGAAAACTCTGAAACTCCACTATCAGATGATGAAAGCCCATCACAAAAATATCCAGGAAATGTGAGAAGGAAGTCTTTCCTTCCCCCAAAATCTCTACTGAAACTCAGAATCCAACCCCCTAAAGAATCTGACATCAGAAGGTCTAGTTTCTAATATCATTGATCATGAGGGCTGGTCTCATCATACCTATAATTTTTGTTTTTCAGATGTTTACTAAATGCCTGTCGTGGGAAAGCCAACGTGCCTTCTTCAAGAGTATTCAGAATACACAGTCTGATAGGTTTAAGAGACTTGCAAGGGCCTGTACATCCAAAAAGATCCAGGTAACTCATTTGAAATTCTACAATTTCGGATTCTTTCCTTCCCAGTGAGGCTCTGGGTCTTGAAGAGACTTGATGACTATTTTACAGTTGGCAAGTACCCCAACACCAAATTAGAATCCTGCAGGGACATCTCGATGGAAATTAACATATGATTCTGCTTACCATATGATGGATGGCTCAACACAGAACCATGATATGGAGGAAGAAATTTGATGGTGGGGAACATGGGGCACAAAATACAAGGTAAAGCAGTGAGAATTCAGGGTTAGGTGAGGTGTTTCAGTGTAGACCCTGAAAAATCAGGGGGAACAGTAACACCTAGAGGTGGTGGGTGGCCCATGGTGCACAGGGTGCTTGTGGTGAGGAAGAAGTCTCTGAATGATCTATTTCATAATCTTGCCTCTAAATTGAGGGTGCATCTTCTTGCTGCCTGCCCCCATGGAGGCAAAGCCAGACACCGTCTAGGAGGTCAATCTAAACAAAATGCAGACCCAACGAGGAAAGGAATCAGTGGGATAGCTTTTCACTGTGCCCTTCTCCACGTACAAAGAAAAGAAGCAAGATCATTCTGTTTATCATCAAAATGTTCCATGGCATTGTTGTGACTTCATTTTAAGCTCTATTAACTTTTAGTATTCTCCCTACAAGCTTTCCTTCACTTACTTGCTGAGTGAATCAATATCCATTTCTTTAAATAATATAACACAAATGCTCTAACATGCATTTCATAGGTTTATGTATTTCATAAGCTCAGTGGCTTCAGTTGAGTTCTGTTCTTTGCAATCCTATGGACTGTAGCCTGCCAGGCTCCTCTGTCCATGGGATTCTCCAGGCAAGAATACTGGAGTAGATTGCCATGCCCTCCTCAAGGGGATCTTCTCCTGCGTCTCCTGCACTGCAGGCAGGTTCTTTATTGCTAAGCCACTGGAGAGTCCTAAAGGTAACAATACCTATAAATATATTTAACAGTACATAGCTAGGTGTGTCTCCTTGTATGTGAGCGTGACCTGCCATCACTCCTGACTCTCCCCTGCCAAACCCTGCCTCCCTCATTAGGTGTCCTGATGACTGTTTTTGCTAGGTTTATATATCCTAATACTCTCACTCATTCATTCCATAAACATTTACTGACATGACACTAAGTAGATGCTCAAGGTACAAACACAATGGTCAGCCCCTGCTTTCACACAGCTCTTAATCTACCCAGCAGATGGACAAAGAGAGCTAACTGTCTCCCGTGATAATGAACTATGCCAAAGCAATATGGAGGGAGGAAATGCAATCAGAAGGGCTACCCAAGGGAAGCAACAGCTGAGCTATACCTCCCAGGCAAAGCTGAGAAATCAGCCAGGCAGATAAGGGAGCGGAAGGCAGAGCAGAAGCGAGGCACAGAGGGCAGAGCTTGAAGGCATCCAAAGGCTTGAGAGGGGGTTGGGAAGGCAAAACTGAATGAGAGACGCAGAAGGACGGTCACTACGTTGGTGTCATGACAGTCAAACACGAAAACCATCCAAAGAATAAAGCAATGGGCTACCCAATAGAGCAATTAAGACAGGAATGGATAAGTGTTCCTTGGCTAGGTTGCAGATTATCTTGGTTTAGCAAGCTTCAGGGGCAGAAGTCAGTCTGTGATAACTTGGAAGTAAACTGAAGCTGAGCAAAAACAGGCTTCGTGGCTTCTGTTACCTGCTGCACCGCCATCTCCACCACCTGGTGTCCTGTGGGTAGAGTAGTCATTTCACCAGCATTTCCAACCATAAGCCCAGAAGTGCGCTATTGCTGACTTCTAGCTCATATTTGCAGATATGTCCCTGGGCATCCATAGTACATATTTTGGAGGACATCTGCCACTGCAATTTATGTTCCTTTACATGTTTATTCAGCCAATTTTTTCCTTTAGTTATACCACCACCACTAATTCCACTACCCACACCTCCACATTCTCCTCTGTACCTGTTCCACTTTTATCTGGACCTCACATCTTATTGAGGCTTCATTTAACATCTTGTCCTTTGCTCTATAGCAAAGTATCTATAGTCCCCTCTTCTTCCAAGTATCCAGACTCTTTGTACAGATAACCTTGTATTAAATGTGCTCAGTCATGTCTGACTCTTTGCGACCTCACTGACTGTAGCGGGCCAGTCTCCCCTGTCTATGGAATTTTTCAGGCATGAATACTGGTGTGGGAAGTTATTTCCTTCTCCACGGGATCTTCCCAACCCAGGGATCCAACCTGCATCTCTTGTGTTTCCTGCATTGGCAGGCAGGTTCTGCACCACTTTGCCACTTGGGAAGCCCTCTTTGTATAAACAGGGTTACACAAAATACTTGCTCCACACAATGAAGGGGTACCCTTGTGGCAGGGAGGGGACTGACAGTCTCCAGGCCATTCACAAAGTCCCTACTTTGCTTCCTCTATTGTTCAGGAATTCCAGCTGAGCTATTTCAAATCCTAAAAGATAATGCTGCTAAAGTGCTGCATTCAATATGCCAGCAAATTTGGAAAACTCAGCAGTGGCCTCAGGACTGAAAAAGATCACTTTCATTCCAATCCCAAAGAATGTTCAAATTACCACACAATTGTACTCATTTCACATGTTAGCAAAGTAATACTCAAAATTCTCCAAGCTAGACTTCAAAAGTATATGAACTGAGAATTTCCAGATGTTCAAGCTGGATTTAGAAAAGCCAAAAGAACCAGAAATCAAACCGCCAACATCCACTGGATCACAGAAAAAGCAAGAGAATTCCAGAAAAATATCTACCTCTGCTTCACTGACTACTCCAAACTCTTTGACTGTGTGGATGATAACAAACTGTGGAAAATTCTTAAAGAGATGGGAATAACAGACCACCTTACCTACCTCCTAAGAAACCTGTATGCAGGTCAAGAAGCAATAGTTATAACCAGTTGTGGAACAATGGATTAGTCCCAAATTGGGAAAGGAGTATGACAAGGCTGTATATTGTCACCCTGCTTATTTGACTTCTATGCAGAATACATCATGCAAAATGCTGGGGTAGATTAAGCATAAGCTGGAATCAAGATTGCCAGGAGAAATATCAATAACCTCAGATACTCAGGTGACACCACCCTTATGGCAGAAAAAGAAGAGGAACTAAAGAGCCTTTTGATAAAAGTGAAAGAAGAGAGTGAAAAAGCTGGCTTAAAACTCAATATTAAAAAACAAAGATCATGGCATCTGGTCCCATCACTTCACAGCAAATAGATGGGGAAACAATGGCAATAGTGACAGATTTTATTTTAGGGGGGCTCCAAAATCACTGCAGATGGTGACTGCAGCCATGAAATTAAAAGATGCTTGCTCCTTGAAAGAACTGAGGTGTTGGAGAAGATTCTTAAGAGTCCTGGGACTGCAATGAGATCAAACCAGTCTATCCTAAAGAAAATCAATCCTGAATATTCATTGGAAGGACTGATGCTGAAGCTGAAGCCCCAGTACTTTGGCCACTTGATGCAAAGAGCCAACTCATTGGAAAAGACCCTGATGCTGGGAAAGATTGAAGGCAGGAGAAGTGGACAACAGAGGATGAGATGGTTGGATGGAATCACCGATCTGATGGACATGAGTCTGAGCAAGCTCCAGGAGATGGTGGATAGGGAAGCCTAGTATGCTGCAGTCCATGGGGTCACAGAGAGTAGGACATGACTTAGAGACTGAACAAAAAAAGTACTCAGGTGGAAAAGTCAGACTGTTTCTGTTTCTAGACTTCCTTGTAGCCAGGCTGAATATGTGACAATTACAGACAAGGAGTTTCCAAGTATAAAGACACAGCCTTGTTAGGAAAGCAAAGGCTTCTTTTCCCTCACCCGTCTCTGTTCGTCACAACTGCAGTGAAGACCATCCAGGGATAGCCATGACTTACAGACATGAGGATAAGAACCACGTGCTGAGGACGGCAGAAAGGAGGGATGAAGGATCCTGGGACTCTTTCACCTTGGGGAGCTGTGACACCAGTCTGGACTGCTCCCCCAGGACCTCTTGCTAAGGGAGGAACATAAATCAACCCCTGTTGCTATGCATTGCTCATTGCTAAAGACAATCCTAGACAAGTTACCCCTGGAAGCATCCAAGAATAGCGCTTGGTTGGAGCTCATTATTCTGTGGGCCTTTGAGGCTGGAGAGACCTCGACCTGTAGCCACTCTCTCATGAAGCATACTGGGTGGCTCCAGGTGTGCATGAAAGTGCACTTTGCTACCCTGCAGCCTCTAGTGTGCCCACAGCTTCTAGGAGAAGCCTTCTTATCAGACAACTGTGCAGTCCGATTAGGTGGGTTCTGGATACACTTGACTTCTGGGTGAAAAACCACAGAATGACCCAGAAACTTGCCTGGGTGAGCAAGTACAGTAAATCCCCGACATGTGAGCCTTCAAGGTGCGAACTTTAAAAGATGCGAACGTGTGTTCCATCAATGTCGGGTATGAGTGAAGTTGCAGCATGCCCTCCATCTCCTTTTGCTGACAGTCCTTCAGCTCTACCATCTCCCTCTTCCTCTCCCTTCACCAGTCAATAACTCTGCTTGTCTGTTGACTCCATGCCAGCCACTATGCCAGCTGTTATACTGTACTGCCGTACTCTTCAAGGTACTGTACTATAAGATTAAAAATGCTTTATTTTTTGCATTTGTTTTTTATGTATTGTTTGCATGAAAAGTTTTACAAATCTATTACAATACAGTACTAGATAACCAATTGTGTTAGTGGGGTACTGAGGCTAACTTTATTGGACTAATAAACAAACTGGACTTACAAACATGCTCTCAGTACGGAGTTCATTTGTACATAGGGGACTTACCGTGTACAGCTGCATGGGTCACTCTACAAATGTGGGCTTATGCCCTCCCCAACTAATATGAAATACCTGAAGGAGGGGGTTGCAGGGGAGGGAAATGAAGGTCTAACAGTGGTCGATGTGGAGCAGGCGCCGTGCAGGATAATGAGGAAGCAGCCTGGCGTTGTGCTGAGGGGGGTGAATGTTGAGAGAAAGCCCCAGGACAAACACGGACAACTGGCTTGTTTAGAAACGCATATTCCTGGCACGCAGGATTCTAATGCCCTAGACTCAAAGTAGGGGTCCAGACTTTTCATTTCCAATGAGCATGTCAGGTGATAATTATGCATGTGGTTCTCAGTTTTAAAACTGCTACAGGCCATAAAACCAGGAGCTGGTGAAGGAAACCCTGGACTGGGAGCCAAAGAAGCTTGTGTGTATGGAGACTCTCTGAGCC
Organism: Moschus berezovskii; assembly: GCF_049115385.1. Lineage (NCBI taxonomy): Eukaryota > Metazoa > Chordata > Mammalia > Artiodactyla > Moschidae > Moschus > Moschus berezovskii. The sequence continues at coordinate 52,883,796 of NC_142474.1, read as the reverse complement.
TCAGTGTGAAATGGCTAACCACTTGGTTCTCAAACTGTTTTGTTATGAAACCCCCTCTTTCTTTTACAAAATTGAATACAAATGCTTAATACATCAAACTGGAGAAAGAGCCACATCTGTGACTGAAACAGAGTGGGGAACCCACGGTGCCACCTGATCCCCTCACCCTGTCACCTTCCTCTAAGGCCACCTGAGGGTCCTGGCATCACAGGCCAAGTGGCTTCTTGAGTGCACCCCAGTGAAGACATGTGACTTTCACCAAAGGACACGTACATGAGGGGAACTCTTTGTGCTCCTTGTTCTGAAGGTCAGGTAGGTTTCATCTTGAGATGGAGGATAAAGAAAAGAAAGTCAGGGCATCTATTTAAAAGCACATCCATAACTTTTCCATAAAAGGGATTTCTTCCCAGTGCTGCTGTGAAGGTATTTGAAGCACATTCCTTCAAGGTGTGATCAGAATAGTGATACACTGCTTTGAGAGCAGTCATCTTAGTAAACAACCACAGCTTAAAGGTGGAGACGGGGTTTATAATTGAGATTTGTTTGGATCTTTGACAAGGAGAGGCTACTCAGGCTACAACAAAGCAAGGAGAAACTAGAAGAACAGAGCCCACGGTAAAGACAAAGGAAGACGATGGCCGGCAGTAAGGAACTTGCCTGCTAATGAAGACGACGCAGGTTCGCTCCCTGATCAGGAAGATCCCCTGGAGGAGGAAATGGCAACCCACTCCAGTATTCCTGCCTGGGAAATCCCATGGACAGAGAAGCCTGAAAGCCTACAGTCCATGGAGTCGCAAAACAGTCAGACACGACTTGACGACTAAACAACAAGTAAAATGGACAGCTAGTGGCAACCTATGGTATAGCATGGGGAGCTCAGCTCAGCACTCTGTGATGACCTAGAGGGGTGGGAAGGGGAGCAGGAAGGGAGGTGCATGAGGGAGGGGATATATGTATACATAGAACTGATTCACTGTTGTACAGCAAAAGCTATCATAACATTATAAAGCAAGAATATGCCAATAAAAACTAAGTAAAACACATTTTTAACTTTTTTAAAAAAGAGTAATTCAGAAAACCAGTGATGTGCTCCTTTCTGCCTTAAATACATCCCTGGAGACCGGGGTTCTGGCTCATATCTCCAGTCTTATACCTGCTCCCTATATGATGGTGGCAAAGTCATTTCCATGGGCCTCGTGTTCTTCTTTTTTTTTTTTTTTGAACAGAGGAAAATTTATGCGTCGAACCTGGACTGGTCACTTATGATAATATACATGCTACAATTCCATTCTCTCCAATCATTCCACCTTCACCCTCTCCCACAGAGTCCCAAAGACTGTTCTCAATGCCTATGTCTCTTTTGCAGTCTCTTATACAGGGCCTCGTGTTCTTCATGTAAAACAGGAATGAATGCAGCAAATGTTGATTCAGTTTCTACCAGGAATTATTTCAGGCCCAGCTAAGGAAAGAGGCACACAGTCCTGCTCACAGGAAGCTGACTTCTGAGTGACAGAAGATAGACAAAACCTGAAATAAAATTTATCTCAGGCCATTGGGTGAAAAGTGACACAGAGACAAACCCAGATGGGAAAGAATAACAGGAGGGGGTCAGGAAGTGGGGGCTGCATAGTCAACAGGCTGGGTGGGGCTGTCTCAGTACACTGATAACCTGGAAGACGGCCTCAGTGAGGGGAAGGAACAGGAGGAGTGGATCTTTGGGAGTGAGGCTCAGGAAACAGTGGTCCAGCCAGAAGATACAGTCTGGGAGAAGGCAACAGAGCATAGTGTGCTCTAGAAACAGCTGGGTGTTCCATGTGACTGGAGCAGTGAACTCACAGGAGAACTGAGAGGGATGCAATCAGGGAGGCAGTTGGGTTAGGATTTTATGCTGACTCAAACCACTGGGAGGACTTTGGCTCTTTTTCTGAGTGAGATGGGGAGTTACTAGAAGGGAGCGGCCAAATGGGGTTTATAGAGAAAAAGACCCCTCACAGTTCATTGTTTTGAGACTCTGTTCTAGATACACACTGGGTGACACAGAGGCCATTACAACCATCCAGACAGGTGGGTGGATATGGGCCTTTCCCACCCCACCAATTCTCTGTGATGCAGTGAATGAAAGTCTTGGTTTCAAAACACTGTATGTAGTTCCGGCTTATTGTTTCTTTATGACCAATATGCTAAAAACATGCTAGCAGGAAAAAATAAAGCCAAGAAATACAATTAAACAGTATGAGCTCATAAACAATGATAGAGTTGTACTTTTCAGCTGGTTAAAGAATGGACACCTGATGGGTATCGGATGGGTATCATATTTACAGCCAGCTTACTGGTCCAAGAGAACAGATATCTGAGATCATGGACAGGTCACATCCCAACTTTCCTGGCTTCTTTATATGACTCAAGAAACTAATGAAATCTTGCCATCTGAAACAACATAGATGGACTTGGAGGGCATTATGCTATGTGAAATTGTCAGACAAAGACAAATACTGTATGATCATGCAGAATCTGAAAAATACAACCAACTAGTGAATACAAAAAGAGAAGCAGAAGTAAAAATATAGAGAACAAACTAGTGGTTACCAGGGGGGAGAGGGAAGGGAGGGGGCAACACAGAGGTAGGGAAATAAGATGTACAAAGTACTATGCATAAAATAAGCAACAAAGATACACTGTATAGGAGAGGGAGGAGAACAAATATTTATAGTAACTATAAATGGAGTATAACTTTTAAAAACTGTGAATTGTATACTTGTAACTTACACAATATTATATATCAACTATACTTTAATAAAAACTTTTTAATGAAATTAATGAACATTCTACATTTGGAAAAATAATATTAACATCTACCTTTTCTCTATGCAGAAATTCCACATTTCAACATCATCTTATTAAACATACAGACATACAGAGAAAAACTTGCTTTAATAATTATTGAAAACCAATAACAAAAAAAAATAACACAAAGCATCATCAAATTGTTATCTTGAACTTTTAAGATATATTAATGGTTTAATATTCAACTATCAATAATCAAAGAAATTGAAATTAAACAGATACCATTTTCACTCATCAAACTAAAAAAAATAAAAACATAATAATACTTAGGGTAAGAAAGGTCTGATGAAACGAGAATTCCCATAGGAGTAGGAGTCTAATTGGCACATTTAGTGGCTCTAGTGGTAAAGAACCTGCCTGCCAGTGCAGGAGACATAAGAGATGCAGGTTTTGTCCCTAGATCAGGAAGATCATTGGAGTAGGATATAGCAACCCACTCCAGTATTTTTGCCTGGAGAATCCCATGGACAGAGGAGCCTGGTGGGCTATAGTTCATAGGGTCTCACAGAGTTGGAATTGAGGCTCCTGAGGCAACTTATCACTCATTCCTTCCAGATCTGATAAAATATCAATAGGTATCGAAGCTTTAAAATTGTTAATAACTCTCTAGAAAAGAATCTGTAAAGTAAAAAAAAGTATGGACACAAATATGTCCATCCCACTGTTCATTCATTCAGCAAACACTTACGGAATGTTTCTATCATGTTCCAGACACTGATCTGGGCACTGAGTACAGGGGCAGTTGGGGTGGAAATTGAACTTCGAATTCCACCCTTTGTAAGCTTACATTTTTCAGGGTGAAACAGTCAATCATCAAATATATAACATAGCAATGTCAATAAGTGTTATGGAAATGGATGATAGTAAAAATAGAAATTAAAGAGAATGAGTCAACTATGGCAGTCTCAGAGAAGGGAAGAACAATCATGTAAAATATCTATTTATAAAGAATTTTTAGGCTCTTAGTAACATTAAATAAAAAAAAAGAAAGATACAAAATGGCTATTTTTTCCTTGGAAGAAAACACACCCATACAATAAAAGCAGTTAAGTAACTTTCAATGGTGAGATAGTTGTCATTCTCGAAGATATCTTTTATTTTTACAATTTTTGTTATTTTCTAAGCTTTTTATAATGAATTTATAATACATTTATAATCACCAAAGACACAATTTTTTTTAAAAAGATACAAGTTTAAAATTGCTTTTGAGTGGTTTACAATAGCATACTGAAGAAGAAAACATGCCAGCTAAAGAAACTGTTTTGCTCAAGTGGGTCATATAGCTCTAAGATGCCCAAACTCTTAGCTGAACAAATTTGGGCACATGAAAGCTAAAGACTAAATAAAAAGATGATTTAAGCCATGCTGTTTCAGGCCTCATGGATCCTACAGAGTTGGGATTCTCAAAGGGTCATTAACCTGATCAGAATTATCCAGCATACTTGCTGCTTGCAGATGACTGCACCGACTAAGTCCAGCCTCTGGGATCTGCATGCTTAATTAGCTTCCCCAAGATTCTCCAAGATTCCCCAAGATTCTGCTTATTTAACTTATATGCAGAGTACATCATGCAAAATGCTGGGCTGGATGAAGCCCAAGCTGGAATCAAGATTGCCAGGAGAAATATCAATAACCTCAGATACACAGATGACACCACCCTTATGACAGAAAGTGAAGAGGAAATGAAGAGCCTCTTGATGAAAGTGAAAGAGGAGCATGAAAAAGCTGGTTCGTTTTTTTGAACTCAGCATTCAAAAAATGAAGATCTTGGCATCCGGTCCTGTCACTTCATGGCAAGTAGATGGGGAAACAATGGAAACAGTGACAGATTTTATTTTCTTGGGCTCCAAAATCACTGCAGATAGTGACTGCAGCCATGAAATTAAAAGACACTTGCTCCTTGGAAGAAAAGCTATGGCAAACCTAGACAGCAGATTAAAAAGCAGAGACATTCCTTTGCCAACAAAGGTCCACCTAGTCAAAGCTATGGTTTTTCCAGTAGTCATGTATGGATGTGAGAGTTGGACTATAAAGAAAGCTGAGTGCTGAATAATTGATGCTTTTGAACTGTGGTGTTGGAGAAGACTCTTGAGAATCCCTTGGACTGCAAGGAGATCAAGCCAGTCAATCCTACAGGAAATGAGCCCTGAATATTCACTGGAAGGACTGATGCTGAAGCTCCAATACTTTGGCCACGTGACGTGAAGAACTGATTCTCTGGAAAATCTGATGCTGGGAAAGATTGAAGGTGGGAGGAGAAGGGGACGACAAAGGATGAGATGGTTGGATGGAATCACTGACGTGACAGACATTAGTTTGAGTGGCTCTGGAAGTTGGTGATGGACAGGGAAGCCTGGTAATTTGCAGTCCATGGGGTCGCAAAGAGTCAGACACATCTGAGTGATGAACTAACTAACTAAAGATTCTCCAGCACTTTGAAGGATGCTGCTCCCTATTCAGATGCCAGGGTAAATCCTAACTGATGTCACAGGGAGGAAATCCCAGGACAAAAGAATAGTTTGCTCTGTTTCTATGTTTGGTTTTATTTTTAATTAGGAAGGCGTTATTTGTCCCATGTGGGCACCATCCTTTCTTTGACATGACATATAAAACAAGAAGACAATTTTGACTGGAGCAGCTAGTACTACTTTTGACATTTTCTTTGACAACAAAAGAGACTGATATTGAATGCCAACCAACAGAGTGGAAAAGTCCATTTTAGTCTTAGATGTTAACTTAATATATAACAACTATTTTAAAATTAATATAAAAACATAGCTCCAATGAAAGAAAAGAGATCAACCTAGAGTATAAGTTCTAACATAAAACTATTGCTCTGTACTTCTGACCGTCTCTTCAGAGTGGGTAAAGTAAGCCTTAAGTTGCAAATACTTACCTTAGCCCCATCAGGAAAGCCATAATAATGAAATGAGGGCTGTTATTTTGAGATCATTTCAACTATATACACACCAGGTAATTTTGCTATTTACTGTGTGAAATACTACACTTTTAAAAAACTTGAAATGGCCCAACAATCCCCTTTGAAATTAAAACAGTATACATACATTAACATAAAAATTACATATTTATTTCATTTAAAATTTTGGGAAGATACCAGTACAATTTCTGATTAAACATAGTGGAATAAATGCATGTATTTACCTCTGCTTCCTTCTAAATTCCCAGTAATTTTTTGAAAAGAAATAAAGATATAAAGCCATAAAAGAAAGGGATTAAGAAGAAAAGAAAATGAGAGATTTAAACAATTTTTTGTAAGATTAAAAGTTGATGGGTGAAACATAAGTGACTTCACAAAGCAAAGAAAACTCCAACCTCTATGCCTGCAGAGGGGATACCCATGAGAAACACGCGGGTCTGAGCCACAGAACCTCAGAGAAGTACAGGAATTACAAGCATAGGGAACCCCAGAAACAGAGAGAAGCAGTGTAGACTGGAGGGCCAGTTAACCAGGAGGACCCCGAGCTCCTCTCTAGCCAGCCCTTTTGCACACCTCCAGTTAACCAGGAGGACCCCGAGCTCCTCTCTAGCCAGCCCTTTTGCACACCGGCAGGATACACAACTGACAGTCTCTGGAGAAACAAAACCAGAGGAACTTGAAGACATCAGGACACAGGAGAGTGTGGTCAGGTGCTACGGTGGAAACAGGGATGATTAAGTGAAGCTCCATGTATATATTGGGCTTCCCAGGTGGCACTAGTGGTAAAGAATCCACCTCCCAGTGCAGGAGACATAGAGACGTGGGTTTGATCCCTGGGTCAGGAAGATCTCCTGGAGGAGGGCATAGCAACCCACTCCAGTATTCTTGCCTGGAGAATCCCATGGACAGAGAAGCCTGGTGGGCTACAGTCCATGGGGTCACAAAGGGTTGGACAAAACTGAAGCAAGTTAGCATGACACACCACGTATATATACTAAACAGGAGACTGCTAAACACTCCTTCTACTGGACTCTCAGAATCACAGCCAAGCTTATATCCCTCAGTGAGGGACTGGAGTATCCTCAGGAGACAGAGAGAAAAAAAAAAAAGAAAAGATCAGAATGTAAGCTCTGAAATAAAGTCAGAAACTTTCATCTGCTTTATTCTGGTTGGCCATAATCTAGAAGAAAGGCTGACACATAGGAGGTGAAGAAATTGTTCCAGAGATATTTGTTGAGTGGAGAAAAATAAATGAACGCATAAATAAATGTATGAATCAGACATCAAAATGACACCAGATTTTCCAGTGACAACACTGGAAGCTAGAAGACAATTGAGCAATGCCTTTGAGATTCTGAGTGAAACAGGTTATCTAGAATTCTAGTCCTAGGTTGTGTGCTCAGTCATGTCCAACTCTTTTGTGACTTCATGGACTGTAGCCCATCAGGCTCCTCTGTCCATGGAGTTTTCCAGGCAAGAACACTGGGGTGGGTCGCCATTTCCTCCTCCAGGAGATCTTCCCAACCCAGGGATCGAACCCGTGCCTCCTACATCTCCTGCACTGGCAAGCAGATTCTTTACCACATCACCTAAGAGCCTAGTCTTAGGTTCAGTTCTGTTCAGCTGCTCAGTCGTGTCTGATTCTTTGCGACACAATGGACTGCAGCACGCCAGGCTTCCCTGTCCATCACCAACTCCCGGAGCTTGATCAAACTCATGTCCATCGAGTCAGTGATGCCATCCAACCCATCTCATCCTCTGTCGTCCCCTTCTCCTCCTGCCTTCAATTTTTCCCAACATCAGGGTCTTTTCTAAGGAGTCAGTTCTTCGCATCAGGTGGCCAAAGAATTGGAGCTTCAGCTTCAGCATCAGTCCTTCCAATGAATACTCAGGACTGACTTCCTTTAGGATTGACTGGCTTGATCTCCCTGCTGTCCAAAGGACTCTCAAGAGTCTTCTCCAACACCACAGTTCAAAAGCATCAGTTCTTCAGCGCTCAGCTTTCTTTATGGTCCAGCTCTCACATCCATACATGACTACTGGAAAAACCATTGCTTTGACAAGATGGACTTTTGTTGGCAAAGTAATGCCTCTGCTTTTTAATATGCTGTCTAGGTTTGCCATAGCTTTTCTTCCAAGGAGCAAGTGTCTTTCAATTTCATGGCTGCAGTCACCATTTGCAGTGATTTTGGAGCCCAAGAAAATAGTCTGTCACTGTTTCCATTGTTTCCCCATCTACTTGCCATGAAATGACAGGACCAGATGCCAAGATCTTCATTTTTTGAATGCTGAGTTCAAAAAAACGAACCAGCTTTTTCATGCTCCTCTTTCACTTTCATCAAGAGGCTCTTCATTTCCTCTTAACTTTCTGCCATAAGTGTGGTGTCATCTGTGTACTGAGGTTATTGATATTTCTCCCTGAAATCTTAATTCCAGCTTGTGCTTCATCCAGTCCAGCATTTCGCATGATGTACTAGGAAGGTAGAATCAAAGTATTTTCAGACCTGTGAAGCCTCAAAGAGTTTATCTTTCATGATCCCTTTCTAGGGAAGCTACTGTAGGATGAGTCTACTAAAATGAGGGCGTATCTTAAAAAAAAATTGAGATTCAGGAAATAGGGACCCCAGTTTAAGAGAGAAATTAGAAGAATTCACAGATGACCCTGAAATGAAATTCTAATATGTCAACAAGGCAGCAGGCTGAGAGGAATGAGTTCTGATTGGATCAGGACAGTAGGCAGTCCCAAGAGGGTTATTTTCTAGAAAAATAAATTAATGTGATAGATTATCTGATTGTTGGACTATACTGAGTATATTGAGTGAGACTTTATAGCTCCTTTGGAGACCATGGAGTAAAATTTATGAAAGCTATTCACAAAACTAAGCAAACAAAAATTAAGCAGAAAAAGAAAAAACAAGACAATCACACAAAGACACATGGATATTCAAAGTGGTTTTTTCCACAACTGCTGAAACTTGGAAGCAACAAAGATCTCTTTCAGTAGGTGAATGAATTAATAAACTGTGGTACATTCAACAGTGGAATATTATTCAGTGCTGAAAAGAAATGAGCTATCAAGCCATGAAAAGACACAGAGGAATTTTAAATACATATTGCTAAGTGAGAGAAGCCAATGTGAAAAGGCTCCATGCTGTATGATTCCAAATATATGACACTCTGGAAAAGGCAAAACTAATGAGATAGTAAAAGGATCAGTGGTTTCCAGGGATTGGGGGAGGAAGGGAGGAATGAACAAGCAGAACACAGAGGATTTTTAGGGCAGTGAAAATACTGTGTAAGATACTATAATGATGGATACATGTCATTATACATTTGACCAAACCCACAGAATGTACAACATCAAGCATGAACTCTAATGTAAACTATGGACTTAGAGTAATTATGTGTCAATGTAGGTTCATCAGTTGTAACAAATATACTATCTGGTGGGGAACACTGACAATGAGGGAGGCTTTGTGTGCCCATGTGTGCTGTGTGTGTGTGTCTGTGTGTGTGTGTGTCTGTGTGTGTGTTGGAGGGGACAGGGCAGGTAAGGAGTACGAGGAAAATCTGTACCTTCTCAATTTTGCTGTGAATCTAAAATTGCTCTTTAAAAATAAATATTAAAACGTACAAAAAGGAAATGTAATCATAGTCCAGTATACAGCTCAGCTTTATATTTACAAACTCATGATAGTGTAAACTGAGTATAGAATTAACTTAAAAACTGATTCAGCTCTACTAGGGAAGTTGGGGGAATGAGGTGTGAAGAGGTGTGTCTATCCATCTGTCTATCTTTTGGTAAGGTGGATGGAGAATAAGAGGACTAAATCTATTTCTGCCATAAATCGACATCAAAAAATTAAAAATTCAATTATGAAATGAAATTAAATAAACTTCATAAATTAATTAAATTTTAAAATCAAGAAGCAAATGTCAGAGCACATTATGCAGAAATACGCAGGTAAATATAAGACAAATAGCTGTTGGGACTGGAAGTTATTGCCGCAGGGGTGGTAGGGAAAAGAGAATTGCTAATTTTCATAATGTCTTTAAGTGTTGACATATGACACTTACATAAATAGCACTTTAATAGGTGCCAGGCACTAACACTAGTCTAAACCACGTATACACTTTTCCTAGAAAATGTTACTTAATAGTACCCCTTGGTTTTCTAATTATTTAACAACATACTTAGAAAACAATAAAAATAAGGCACGGAGGCTCTCAAACCATATAATTTATTACACACAGGAGATAGGTGTTTCTAAACTATAATATAAAATTCAATTCTTATTAGTACACATGACATTAATAATCTGGAATACCACAGACAGACATGATGAGGAAGAATTGGCTCTAGAGGTTCTACTGTGACACAAACTGAGATTCATTGATTAATTCCTCTCTGCTGGGCTCCGATAAAATGTGGCAGAATAAATGCATTATCTGAGTGCATCATGTTATCTCATTTAACTCTCCCACTACCTTGAGAGACATGTACCACACATATCTGTGACCTTGCCCAGTTTCCTTTCACCACCACCCCCCAATTCTATTCAACCGCCAAGACTAGAGGATCCAAATCCCTCATGATTCTATGGGATGGGAGTGTAAGTCTGTGTGTAAGTCCATGTGAAGGTCTGACCCTGAAAGGCCTCCTGCCTGGTTTCTCAGATCCTTCCCTCTTTCAATCCATCATGTGCACAGGGGGAGATGTTCACAATAGATCCCAACCAGAAAGATGCTGGACCCCTGGTGCCAGGCAAGGTCCCCAAAGTGCAGGCATATGCTCAACAAAGTAGCCCCCTCTGGTATTCCTGGGAAACTAAGAGACGGGGTAGGAAACTGGCACTGCTGTTCTCCTGGTAATGAGCAGAACCTTGTGGGGCTCCTGGGCACGAAAGCCTTTTCTGTGTCCCCATTTTTTGATTATAGTAAATAGGCATCGTTCAACCTCCATGACCTTCCTTGAGTTCCAAGGAGCAGGTTCAAATAAATAGCTGTTAATTAGGGAAGGGAGAGGATGCAGAGACAAAGGAGCAATCAAAAGAAACAATAGTGCATGCTTGGGGCAGGGTCCTGGTTCCCTCTTAAGGGATACACACAACGGTATCTTTGAGCTGTTTTGCAGATACTGAAACCCCCACCATGTGGGAGAAGTTAACAGTTAATGAAGGTATGCTGCCCACAAGCACCTAGACACCAGATTGCTTGGAACCAGAAGGTTGATGCCACAGACTCCCACTTACTTCACCACCGGCCAATCAGAAGAAAGGCCATAAGCTGATTATACCCTCTTTGAACCATTACTCTAAAACTTCTCACTACCTGCTCCAAGTTGGGACACACAGTTTTGAGGGCATCAGCCTGCTATGGCCCCCTTTGCGTGACAAAGCAATAAAGCTATTCTTTTCTACTTCATCCCAAACTCCAAGGTTTAATTCAGTACACCAGTGTACAGAGGCCAGATTCAGCTTCACGCCCACCAGCTGAATAACTAGTGTGGTCCACCTGGCTGAGCCTCAGTGCTGCCTGACACTAGCCCCAGAGTCTGCTCTCCAAATGACATCACCCCTCCTAGAACCCTTTGGTGGGTTCCCCTGACTTGTGAGATAATCCCTGAATTATTTGGCTAGGAGCACCCCTCTTTTGCCCAGCATTTGCCTATCACTCCTCCACTCACACCCAGGGTTCAGCCTCCTTGAAAGCGTTTCAACTGCACCAAGACATCTTATTTGTATATCCCCGAGCTTTCCCACATACCATGAATGTCTTTCCTTTTTGCTTGCTGGCAGAATATCTATTTAGGTTTCGAGATTCCATGCTGGCACCCTCACCTGTCCAGCTGCCCCTGGGCTGCCCTGGACATGTTTCCATGACAGCACTTACACAGGATGGGCATCACAGGTGCCTGCCGCTCCCTCTGAATTGGTTTGAGAGAAATGACTGATGCTTGTTCAGGACTGTCACAGACCCAGGACCCCTGACTGACCAGAGTGGAGCCTTGGAAAATGTCTAGAATTAGAGGATTGATGTGCTTTGCCACAAACGCTGAGCTGAACTTAGCAACTGCTCCCTAAGGAAAGCAGGCTGTTTTCACCCAAATCAAATTAGATACCACCTGCATATCCATCCACCTCTGTGATAAGAGCAGAGGTTTCCTGCAGTGTGAATATCCACTGGATGGATGAAGGAAGCCATTAAGAACCTTTGACTGGGTGCCAGAAGCAGTACTTCTGGGAGGAATATTTTCAAAACAAAAGAAATACTCCTTGTTGTGGCTGAGTCAGGAGACAGAATTGTTTGGATACAAATTCATCCTTAGGAGACTTGCTCTTAATGAAATTTGTGATGAGGGTGGTGGGTGTGTGTGTTCCCTGGCTCTTCCTCAATGTACAGGGCAATCTCACAAACAGGACCTACTGGGTGGGAATAAAAGGAGAATCTGTGCCTATGACTGCACGTGCATGCACACACACATACACATCAAATAACCCTCAGGAGAAGCAAGCTGTCTGCCTTGGTTAGTTCCAACTTGGGTGAAGTATGTCGTGAGCTCTCAGCGCACTTTCTCAGGCCTGGTTTGTGGTTTTCCTTGTAAGCTAAGAAGGCTACTTTCTGGAGGCGGCCACCAGCAGACAGCCTCAGCTCCCAAGGTCAGCACAGACTCTATGCTCACCCACACAGACTGGGGAACCTCTAATCTCCCATCCAAAGAGATGGTGAGGACTCTGTGCTGAGGAAACCCGGGGGTGGGGTTCTTTTCCAGACTGGGGGCCCTGGATTATCATCCTGGAGTGCAGCGACATGGGCCCCTGGCCAGCTGATGAAGTTGGGCGCTTGGTCCGTTCTGCATCCTTGTTCATTACTCTTCCTTTGTGGTCTGGCAGGATTCAATGGTCCCCTCTGGGCTGGTCCCCAGCCTCCTAGGCTCTCATCCCCACATGTCGCCAAGGCCCTCCATTCCCACAGGTCTCAGTCATTCATGACCATTCCCTGCTGTTTCCTCCCATGGTCCCCCAAATGTCTGGAAAGATCACCCTACATTCAACAAGGGACACAGTGTGATCTGCCCCTGTTTCTCCATCTACAGCACAGCCTCCAAAGTTCGTCAGCTGTCCCTCTTGTCTATGTGGCCTGGGACAAGTGATTAATGATCTCAGTGTCTCCTTCTGTACCAGGGGAACAGCAATAGTCCTACAGAAGAGCATCCCAGTGGGAATTCAGTGAGGTCACACAGATAAAGCTGGGAAGCTCAGTACCCGAGACCAGCCCAATAATTGCTGTTCTATGATATTAATAAACAAAAATCCTCCTTGATTTTGAGGAGCTTAATATAACATCCCACGCATCACAGGTGATCACTCACATCCAGGTGATTATTCTCTATCTTAAATAAATAGCATTTTAGGGACTTCCCTGGCAGTTCAGCAGTTAAGACTTTACCTTTCGATGCAGGGGGTTAGGGTTCCATCCACGGTTGGGGATCTAAGAGCCCACATGCCTCATGGCCAAAAAAAAACAAACATAAAACAAACAATATTGTAGCAAACCTAATAATGACTTTTAAAATGATCCACATAAAAAAAAATCTAAAAAAAAAAAAATAAACAAATGGCATTTCAAACCTGACTCAAACTATTTAGAAAACAGGGGAAGGAGGGAAAATTTAGGAAATCGGAATGCTAATGGGGAACTTTATGGGGCTTTTCTGGTTTTTGCTTTCAGTTTATTTTTTTAATGTTTAAATTTTATTTTACTTTTTATACCATTTTAAAGGTTAAACTCCATTTACAGTTATTACAAAATACTGGCTTTATTCCCCGTGTTGTAGAATACATCCTTGTAGCCTATCTTATACCCAATAGTTTGTACCTCCCACTCCCTCACCACTAAGGAAGCACTTTGAGTATATGTCTATTTCTCAGTGTTGTGGGCAACTATGTAAATGACCTAAGAAGACTTTGCAAATTTGGTGGACTTCACAACATAGCATTATTTATATGTGCCACCTTCCACCCAGGTCAGCACATACTCTACATTAGAGCTTACACACGGAGCAAAATACCATGAATGAAAACATGTATGTTCTGCTGAACACAAAAAGCTTAAGAACACAATTTAATGATATTTAGTACCTTTAAAGATTTACACAACCATCACCACAACCCAGTTTTAGAATGATTCCATTACTCCCTTGTACCTAATTTCTACCCCATTTCCCACCCCAGACAGTCACTAATCTGCTTGTGTCTCTGTCTCATATGATATTTTCTGTCTGGCTTCTTCCACTCATGACTTGAGGTTCATCTGTGTTGGAGTATTTAGTCATATTTCATTCCCTTTTATTGCTAAATGATATTCCCTGTACAGATACACTGTGTTTTATCTTTTCACCATTGCTGGACATGTGGATTATTTCCTTTGTTTGGCTATTATGGAAAACATTGCCAAAAAACATCCACATCCAAGTCACTTGTATGGACATATGTTTTTGCTGATCTTGAGTATATAACTAGGAGTTGACTTTCTGGGTTTTATGACAAGTTTATGTTTAGCTTTCTAAGAAAGTGTCAAGCTCTTTGACAAAGTCATAGCACTTGGATTTCCACTGATGACTGGTCTGGTCTGGTGCCATGCATGCTCAGTCTTTGTTAGTTGTATCTAACTCTCTGTGACCCCATGGATTGTAGCCCGCCAGGCTCCTCACCAGCAGTCCTCAAGTCGAACTTCCAGTCTGTCTCTGTCGCCTTGAGCACAATTGTGATGACCCTGACTCCACCATCACTGCAGCCCTAGTGAGCCAGTGGGGGTCCCCAGGTGAGCTGGGAAGCAGAGCTATCACTGGGTGGTGAGGTTCATCCTCCCAGGGGAAATGATGAATTAGAAAAATGGTGAATTAGAACACTTAGAGCTCCAAGCACATCTGCAGCTATTCCTGCCCTTGATTTTGCCATAAAGATTCTAATCTTCAGGGGCACAGAGGGGCTCACCCTTGGCACCCAGGAGCTAAAACTCAAATGTTAAATGGTTTTATCTTCCCACCTCCTAACGATTCAAAAACACAAAAGCCAAAAATCTAATGCACTCTTAAAGGTCATCGACAGAGACTATGAATCCTCCTTAATGCCTGAGCATTTCAACATGTCACAGCCTTATTAAATCCTAAAAAGGAAAATTCACAAATTAATTCTACCACTAAAGAGAAGCCCAAGGGTGAAAACTCAAATCCTGACAATTAAGACTCCTTAGATAAGAAAGCTTATAAATATCATTGGCAGAGGGGGCTGGGGGAAAATACATTCCATGAGGCAGATTCCTGGAGTTACTGATCTTGCTAATATATTTTATTCTATCCCCAATTCTCCAGCTTCATAGCCACAATTTTCATCAATCTATGAGATTACCTGTGGGCTACACTAAATTACCTGTGGGCTACATCAACATCCCCACCATGTACACAGACAGGACCTTTATGGGTTTGCTCTGTTCTCAAACACCAGCCACCATCTTAGACTGACAATATTCTACCAAGGCCAAAATTCATGAAGCTATTGCACAAGATATTCACACCATGGTCCAGATTCTTTTTTCAAAAAAAATACATTCCTTTTTTAAATATTCTTTTCCATTAAAGTTTATAACAGGATACTGAATATAATTGCCTATGCTATACAGCAGGACTTTGTTGTTTATCCATCCTAAGTGTAATAGTTTGTATCTACCAACCCCAAACTCCCAGTCCATCCCTTTCCCTCCTCCCACCCCTTGGCTATCATAAGTCTGTTCTCTAAGTCTATGAGTGTCTTTCTGTTTCATAGATAAGTTTATTCATGTCATATTTTAGATCTCACATATGAGTGATATAATATTCTCTGTCTGACTTACTTCACTTAGTACGATAATCTCTACTTGTAGCCATGTTGCTGCAAGTGGCATTATTTCATTCTTTTTTAATAACTGAGTAGTATTCCATTGTATTTATGTGACTGGTTCAGATTCTGACTAACCACACCCTAAAAGATTCAAGACTACACACACTACTTCAGTTTAATTTGGGGGCATCATTCGGTCCCCAGAAGGCTACTCCAAACCAACTTCAATAACCCTAATAACCAGCCTCTCAAACAAGCCCCAAATCTACGTGCCTATTTCGCTTCTAGAAGCAACATATATCCCATCTATATATTTCATTAAGATCTATTTAGGCAATGCCAAGAAAATCAGCTCAATCTGAATGGAGGTCACCCCAACAACATCCCAGGTAGGCCCTAGAGGCTACTCCAAAAGTTACCCCTCCAACAATGCCACCAGTGGCATCTGGTGATTTCTTTAATGTGGAAACCTTACACACTAATTCTCATGTTTTGTAAAATGCTCTTGTCTGAGAAAGATGGCCCTTCACCTGGCCCTGTAGGCCATTTACAAGGCCCCTTGAGTCCAGGAGAAAGGGAATCCATTTATTTTACGGATAATAGCACCACCATCCCATACGATGGATGGAACCCACTGGAGAGCTGCTTCTTTCCATCCCATTGCCAAGATATGGTAAATAAAGGATGGACCACAAGGGTCCAGTTACATGGGCACAGGAATCCCTCACAAATGTATGTTCATCGTCCATATTTTTTACAGACTCCTTGGTGGCAGTTAATGGGTCACTGTTTGGTCTAATCAATAGGTACAAAATGGATTCATATTTAGGACTGTGAACTATGGGACCTTCAGAATTGGGAATATATTCTTGCTCAGACCTCACATTTTATAATTAGTCTCCCATGACTCTCTCACTCTAAAGTTCCCATTGAAGAGGCTCACTTAAATGCCATAGCTGACCCACTTGCTCACATTTATTAACTCATATAGCATCTCCATTCCTTTGGCTCTACAGGCCTGGTCATTGTGGACTTTTTTTTTTTTTTTGTAATTAATTTATTTTTTGTTGGAGGCAAATTATTTTACAATATTATATTGGTTGGTTTTGCCATATATTGAAATGAATTCGCCCCGGGTTTACATAAGTTCCCCCTCCTGAACCCCCCTCCCACCTCCCTCCTCCCTTTATCCTCCCTCTGGGTCATCCCCGCATGCCAGCCCCAAGCATACTATAACATGCGTTGACCCTGAACTAGTGATTCATTTCACATATGACAACATACGTGTTTCAATGACATTCTCCCAAATCATCCCACCCTCACCCTCTCCCACAGAGTCCCAAAGACTGATCTATACATCTGTGTCTCTTTTGCTGTCTCGTATACAGGGTTATCATTTGCATCTTTCTAAATTCCATATATATGCGTTAGTATACTGTATTGGTGTTTTTCTTTCTGGCTTACTTCACTCTGTATAATAGGCTCCAGTTTCATCCACCTCATTAGAACTGATTCAAATGTATTCTTTTTAATGGCTGAATAATACTCCATTGTGTATATGTACCAAAGCTTTCTTATCCATTCGTCTGCAGATGGACATCTAGGTTGTTTCCATGTCCTGGCTATTATAAACAGTGCTGCAATGAACATTGGAGTACATGTGTCTCTTTCAATTCTGGTTTCCTCAGTGTGTATGCCCAGGAGTGCGATTGCTGGATCATATGGCAGTTCTATTTCCAGTTTTTTGAGGAGTCTCCACACTGTTCTCCATAGTGGCTGTACTAGTTTGCATTCCTACCAACAGTGTAAGAGGGTTCCTTTCTCTCCACATCCTCTCCAGCATTTATTGCATGTAGACTTTTGGATAGCAGCCATTCTGACAGGTGTGAAATGGTATCTCATTGTGGTTTTGATTTGCATCTCTCTGATTATGAGGGATGTTGAGCATTTTTTCATGTGTTTGTTAGCCATCTGTATGTCTTCTTTGGAGAAATGTCTGTTTAGTTCTTTGGCCCATTTTTTGATTGGGTCATTTATTTTTCTGGAATTGAGCTGCAGGAGCTGCTTGTATATTTTGGAGATTAATCCTTTATCAGTTGCTTCATTTGCTATTATTTTCTCCCATTCTGAAGGCTGTCTTTTCACCTTGTTTATAGTTTCCTTTGCTGTGCAGAAGCTTTTGATTTTAATTAGGTCCCATTTGTTTATTTTTGCTTTTATTTCCAATATTCTGGGAGGTGGGTCATGGAGGATCCTGCTGTGATTTATGTCGGAGAGTGTTTTGCCTACGTTCTCCTCTAGGAGTTTTATAGTTTCTGGTCTTACATTTAGCTCTCTAATCCATTTTGAGTTTATTTTTGTGTATGGTGTTAGGAAGTGTTCTAGTTTCATTCTTTTACAAGTGGCTGACCAGTTTTCCCAGCACCACTTGTTAAAGAGACTGTCTTTTCTCCATTTTATATTCTTGCCTCCTTTGTCAAAGATGAGGTGTCCATAGGTGCGTGGATTTATCTCTGGGCTTTCTATTTTGTTCCATTGATCTATATTTCTGTCTTTATGCCAGTACCATACTGTCTTGATGACTGTGGCTTTATAGTAGAGCCTGAAGTCCGGCAGGTTAATTCCCCCAGTTCCATTTTTCTTCCTCAAGATTGCTTTGGCTATTCGAGGTTTTTTGTATTTCCATACAAATTGTGAGATTATTTGTTCTAGTTCTGTGAAAAATATCGTTGGTAGCTTGATAGGGATTGCATTGAATGTATAAATTACTTTGGGTAGTATACTCATTTTTACAATATTTATTCTTCCAATCCATGAGCATGGTATATTTCTCCATCTATTAGTGTCCTCTTTGATTGTTTTCAATAGTGTTTTATAGTTTTCTATGTACAAGTCTTTTGTTTCCTTAGGTAGATATATTCCTAAGTATTTAATTCTTTTCGTTGCAACAGTGAATGGAATAGTTTCCTTAATTTCTCTTTCTATTTTCTCATTATTAGTGTATAGGAATGCAAGGGATTTCTGTGTGTTGATTTTATATCCTGCAACATTACTGTAATCATTGATTAGCTCTAGTAGTTTTCTGGTAGAGTCTCTTGGGTTTTCTGTGTAGAGGATCATGTCATCAGCAAACAGTGAAAGTTTTACTTCTTCTTTTCCAATTTGTATTCCTTTTATGTCTTTTTCTGCTCTGATTGCTGTGGCCAAAACTTCCAGAACTATGTTGAAGAGTAGTGGTGAGAGTGGGCACCCTTGTCTTGTTCCTGACTTTAGGGGAAATGCTTTCAGTTTTTCACCATTGAGGATAATGTTTGCTGTGGGTTTGTCATATATAGCTTTTATTATGTTGAGGTATGTCCCTTCTATTCCCACTTTCTGGAGGGTTTTTATCATAAATAGATGTTGAATTTTGTCAAAGGCTTTCTCTGCATCTATTGAGATAATCATATGATTTTTATTTTTCAGTTTGTTAATGTGGTGTATTACGTTGATTGATTTGCGGATATTGAAGAATCCTTGCATTCCTGGGATAAAGCCCACTTGGTCATGATGTATGATCTTCTTAATATGTTGTTGGATTCTGATTGCTAGAATTTTGTTAAGGATTTTTGCATCTATGTTCATCAGTGATATTGGCCTGTAGTTTTCTTTTTTTGTGGGGTCTTTACCAGGTTTTGGGATTAGGGTGATGGTGGCCTCATAGAATGAGTTTGGAAGTTTCCCTTCCTCAGCAATTTTCTGGAAGAGTTTGAGTAGAATAAGTGTTAGCTCTTCTCTAAATTTTTGGTAGAATTCGGCTGTGAAGCCGTCTGGACCTGGGCTTTTGTTTGCTGGAAGATTCCGGATTACAGCCTCTAGTTCCGTGCTTGTGATGGGTCTGTTCAGATTTTCTATTTCTTCCTGGTTCAGTTTTGGAAAGTTGTACTTTTCTAGGCATTTGTCCATTTCTTCCAGGTTATTCATTTTATTGCCATATAATTGCTGATAGTATTCTCTAATAATCCTTTGTATTTCTGTGTTGTCGGTTGTGATCTCTCCATTTTCATTTCTAATTTTATTGATTTGGTTCTTCTCCCTTTGTTTCTTGATAAGTCTGGCTAGCGGTTTGTCAATTTTATTTACCTTCTCAAAGAACCAGCTTTTGGCTTTGTTGATTTTTGCTATGGTCTCTTTTGTTTCTTTTGCATTTATCTCTGCCCTAATTTTTACAATTTCTTTCCTTCTACTGACCCTGGGGTTCTTCATTTCTTCCTTTTCTAGTTGCTTTAGATGTAGAGTTAGGTTATTTAGTTGACTTTTTTCTTGTTTCTTGATGTGTGCCTGTATTGCTATGAACTTCCCCCTTAGCACTGCTTTTACAGTGTCCCAGAGGTTTTGGGTTGTTGTGTTTTCATTTTCATTCATTTCTATGCATATTTTGATTTCTCTTTTGATTTCTTCTATGATTTGTTCATTATTCAGCAGCTTGTTGTTCAGCCTCCATATGTTGGCATTTTTAATAGTTTTTCTCTTGTAATTGAGATCTAATCTTACTGCATTGTGGTCAGAAAAAATGCATGGAATGCTTTCAATTTTTTTGAATTTACCAAGGCTAGATTTATGGCCCAGGATGTGATCTACCCTGGAAAAGGTTCTGTGTGCGCTTGAGAAAAAGGTGAAATTCATTGTTTTGGGGTGAAATGTCCTATAGATATCTATTAGGTCTAACTGGTCTATTGTATCGTTTAAAGTTTGTGTTTCCTTGTTAATTTTCTGTTTAGTTGATCTATCCATAGATGTAAGTGGGGTATTAAAATCTCCCACTATTATTGCATTATTGTTAATTTCCCCTTTCATACTTGTTAGTAATTGTCTTACATATTGCGGTGCTCCTATGTTGGGTGCATAAATATTTATAATTGTTATATCTTCATCTTGGATTGATCCTTTGATCATTATGTTGTTTCCTTCTTTGTCTCTTTTCACAGCCTTTGTTTTAAAGTCTATTTTATCTGATATGAGTATTGCTACTCCTGCTTTCTTTTGGTCTCTATTTGCATGGAATATCTTTTTCCAGCCCTTCACTTTCAGTCTGTGTGTGTCCCTCGTTTTGAGGTGGGTCTCTTGCAGACAACATATATGGGGGTCTTGTTTTTGTATCCATTCAGCCAGCCTTTGTCTTTTGGTTGGGGCATTCAACCCATTTACGTTTAAGGTAATTATTGATAAGTACGATCCCGTAGCCATTTTCTTTATTGCTTTGGGTTCGAGTTTATACACCCTTTCTGTGTTTCCTGTCTAGAAAAGATCCTTTAGCATTTGTTGGAGAGCTGGTTTGGTAATGCTGAATTCTCTCAGCTTTTGCTTGTCTGTAAAGCTTTTGATTTCTCCTTCATATTTGAATGAGATCCTTGCTGGGTACAGTAGTCTGGGCTGTAGGTTATTTTCTTTCATCACTTTAAGTATGTCTTGCCATTCCCTCCTGGCCTGAAGAGTTTCTGTTGACAGATCGGCTGTTATCCTTATGGGAATTCCCTTGTGTGTTATTTGCTGTTTTTCCCTTGCTGCTTTTAATATTTGTTCTTTGTGTTTGATCTTTGTTAATTTGATTAATATGTGTCTTGGAGTATTTCGCCTTGGGTTTATCCTGTTGGGGACTCTCTGGGTTTCTTGGACTTGGGTGATTATTTCTTTCCCTATTTTAGGGAAGTTTTCAACTATTATCTCCTCAAGTATTCTTTCATGGTCTTTCTTTTTGTCTTCTTCTTCTGGGATTCCTATGATTCGAATGTTGGAGCGTTTAACATTGTCCCAGAGGTCTCTAATATTGTTCTCATTTCTTTTGTTTTTCTTTTTTCCTCTCTGTTTCATTTATTTCTACAATTCTATCTTCTAGTTCGCTTATCCTGTCTTCTGCCTCTGTTATTCTACTGTTTGTTCCTTCCAGAGTGTTTCTGATCTCATCTATTGCATTATTCATTGTATATTGACTCTTTTTTATTTCCTCTAAGTCCTTATTAAACCTTTCTTCCATCTTCTCAATCTTTTTCTCCAGGTTATTTATTTGTAACTCCATTTTGCTTTCAAGATTTTGAATCATTTTCACCATCAAAATTCGAAATTCTTTATCAGGTAGATTCCCTATATCTTCCTCTTTTGTTTGTGTTGGTGGGCATTTATCTTGTTCCTTTACTTGCTGGGTATTTCTCTGCCTCTTCATCTTGCTTATAATGCTTTGCTTGGGGTGGCCTTTCCCTCTTCTGGCCATTTGTGGAGTTCTCTTTATTATGTAGTTTCCTCGTTGTGTGTGGAGTTGGACAGGTGACTTGTCAAGGTTCCCTGGTTACGGAAGCTTGTGTCGGTGTTCTGGTGGGTGGAGCTGGATTTGTTCTCTCTGGAGTGCAATGAAGTGTCCAGTAATGAGTTATGAGATGTCAGTGGGTTTGGAGTGACTTTGGGCAGCCTGTATATTGAAGCTCAGGGCTAGTTTCCTGTGTTACTGGAGAATTTGCATGGTATGTCTTGCTCTGGAACTTGTTGACCCTTGGGTGGTGCTTGGTTTTAGTGTAGGTATGGAGACGTATGATGAGTTCCTATCGATTAATGTTCCCTGGAGTCAGGAGTTCTCTGGTGTTCTCAGGATTCGGGCTTAAGCCTCTTGCCTCTGGTTTTTGGTCTTATTCTTGGAGTAACCTCTAGACGTCTCTATCTGTCATTTCCAAGGTGGATCCCTCTGTTTTAGCTTCTGTTTGCTGGTCTCTTCAGTGTCTAATTTCCACCCTGATACTAGGGGGTGGGTGGACACTTTTTAAGGCTCAGTTGTTCAGTCCTGTTCTGGGAAGGGAGGAACGCTGCAGACGAATATCTCTGGCGTCTGTGGGGAGTGCTCGCAGCGTCTCGGCCACACTGGGTTTGCCCCCGCTCACAGCGCATGTGCTGTCCCAATCTACACTGCACAGGCTCTAGGTTGCTCTGCCAGGAACTGTCCGAGGCCGGCGCCGGGTTGTATGCACTTCCCAGGTCTGAGCAGCTCAAGTTCAGGTTCTCAGTTACTCCACAAAGGTGCAGACTTGGTTGGGCCTGCGTTTTGTGCCTTCCCTGGTCCGAGAAGTTCAGGGGACCAGGTATTTGGCGAGCGCTGTCTCTGCGACTTATTGCCTCCCCAGTCCCCGCCACTCAGTTTTCTGGGTATACAACCGGCGCACCTTCTCAGGGGGATATCGACTGGCCCGAGCCCAAGAAGTCCTGATTAGCAACAAGCCTGTCTGCAGTTTGTATCAGATGCCTTTCTGGGGCCGCGGTTGCCCGCTCCGGCTCTGGCTGCGCTCCCTGCCTGTCTCGGCGGGGGATGGGGGATGGGCCGACCACAGCCGGCTCACTCTGCTCAGTCCTTTATTCTGTGAGTGGGGCTGGCCGAGTCTTGGGTTAGAGCTTTCCGCCTTTTCGTGGGGAAGCTATCCCACAGTCTGCTTTGCTCTCCCCAGTTCTCTCAAATTGTTCTCGCGGCATTCAAGCCCAGTCCTCTCTCAAAGCAGTTCAGCCGGCTCCTCCCTGCCCAGCCCCCGCTTGCTAATGGCATATGCAGGCGTCTGCGCTGCTTCTCCGCTGGGAGTTACCGTTTGGCGGGTAGTCTGTGGGTTTTAAAAAAATCTTAAAAAAAAAGAGGGTTATGTGGCCCTCTGATCTTCCAAGGCTCGCCACAGATTCGCCAGTGAGATTGTTTCCTGGTGTTCGGAAACTTCTCTCTTTTTAAAGCCTCCCTTCCCAGGACGGAGCTCCGTCCTTACTTCTTTTGTCTCGCTTTTTATCTTTTATGTTTTTTCCTACCTCCTTTCGAAGACAATGGGCTGGTTTTCTGGGTGCCTGACGTCCTCTGCCAGCATTCAGAAGTTGTTTTGTGGACTTTACTCCACGTTCAAATGTTCTTTTGATGAATTTGTGGAGGAGAGAGTGGTCTCGCCGTCCTATTCCTCCGCCATCTTGTTCCTGAATCCCCGCTCTTGGACTCTTAAACATGGGGCCAGGAACCCTGGTATCCCAATGCCACTGGCTGTACCCAAAACCCTAGCCTCCCAATGTGATTTCTGTGCCTCTTATGTCCTGGCACCATGGCCAATGGAGATCACACCAAGGAGTAAACACCCCTGTACACATTAGCAAACTGATTGCATGAGCTGTTGCCCCAATTTGCAGGCACAGATCACTATGGCTGCACAACGATGAATACTTATGTGGGCCTACTCTGGGTTTACCCTTACCAGTATTCTACTGCTAACACCACTATTGTCAGTTCAGTTCGGTTCAGTCGATAGTTGTGTCTGACTCTTTGTGACCCCATGGACTGCAGCACGCCAGGCCTCCCTGTCCATCACCAACTCCCGGAGTTTACCCAAACTCATGCCCACTGAGTCAGTGATGCCATTCAACCATCTCATCCTCTGTCATCCCCTTCTCCTCCCACCTTCAATCTTTCCCAACATCAGGGTCTTTTCAAATGAGTCAGTTCCTTGCATCAGGTGGCCACAGTATTGGAGTTTCAGCTTCAACATCAGTCCTTCCAATGAACACTCAGGATTGATCTCCATTAGGATGGACTGGTTGGATCTCCTTGCAGTCCAAGGGACTCTCAAGAGTCTTCTCCAACACCACAGTTCAAAAGCTTCAATTCTTCGTGCTCAGCCTTCTTTATGGTCCAACTCTCACATCCATACATGACTACTGCAAAAGCCATAACCTTGACTAGCTGGACCTTCATTGGCAAAGTAATGTCTCTGCTTTTTAATATGCTGTCTAGGTTGGTCATAGCTTTTCTTCCAAGGAGGAAGCGTCTTTTAATTTCATCGCTGCAGTCACCATCTGCAGTGAATTTGGAGCCCCCCCACCAAAAAAAAAAAAGTCAGCCATTGTTTCCACTGTTTCTCCATCTATTTGCCATGAAGTGATGGGGCCGGATGCCATGATCTTAGTTTTCTGAATGTTGAGCTTTAAGCCACCTTTTTCACTCTCCTCTTTCACTTTTATCAAGAGGCTCTTTAGTTCTTCTTTGCTTTCTGCCATACAGGTGGTGTCATCTGCATATCTGAGGTTATTGATATTTCTCTCAGGAATCTTGATTCCAGCTTGTGCTTCATCCAGCCCAGCATTTCTCATGATGTACTCTACACAGAAGTTAAATAAGCAGGATGACAATATACAGCCTTGACATACTCCTTTCCTGATTTGGAACCAGTCTGTTGTTCCGCGTCCAGTTCTAACTGTTGCTTCCTGACCTGCATACAGATTTCTCAAAAGCAGGTCAGGTGGTCTGGGATTCCCACATCTTTAAGAATTTTCCACAGTTTATTGTGATCCACACAGTCAAAGGCTTTGGCATGGTCAATAAAGCAGAAATAGACACTTTTCTGGAACTCTCTTGCTTTTTTTGATGATCCAGCGGATGTTGGCAATTTGATCTCTGGTGCCTCTGCCTTTTCTGAAACCAGCTTGAACATCTGGAAGTTCACGGTTCATGTATTGCTGAAGCCTGGCTTGGAGAATTTTGAGCATGACTTTACAGTGTGTGAGATGAGTGCAATTGTGTGGTAGTTTGAGCATTCTTTGGCATTGCCTTTCTTTGGGATTGGAATGAAAACTGACCTTTTCCAGTCCTGTGGCCACTGCTGACTTTTCCAAATTTGCTGGCATATTGAGTGCAACACTTTCACACCATCATCTTTCAGGATTTGAAATAGCTCAACTGGAATTCCATCACCTCCACTAGCTTTGTTCATAGTGATGCTTCCTAAGGCCTACTTGACTTCACATTCAGGATGTCTGGCTCTAGGTGAGTGATCATACCATCGTGGTTATCTGGGTCATGAAGATCATTTTTGTACAGTTCTTCTGTGTATTCTTGCCATCTCTTCTTAATATCTTCTGCTTCTGTTAGGTCTGTACCATTTCTGTCCTTTATTGAGCCCATCTTTGCATGAAATATTCCCTTGGTAGCTCTAATTTTCTTGAAGAGATCTCTAGTCTTTCCCATTCTGTTGTTTTCCTCTATTTCTTTGCACTGATCACTGAGGAAGATTTTCTTATCTCTCCTCGCTATTGTTTGGAACTCTGCATTCAAATGGGTGTATCTATTGATAATAGGTATCTATTGATATTGAATAATGGGTAAACCACTATTGTAGGTCCAGCAAAACTCTATTCATCCCCTTTGGATCCACAAATATTATCCACTCTGATTGGGGTACACACTATTCAACCAGTGTAGACATGAGTCTTAAAACATGCATCATTGGGAATTTCATTCTTTCTATTGTTCACTGGCAGCAGTACTAATAAAGAGTTCTAATAAAAGGAGGGGACGACAGAGAATGAGATGGCTGGATGGCATCACCCACTCGATGGACGTGAGTTTGAGTGAACTCTGGGAGCTGGTGATGGACAGGGAGGCCTGGCGTGCTGTGATTCATGGAGTCGCAAAGAGTCTGACACGACTGAGCGACTGAACTGAACTGAATAAAGTGACATCAAAGTGAAGTCGCTTAGTCATTTCTGACTCTTTTCAACCCCATGGACTGTAGCCTACCAGGCTCCTTCATCCATGGGATTTTCCAGGCAAGAGTACTGGAGTGGGCTGCCATTTCCTTCTCCAGGGGATTTTCCCAATCCAAGGATCGAACCCGGGGTCTCCTGCCTTGCAGGCAGACGCTTTACCGTCTGAGCCACCAAAGACACCCTCATGATATTACAAAATGGATAGTGGTCTCCCAAATAAATCTCTCTTTTGCCTTCTGCTATAGTTACCCTGAACTTCTGACTTTTAGGTTTTAAGACATCCTACCAAAATATAACTAGGGTCCCTCTTCTCCTCATTCTATCCAAAAAAGGGAACACTACTCACCAACAGATCTATTAAACCCAAAGAGAATTCCCTTTCCCACTTAGTGACACCTCCCCATCTGCAATGAGGATCTCCCCTTCTCAAAGCTGGAGCCCAGACGAAGGCAGATGAAACAAAGGGACCTACTGAAAATGAGGGCCTTTCTCTCAAAACAGTCTAATCTATATTAGAAAGCTGTCTGCTAAAGCCTACTGTCCTCCCCTGCCCCATTATGACCATTGTAAAGGCTACCTATCTAGAGGTCTCTCTTTGTAGGAAACAGGTGTCCTTCTGCCTTTTTGAAGGTCTCATCACAATCTTTGATATAACAGACACACATTTAGGCATCTTCAATTATAAAACACAGACACAACATTTTTACAACTGTGTGCATCTTTCCAGGAGGAAAGGAAGATCTTAAATTAGCTCTCAGCACCAATATTCTTCAATAGAATGTAAGCTTTGGCTCCATAGATTACGGCTATTTTTTTTTTTTATTGTAGTAGAGTTGATTTATAATGTTGTGTTAGTTTCAGGTGTACATCAAAGTGAATCAGTTATCCATATACATATATCCACTCACTTTTCCCATATAGGTCACTACAGAGTATTGAGTAGAGTTCCCTGTGCTCTACAGTAGCTATCTGTTTTATATACAGCAGTGTGTATATTGCAGTTTCAATCTCTCAATTATTTCTCTCTCTTTATCCCCTGGTAATCATAAATTTTTTCTTCATCTGTGACTCTACTTCTGTTCTGTAACTAGGTTTATTTGTGCCCTCTTTTCTCTTTTAGACTTCACATATAAGTTAGACCGTATGATGACTGTCTTTCTGTGTCTAACTTACTTCACTCAGTATGACAACCTCTATGTCCATCCATATTGTTGCAAATGGCATTATTTTGACTATGGCAATTTGAACAGGACTCAGGGATGGGGGAGCCTGGTGGGCTTCCGTGTAGAGGGTCACACAGAGTCGGACACGACTGAAGTGACTTAGCAGCAGCAGCAGCAGGATGGAAAAGTTCATGGCTTTCATAATAAGAAAAAAAATTACAATTCTTGGAGCCAAAAGGTACTGATTTTTAGTCACTCTTATAATAATCCCTCAAATGTAAACTGTCTCAAGGTCTTAGGGTTATCTGTGAACTTATAAGGAGCTTACAAAACTCCTATATATTCATTGTTCACTTTCTCTCTCTCTGTTCCTGAACTTTTCCTGGTGAGCCATTCTCCCCTTCCCCAACCTCAAGACATCCCAGTTTGTGTAATAAACCTTTCTTGGGTCATACCAAGGACAACTGTCATAAGCTTCAGGAGGGAGCTGCCCTGCCTCATGGTGGAATTAATAGATGAACCATCACAAAAGGTGTGATGTATTGATCTCACTGACGTGATCTGATTTTCCCTAATGACTAATGAAGTTAAACACTTTTTCATATGCTTTATCGGCCATTTATATCATTAGTATATCTTCTTTGGTGAAATGTCTATTCAAATCTTCTGCCCATTTTTAAATTGTCTTCCTGTAAGAAGACAAATTTATTTTATTCTAAAAAATTTATTTATTTGGCTGTGTTAGGTCTTGGTTGCAGCATGCAGGATCTTTTGTTGCGGTGCACGGACTATCTAGTTGTGGCGAGGGTTCCAGAGTGCATGAGCGCAGCAGTTGTGGCATGTACTCTTAGTTGCCCCAAGGCATGTGGGATCTTAGTTCCCCAACCAGGAATTGAACCCTTGTCCCCAGAATTGCAAGGTGGAATTTTAGCCACTGGACCACCAGGGAAGTCCCAAGAGTTCTTGAAATATTCCACAAACAGATCTCTTATTGAGTATACGACATAAATATTTACTCCCAATCTGTGGCTTATCTTTTTCATATCCTTAGCAGTGGGAGCACAAAAGCTTTTAATTTTGATAGAATATAATTTATCCATTTTTTCCTCTATTGATTACACTTCTGATGTTGTATCTGAGAATTCTATCTGATCCAAGGCCATAAAATTTTCTGTGTTTTCTTCTGGAAACCTTATGCTTTTAACACTTACATCTGTAATCCATGTTGAGTTAATTTTGTATGTAAGCTGCACTGTGAATAAGAGTCTAAACTCATTTTTTTGCATATAGAAATCCAACGGCATGTAGTGACTACCTTCACTCTACCATCTAGAAGCCCTGCCTCTAAACTTGCTAATTAATTTAAATAAGTTTCATTTTTAAGAATTTGGTACACTGAGTAAAATTCATAGAGCTGTAAATTACATTTATAAAAACACTAACAGACTCACATTTGAAACTATCCCCAAACACCACCCCTGCACTGATTTTTACTGGTTTAATAGTGAAGATGATATAAAACAATCTTTTAAATATGATACATGTCTTATCTCACTTTTGAGGAAAATAAAGGAAATCGTATACTGTTCAAAATTTTGCAAAATCTATATATTTTCAGATTGTTAGAGCTTTGACTAAGAAACCAGCCTATAGTTTATATACATGAGTATATAACTGATTTTTATGTGGAGACCTCCTAGCTTAGAATATGCACCTTGATTAAAAGGATCTTCCAGCAGAAGCCCACCATAAATATGAGTAACACTAAATCTTTGCTTTGGCCATACACTTTTAAAATCATTATTTATCTGAAGTTAAATTTCCATAAAAAGTTTCCAATGCTCTGTGAATTTACAAAGAGTTCTCAAAAGAACCTATAGAAGCAGGGGTTCTGTGATGAACCACAGAGATAAATGATCACTAATCTCTAAATTCTTTACTAGAAAAGATTCTCCTAAGTACAAGTATCATAAGACTTCCTGTCTACTTATTCAAATTATTTCTTAATGTATGTTCTCACTTTAAGAAATGATTACAGATACGAGTTTTCATCCTTCTAGTTTTAATCCATCCTCCTCCAATTACAAGATTTTATTTGATATACTCACACACAAGCACATAGTTACAAATTGGGTTTTGTTATCATTACTGTTTTACCATGTAAAACTCCCTATGTGGCTCTCTTGCAATGCAACAAAGGAAAGTATTCCTTCAAAAACCTAGTACTACTATTGACACAAGACAAAGGGACTCAAAACCTAACACACTGGAGGTCCAGATAACTGCGGTGACAGAATCAGACAAGGCACAGACCTTACTGAATAATATTCCCCAGGCAAGGAAAACATGAGTACTTTGGTATCTGCAAAATAAACAGGGAATGTTGAATAAATCCCTAAATCAAAACCACAAAAATTTGCCCACAAACTTCATGTACAAACAGTAAAGCTATGTTCACAAACAGAAACATGTAAAATACAGGTGTCCTTCTGAAATATCAAAGAAGCAAATATGTTATAAAATATATACTACTATAGGTACTTCCCTGGTAGTCCAGTGGTTAAGACTCTGACCTTCCAATGCAGGGGTCATGGGTTCGATCCCTGGTCAGGTAACTAAGCTCCCTCATGCCACATGGTGCAGCCAAAAAAAAATTATATGTATATATATATGCATAGCAGCTCAGTTGTGTCTGACTCTTTGTGACCCCATAGACTGTAGCCCGCCAGGCTCCTCTGTCCATGGAATTCTCCAGGCAAGAATACTGGATTGAGTTGCCATGTCCTCCTCCAGGGGATCTTCCCAACCCAGGGATCGACCCAGATCTCCTGCAGTACACTCACATTCTTTACTGTCTGAGTCACCAGGGAAGCACAAACACACACACACACACACACACACACACACATGGAATTAATAGATACAGAGTTTTTGATTGACACATTATGTTATATCCCGTAAAGAAATAATGAGGTTTAATCTCAAGAAGAATATATGGAATGTTGACTACATCCTCCAGACAGCGTGTAAGGATGCCACTTGTATCCAACTAAGATTCCAGAACCAGTGAGAGATTTGAATCATTTTCAAAATTAATGGTCTTTACAACCTACAACTTCAGTTTTTTGGAATACTGCAGTTTAAAAATTATATGTTAGAGAATTCTAGTGTTTTTATAACTAGCAACAATAACTAACCAGACAATGGAAAATAGTTTTCAATAATTTCAAAAGCACAGGTTATGCCCCGATAAAATTATCTTTGGAAATAATAATGCCTGTGGATATGATTGTTCCCAAGAAGTTACTGACTGATTATTTACAGCATGTAGTCTTAGTACTTTGTGAAACAAAAGAAAGGTTTTTAAATCTGAAAGTATAGACAAGATACATTTAACAGCCCTGGATAAGCTACCTTCTGAAGTGAGTACAGATAAATACACTAAAGCCATAATCATCTTCTTAATAGCAAAAGAAGCCACGAAATAAGACATCAGGACACAAGAACACTTCCCTCAAGTTTACTCAAAGCATCAATAACTCTTTTAAGAGCCTCTTTTTCAGTCCCCAAATGAGAGGTTCAGAACCTTTGCACCCTGAAACCACAGAGCAGCTTCTGCTGGTGGCTCTAAAAAAAAAAAAAAAAGCTTCTACTGGCAGATGAGGATTTATTTTTATTTCCTTTTCTTCTCTTCATATCCCTTCTGCTGTGTCCCAGTCTCACCTCTCAATATTTCCTCTGTTAGCAACTAATCTTTCAAAATGTTTGTGCTTCTCTATAACCCTTGGAAAAAAATCTTTATTCCTTCCTCAGACATTCAGGCTTTTTTTCTCTTATTTTATCCTAATGCCTGTTGGTTCAAGGAAAATGTCTAATAAGAGCACAGTGAATTAATATACAAGGCCAGACAGCATTAAGGCAATCCTGATTTACATTGCAACGGAAGCATCTACTTTGACACACGGGTGCCAACAGTATTGTCTGCCAAGTGTCTAATGTCGCTTCTGATGTCATAAAAAGAAATACCCTGGCTCTGTGTGAAGAGAGGCCCTATCAAGGAGGCAGTGGAGTGATAGGAAGCAGAAAATTAAATTCCACCTCCAAAGTGAGAGTTGAGCTAATCAGACACCATTTCTTCCTGAACTCTGGATCCCCTGTCTACATACCCTACAAAGCAAAGGAAAGAGCAGAACATTCCTTCATGTCTTGCAGGCTCATCCTGGCTTTGCTGTCCACATATTGATGTGTCCACAGAAGCCTGGCAGGGTCTACAGCCCATGTTCTGAAGCCCTGGGTCGCCTCCCCTGGACAACTGTGCCCTGCAGCTTACACCAGACGAGAGAGGCCAAAGATGTGACAGAGGCACCAGAGAATGAAGGGACTGAAAAAATGTCAATCTGGGAAGCACCATAAATCCATGTTCAAACAGGGAACACCAGAAGTGCAGAGATGGAGGAGAACCCACTGTATACCTTTAAA
Source organism: Moschus berezovskii (assembly GCF_049115385.1). Lineage (NCBI taxonomy): Eukaryota > Metazoa > Chordata > Mammalia > Artiodactyla > Moschidae > Moschus > Moschus berezovskii. Next base: position 52,851,970 of record NC_142474.1, on the reverse strand, counting down.
AGAAGAGCTGCAATTAGCACATAGGATCGGGAAGTAGGGAAAAAGGCAAAATGCAAGATTTAAAGCCTCATTTCAAATGAATCCAGCAATGAGACTCAAGGCAACTTTAAAACATACTGAGAGGATGAGACAAACTGAGAGAATGACACTGACATATATAAGCTGTGGTTGTTTAGTTGCTCAGTCAGGTCCAACTCTTTGTGACCCCATTGACTATAGCCCGCCAGGCTCCTCTATCCATGGGATTTCCCAGGAAAGAATACTGGGAGTGGGTTACCATTTCCTTCTCCAGGGGATTGTCTCAATCCAGGGATCGAACCCAGGTCTCCTGCATTGCAGGCAGATTCTTTACCGACCGAGCCACCAGGGAAGCCCATGTGTGAAATAGATAGCTAACGTGAACCTGCTATATAGCACAGGGAACTTAGCTCAGGCCTCTGTGATGACCTAGAGCAGAGGGAGGGAGGTTTAAGAGGAAGGGTATGTGTATATATATACATATAGCTGATTCACATTGTTAAACAGCAAAAACTAACACAATATTGTAAAGCAATTATACTCCAAAAAAAAAAAAATAGAAAAAAATACTGAATTTTCAAAATCAGGACACGGAGTATCACTACTTATAAAAGGAAAGAAACCAAAGTGAATTCTATTATATTTGAAAGTAAAATTTAATAGCCTTCATCTACTTGGAGAGTGGGGTGCAGAGGAAAGGGGTAAGAGAATGAAAATCAGGTGTTCCAGAGTCATGTTTAGCTAAAACAGTCATGTTTAGCTAAGTCATGTTTAGCTAAAGCTCTGATTCACACTCACCTTGAGTTCTGCAAAGCTCACAGTTATGATCCCAGTGTGAACATAGACAACAGAAAAACGTCCAATAAAACATTATTACAGCTTCAGTGTAAGGCAGTAGAGAGTAAACAGTACCCGACTCTCCCTCTTCCAGACTATTTACATTCTCATGTCTACACACAATGACAATCACACATTTTGATGGCAACAGATAGCTGCTTCAGAAATGTATCAGGTTTGGGGATGAAATGTTATTAGCAATACGGCATCATGTGGAGAAATTATCAGCAGCTGATATAAATCTTCACTCCTGAAACAGAGCAGGTCCAGGGAAAAAAATTTAAAAGTGGCTTTGATCTTCCTCCCACTGTCTCTATTTACCTATGGCATGGAGAATCTGCCCCAACCAGAATATCAGGTGGCTGCTCCCACACAGGAAGGAGGTGATTTGGACCCTGGTGTACCAGTGCTAATGCGCTATTGTCTTTCTACAGTCTCTTGAGACTATACCGCCATCATCTAATATCTATATCATACCATTCCATATCATATCATTCCATACCATATCATGCTATACCTTATCATTACCATAACATATCATATCATTACTGGGCTTCCCAGGTAGCTCAGTGGTAAAGAACTTGCCTGCCAATGCAAGAGCCCTAGGAGATGCGGTTCAATCTCTGGCTTGAGATCCCCTGCTGGAAGAAATGGCAACCCACTCCAGTATTCCTGCCTGTGAAATCCCATGGACAGAGGAGCCTGGAAGGCTATAGTCCAAAGGGTTGCAAAGAGTCGGACAGGACTGAGGGACTGAGCACATGCATATACATCATATCATTACTATATCATAACGTATCATACATATCACATCATTCTATACCATACCATATCATACTATACCTTATCATTACTATGGCATATCCTTTCCATACTACATTGTACTGTATCCTATCACATCATATTATAAAGCAGCACTGAAGGAATGGAAGGGAATAGAAAAGGAATCAGCCATCTGACATACCCTAGGGTGTAAAGGGGGGTTCAGATATGAGGAGACTCCCAGGAGCCTGGCCTTCTCTGGATTTCAAGGGACCTATGTCACAACTGAACTGATGTCACACATCACACACCATTCCACACACCACACAAGTCCAGGTTGATTAGGATCACGCATTTTCTGACAGTGTTTTGAGGTCAAGACAGGGGAGCAAGAGACAGCTTTAAGGTCCAATATTTAAAAAACCAAATTAGTAAAATTTATGTTACCCTTATTTTGCCAGATTTGTTTTTCAATTCAAGTTTTTAAAAAATCAGACATTTGTTTAAGGGCTAAATGGATCAGCCGCACGTCTAGTGGATGCTCTAAGGAGGATCTTTCAGCCGTTGGTGGGACCCACTAGGAATTCTAAGGAATCCTTTCTGCTGAGCACAAGGCCAGAGAAAGGACTCCTCAGTTGGAGATATAGAAATTAAAATCAAGCTCCCCAGGAGGGATAAACTAGGACTATAGCATTAAGAGATACACATTCTTTATATAAAATAGATAAACAATAAGGATTTACTGTGTAACATGGTACACTATATTCAATATCTTGTAACAACTTAGAAAACAACCTGAAGATTCTGAATCACTTTGCTATACACCTGAAACTAACACAATATTATAAATCAACTATAGTTCAGTAAAAAAAAAAAAAAGAAAAATAAGAATTAAAATAATATTAACTCTTCAGTTCTACTGCATACAATAAATAAATTAGCATGCAAAAAAGCCTCCCAAGTTATAAACCATACTAAAAGATTCTCTAATTTAGGGGTTCTCAAAGAACATTACTCTTAAGATGGAGAGAAAAATCATACTTTGGGAAAACATTCACTATAATAAACACAAGAAATCTTTAGAAAGTATTTGCTCCATGTTCTCAATAAATTACAAGAAAAAAATCGAAGAAATGGAAGGTGGGTTTAAAAGGTGACTTAGAAGCTTTCTAAAATATAAACTGAAGTAATAAAGAGCAGGCTTAAAGAAAGAAAAAAAACTATAAAGACTAAAAATGTAACAGATACACTGTTTTAGAAAGAGCAAGATAGAACTGACACGAAGAAAAAAATAATTAAGGAATGTAGAGGACAAATTTGAGAAGCCATCCCAGAGAGCAGAGGGAAAGGACAAAGAGAAAAGCAAATTCAGAAAGAGAAATGAAGCTGTTTACGTGGAACAGGGGTTGTGCGTAAGAAGTATGGTGATGGAAGACAGAAAGTGAAGACTCTCTTCACAAAATATAAACAGAATACGTTTGTTGTTGCTGTTGCTCAGTCATGTCCGACTCTTTGCGGCCCCATGGACTGCAGTCCACCAAGCTCCACCACCCATGGAATTTTCCAGGCAAGAATACTGGAGCAGGTTACCATTTTCTTCTCCATGGGATATTCCTGACCCAGGGATTGAACCCATGTCTCTTGTGTCTCCTGCATTGACAGGCAGGTTCTTTACCACTAGCAACACCTGGAAAGCCCAAGCAGAATATGCAGAACACATCAAATAATCAAAGATGTAACACAAACTTTTTAATTAATTAATTAATTTATTTATTTTTTAGAGTTCCTGATCAGAGGGATAACAGCACCACAGCCGCACTGGATCCTCACGAAGGAGGCACACGAATGGCTGGGTTACAAGAGTTACAGGAGTGAGAGCTGCTCACTTCCCAGAAACTACAGCTCACAGAAAACCAACAAAGGCATGAGATACAGACCATTCACTTATGAATGTGTAAAACTCAAGAAAGTCCACATCACTCCTACAACACGTCGAAAGTGCCTCAGAATTCACACAATACCAACTTTCTCATGGTTCTGGTTAAATTACATATACCAGTTTATAACAAATGGCAAAATCTGTAACTCTGTTCAAAGTTTTAAAAGATTACTTATGTACTCCGGGAGTTGGTGATGGACAGGGAGGCCTGGCGTGCTGTGATTCATGGGGTCGCGGAGAGTCGGACACGACTGAGCGACTGAACTGAACTGAACTGAACTGAAGAATAGTTTCTTGTATTTCCATGCCACCTTTATAGTTCTGGTTTCTCATTTCTTAATTAGTAAATTCAGCATGCAGGTTCTATCCCTGGATAATTTATACACTTCCAGAAGGAACGGCCTCTTGAATCCACAGAGTGTTGAGGTGGGGTGCAAACTAGTACAGCCACTATGGAGAACAGTGTGGAGATTCCTCAAAAAACTGGAAATAGAACTGCCATACAACCCAGCAATACCACTGCTGGGCATACACACCGAGGAAACCAGAATTGAAAGAGACACGTGTACCCCAATGTTCATCGCAGCACTGTTTATAATAGCCAGGACATGGAAGCAACCTAGATGTCCATCCGCAGACGAATGGATAAGAAAGCTGTGGTACATTTACACAATGGAGTACTACTCAGCGACTAAAAAGAATACATTTGAATTAGTTCTAATGAGGTGGACGAAACTGGAGCCTATTATACAAAGTGAAGTAAGCCAGAAACAAAAACACCAATACAATATATTAACACATATATATGGAATATAGCAAGAGGATAACGATAACCCTGTATACGAGACAACAGCAGAGACTTGGATGTGTGGAACAGTCTTTTGGACTCGTGGGAGAGAGTGAGGGTGGGATAATTTGGGATAATGGATTGAAACATGTATATTATCATATGTCAAACTTTTTAATTTAAAAATAACCTGGCCAGTGAATTAAAAATAATTATAGACAGAATTAATCAAAAGAGATCACTGCAGAGGTATAGCACTGTGAATTTTTAAATTTTTTCAATTTAAGAAAAAATCCTGTCAGTATTCAGTAAAACATATAATCAAACAGGTTACTTTTGAAAAAAATAAAAGATTACCTTCCTTTCTCTCTCAGAGCCCTAACAGCCAGAAAATAGAAGAATGTCTTACAAAAGTTTTAAGATGAAAATTTTTTAAAAAGTGGAGTTGTGATGCAATAATTCAGTATTCGTGGATGAAAAATAAGAGGTATATTTTTAAATATCTGAAATTTCAGAAACACTATTATCCACATTCCAAAGCTAAAAATATTAGAGGAAAAAAAGGACATGTCAACTGGACAAGAAAGGAATGGAAACAAAGAACTAATCAAATGATTAAGGACTCATTTACAGTGACAAATGTCAAACACTGAAAAAAGAATCTAAACAGAATTTTTAGATTTGTAAGCAGTCACTTAATTCAAATTTAAAAAACAGTAATTTTCAAAGGAGAAAGTATATTATAGAATAATAGTAACTTAATAAAAAGCCCACCCCTTTTCAGTTCAGTTCAGTTCAGTTCAGTCTCTCAGTCGTGTCCGACTCTCCGCGACCCCATGAATCACAGCACACCAGGCCTCCCTGTCCATCACCAACTCCCGGAGTTCACTCAAACTCATGTCCATCGAGTCGGTGATGCCATCCAGTCATCTCATTCTCTGTCGTCCCTGTCTCCTCCCACCCCCAATCCTTCCCAGCATCAGAGTATTTTCCAGTGAGTCAACTCGTCGTATGAGGTGGCCAAAGTATTGGAGTTTCAGCTTTAGCATCAGTCCTTCCAATGAACACCCAGGATTGATCTCCTTTAGAATGGACTGGTTGGATCTCCTTGCAGTCCAAGGGACTCTCAAGAGTCTTCTCCAGCATGAGAATAAATTGGAACAACTATTGTTACTGGACAGACAGCAACATTTAAACATTTTCACTTATTCTTTGGTCAAGTCTCTTCACTTTTAGGAATTCATCTGAATAGTCAAGATAGCATGTAAGGCTATAAATTTAGAGGCTATAAACTGAGGTGTACTCTAATTTCATATTAAAATACACATCAAAATCAAAAATAATAAACAACTGAAATATACAGAAGGGAAGAATAAATAAATTACAGTACATGCATATGTTAAAACACCATGCTCTAAAAATTATATTGCCAAAGAATACTAATGACATGAAGAGAAGTTCATATGTTGTTTAAAAAGTTACTAACCCATACCAAAATATGCACAGCAAAATTACTAGTTATGAGCATACAAAGTTATTGAATAATATCTTTATAACACCAAAATGACAAGCAGTTTTCCTTTCTGGTGTACATATCTAAAACCATACAATAAAATCTCTGCAGTAATGCTCGTACAATAATAAGAATTGGGATATAACACGACTGACTTTTGATGTCTGTCCTTTACTGAACCCCAGTTCTCAAACAGGGACAAGTCAAGTTCTACTGCAGGGAGAGTCACAGGGAGTAGAAAGAAAACCCTCTCTAGGAAAGGAGAGAAGTGGAGGTGGGGTCCCCACATTACTGGAGGACTCATAGATTAATCCTCCCAGATAGGCCAGTAATGGTGGCTTCTATCCAGAAAGTCTTAGTCAGCCACAGGATCCTGAATCATCACCATGGATAGTAAAGCCAAAAATATTGACGCTGCCACTAAAGATGCCAAACCACAACTGGGACCTAGATACTGCCCATGAAGGAAGCCTGGAATTTCAAGCCAGACAGTTATATACACTTGTTCTGGCCACGTCATCAATGTCACAATAATCCAGTCTCTCATTTCTAATGACTGAATATTTGGGAGCTCACTTATAACACTATGGCAGGGTTTTATTTGGCTTCTTTCATAATCAAAAATGAAACTAATATTATTTAAGAACACATATTAAATTAATATTTAAGAAAAAAATTCCAATCACTTGGAAATGTAAAAGTACTCTCCCAAAAGACAGGCAAACAGTTAGGTTTTTGGCACCAAACAGCCAAATTGTGGATGCAAAGGAAAAGCTTTTGAAGGAAGTTAAAATTGCTCCTCTGGGCGGTGACGTACGGTGGGGGGCGGTGGAGAGTACTCTCCTAAATAACTATGGAGGTAAAATTTAAATGTTCTAATGTAACTAGAAACAATTTAGAATATAGTTTTAAAAACCTAAACAGTAAGGATCCAAACTTAAAGAACAGATGCAAAGCTGCATTCAAAGGAAAATTCATAGTAGCAAATATGTTACAAAGAAAAAAGGAAAGATCCATAAATGAAGCATTCATTTCAAAATAGTAAATTGGAAAAAAAAAAGGAATGATATTTTAAAAGATAAAAATAACACAAAGAAAACAAAACTCCACAAAGGAAACAGACATGGAAATAGATCAGAATTGAGAAATAAATCCAAGAGTTGGTTGTCTAAAAAAACAAACAAACCAATGACACATGCTGACAAAGTTTATTAGAAAGAGAAAGAATCCATTGTGATAGGGTCATATTTTGAAAATTATTGGTATATTTTTCTCCTTTGTCTTTCTGACTTTGACATGACTTTTCCTTAGCTACTTTGAAACATTCTTTGGGGGACTACAGTGAGATATAGAGTTTTTCCTGAAAGGATACACAGAGAAAGAATAAGGTAATATTCAGCTTTACACAAAATAGGATTTGCTACAGTCCCAAGAAAAGATTTCCTACATTCCTCCCATTATGTCTTTTTAGACATTAACCACCTTACCTGGAAGACTCAGCTCCTGGAGCTTTCCCAGTTTTTTATTTTTACTCCCAGTCCCCACAATTCACCCTTGAGCTTAGGTTTGAGACAGACTTGGAGGTATGTGTCAGGAAAAGAGAAAGACAATACAATGCAGGGGAAGACAGCACTTTCCAGCCTACAGGAAAGATGGAAAGAGGAGAAAGAAAGGATAAAGAGAGCCTTGGCTTAGAGAGAGAAAGGGGAGAGTAATAAGAAGGGTAGATAGAGCTTTGTCTCCTCCCCTAATTAGGACTCTGGAATAGATCACTTCTTTGGCACTCTTCCATCCTGAAATTAAAGTAGGGTCACACCCACTTTGTGGGGCAAGAAGAGGTAAGAGTCTGATGCTTAGTTTTTCCTGAGCCAACTTTGGTCCTTGTTTAGGTGGTGGTGGTTTAGTCGTGTCTGACTCTTGCAACCCCATAGACTGTAGCCTGCCAGGCTCCTTGTCCATGGGATTCTCCAGGCAAGAATACTGGAGTGGGTTGCCATTTCTTTCTCCAGATGGGCCCCCAAATAGTGGGGAGACTGGCTGGAGTTAGCCAGCCAGAGCTGGGTGAGGCAGCATCATAGCAAACATTTCACAGTACAACTGAGGATAGAACTAAAAGAGAATCTTCACTGGATCCCTGAAATGTAGCATTCATAGGAGCTCAGGTGAAGCCAAGACAGTGGAGAGTACCAGCCGGTGGAATGAAAAGAATGAACCACGAACTGCAGCTTTCATCACAGGCTGTCATCAGAGTACTCAGCCAGCAGATGGGAAGTGGACAACATCCCCTTGGAGAACAAAGGAGTCAAAGGATACCCTGATCATGAAACCCACCTCTTAACTCTACCACCACACCACCTCAGCCCATCCCCCCCCTTTTTTTGAAAGTCGCTCAGTCATGTCCGACTCTTTGCAACCCCATGCACAATACAGTCCATGGAATTCTCCAGGCCGGAATACTGGAGTGGGTAGCCTTTTCCTTCTCCAGGGGATCTTCCCAACCCAGGGATTGAACCCGGGTCTCCCATATTTCAGGTCGATTCTTTACCAGCTGAGCCACCAGGGAAGCCCAAGAACACTGAAGTGGGCAGCCTATCCCTTTTTTAGAGGATCTTCCTGACCCAGGAATTGAACCAGGGTCTCCTGCATTACAGGCAGATTCTTTACCAACTAAGCTATCAGGGAAGCCCTCTCGCTCTTAGATTGGGGTATCATCTTAAAGTAACAAGAGATGGTGAAGGGACTTCCCTAATGGTCCAGTAGCTAAGACTCTGAGCTTCCAATGCAACATGCCCGGATTCCATCCCTAGTCACAGAACTAGATACCACATGGTGCAACTAAAGATCCCACATGCTACAATCAGAGCCAGTGTAGCCAAATAAAGAAAATAATTAAATAAACAGTTTAAAATGAGAAGAAAGGTTAGTGAAAATAATCTGAGTTTGCTCCCAGGGAGAATAATCATACCAGAAAGAGTTGCTTAAGTTGGCACACCTGACTAAGCTTTAACCTGGGCACACACACTATCTTGCCTAGCACCTGTGAAAGACTACACAGCATGGTGATTAAGTGTGGGGGTCTGGATCCACATGGCCTGGATATGACTCCTGGGTCCAGTTTGTCAACTCTGACTTTGGGCCGTTTATTCTGTCTCCCTGCACCTCAGTTTCCTCATGTCGACCACAAATTGGCATTTGCCATGGGTGCTTGCCATCTCGGAGAAGGCAATGGCAAGCCACTCCAGTACTATTGCCTAGAAAATCCCAAGAATGGAGGAGCCTGGTTGGCTGTAGTCTGTGGGGTCGCTAAGGGTCGGACACGACTGAGCGACTTCACTTTCACTTTTCACTTTCACACATTGGAGAAGGAAATGGCAACCCACTCCAGTGTACTTGCCTGGAGAATCCCAGGGATGGGGGAGCCTGGTGGGCTTCCGTCTATGGGGTCGCACAGAGTCGGACACGACTGAAGTAACTTAGCAGCAGCAGCTTGCCATCTACAAGGATTAAATCATGCGCTGCTGGAGCTGGTGACCTCCAACACAACCTGAAGGAGTTCAGGGTGGAGAGCAGAAATGAGGCACTCTGTGCTTTCAGGAAACTGACAGGACAGGTCTTCAAACAGATATTCTCAAGAGCTGATTTTATGAGCCCAAATCTTATATCTTTTCCTATCTATAAAAACACTAATCCTTGATGGTGACAACTGTTTCTCATGACTAGCAGAAGCTTCATGGGACCAGCAGTAACTTCCTAAAAAATAGACGTGCTTGATTGCATGTACTCCCTCTTTACCAAAATCACATACACACTGTCCTGTCCTGCCCCACATCTCTTTGAAGCAGCTTCTCAGAGCAATCTGCTGGCTCTTGGGCTGCAGTCCTCATATTACCTCAAATAAAGCTTAAGTTGCAGCTCTCATGTTGTGCATTTTTTTAAGTCGGCACTCATCTATAAAACAGGGATTATAAGAGTTTTTCTCAGCATTTTTTTAAAGATTAAGTAAGCTAATAAATATAAAGTACTGGATTGGCCAAAAAGTTTGTTCATGTTTTCCAACACAAACAAATATCTTGGCCAAGCAATACTTAGATCAGTGTCTATAATAAGGGTTCAATAAGTGCTGGCTATCCTGACTGCTTTTAGTATTATTATATTATTACTTATATGTATTACCTACAGTTGGGGTTCATGAGAGAAGATCTGATCAGCTACAGAAAAAAATCAAGAAATTACAATTTCTCTACATAACCAAGTAGTAGGGATTAAAATTTATATCCCTGCCACACAAATAATGAACCATAAGTGATAAAGATGATATAAAACAGATCAAAAGACAAGTTTTTAAAAATACAACAGAATGGTACCAATTTTAAAATTTTAATAGAATGGACCACATTCCGAAAAAAATATGAATTACCTGTATTAGCTCAAGAAGTATGCCAGGCAGAAAAGAAGTACTTCAACAGAAGCTGAAAAATTCATCAAAGAATTACCTCAAAAAAGGTCTATAACCAGATGATTTAATTAGTACATTCTTTCTAACTTATCTCAAGGGACAACGCCAGAATGTACAACTCTAATAGGACTTGGAAAGTGCTCCCCAATTCACTGGAAAACCGCTACCTATAATATGCAACCCTTCAACAAATAAACTAAAGGCCAATATTTTTCTCTAAAGCTTTGTTACTCCAGGATTTTTTAGTGCCTCTGATATGCTGTGAAATTCCAATAGGAGGATTGCAGGAAACAGTGCTCGTCTGCAATTTAAAGATTTCTTCCTGGCTCCCCCAGACCCTTCTGATGGTCATGCAGAACTACACGGGAACCTTGCAGGTGCTTGTGTCTGAGCTAAGTCACTTCGGTGGAATCCAACACTTTGCAACCCTATGGACCGTAGCCCACCTGGTTCCTCTGTCCATGGGATTCTCTAGGCAAGAATACTGGAGTGAGTTGCCATGCCCGCCTCCAGGAGACCTTCCCAACCCAGGGACCAAATCTGCAACTCTTCTGTCTCTTGCATTGGCAGGCAGGTTCTTTACCACTAGCGCTGCCTGCAAAGCCCACATGGAAACCCTAAGTCACCTAATCAGAAGATTAAGATGGTCTGGGAGGCAAAGATATACAGAAACATACATAGAGGAAAAGGCATTCACAAGATATACACAGAGGAAAAGAGACAGTATAAAAATTGTCTCACAGAGGAAAATTGCCCCCAAATTACTATCAAGACTGAGGCTCAAGGCAGGATAGTCTGCTGGTGAAAATGTAAACTGATTCAACTAATCCAGGAAGCAACTGGCCAAATGTATTAATATTTAGAACCTAAAATGGACATACTCTTTGACCCAATCATTCAGCTTCTATCAGTCAATCCTAAAGAAGTGAAAATGAATATATAGATTTACATACAGGGATGTACTTCATAGAATTATTAATAGCCAACAAAACAGAAACCAATCTAAATGACTAAAAAACAGATTATGGCACATTCATATGATAAATTATGCAACAATTAAAAGCAATGCTTTGCAAAAAACTAAATGACACTGCATATGTATATGATTTTTAGGGAAAAAAGGCAGAACAAAATACAATATACAATCTTAAGTATATTTCAAAAATGTGTGTACATGAGAAAAACTACTGGAAGAATATAGATCAAAACCTTAATGTGATCTCTGGATGGTGGAACTAGGAGTGAATATTTTCAAATACATTTCTCATATCATCTATCTGTACTAAGAATGGATTACTTTTATAATAGACAAAAAAAACACGATAAAATTCAAGTAATCACTGCACATGGATATATACTTCTAAGAGTGAAAAGGGGTTAAAAAAAAGTCTCCATTCACTAAGGACAAAAACATTCTCAACACTGAGCACAGAATTCTATGCTCCCAAACGTGAATCTCACACCCGTGCACTTGAAAGCAGGAAGAGAGAAAGCAAAGCAACCAAATCCCTCAACAGACAGGCTGAGCTGCCTCTCCGGGTTTTCGACACACCATTATCGCGAGGGGAACTCGGCACCCATTTTTTAAAGTGCAGCTTTTTTCACATCTCCCTTGGTTCGAAGAACATCCGCATGGAGGGACAGGCTTTACAGGGGAGGTTGAGCGAGTGTGATAGTTATACGCGCGTGTATGCACACGCATCCTTTCTCTCTCTCTCTCTCTCACACACACACACACAAATCCACACCATCGTGTGGTCCGAAGCAGACAACTCCCAAGCGTGTCCTGCGGGTGCAGCTGCGCCCCATCCCCGAGCCGCGGGTACCTGTTCCCCGTGCGCGGGGGCAGGGTCGCCGAGCTCCGGAGCGTCCTCGGAGCAGCGGGGCTGCTGTGGGTGGCCTGCCTGCTTTCTTCCACCAAGAACCTGCACAAACGTGAAGAAAACTAAGTTGAGGAGCAGTTGGATGCCGGGCTCGGCATCGCGCTCGCAGCCAGGCGGCCAGGGCATCCTAGCGCACTCTGGCTCGCGGCGCAGCTTCCCAACCCCGGAGTTTGAAGCGGCTCAGGGCGGGAAGGAAGAGAAAGAAGGGAGAGCTCGGGTGACCCGACGGCAGGTCCGGCTCCGCAGCTCCCTTGCCACCCTGGCCGGTCCCCCTCCGCCCTAGTCGGTGTCCAGTCGGTGTTAGGGTAGCCCCTGCGACACCTCCCACTCATCCTGCGCTGCCTCCCGGACTCCCCCCGTCCCACCCCACCCCCAGGCCGTCGCTGCCCGTCGACTAGTCCTCGCAGCCGGCCAAAGTCTGCGCGCCCGAGAGGAGCGGCGGAGTGCCGGAGCGGCTAGGGTCCCCGGGTGCGCGGCACGCGGGGCTGCCCGAGCCGGCGGGCGAGTGGGTTACCTGGAACGGGCGGGCGCGTCGGTCCAGCACCAGAGCAGGCGAAGCAGCAGCAGCAGCAGCAGGCTGGCGAGCAGGGCGAACAGTGCGCCCCCCGGCCGCATCCTGAACCACCGGCGCGGTCGCCGCCACCGCCGCTGCTGCCCCGGCGAAGCACAGCCCGGGCGGCCCCGACTCGCGGCTCCCGCCGCGGCCGCCGCAGCCGCCGCGGCCGCAGCCACGCACACCTCCAGCGTTCAGCGCGGCGCGGAGGGGCGGCGGGGGCGCGCGCCGCGGGCCCGCACTCTCAGGCGCCACCGGCCCGGCCCGCCCGGCGTCTACGGGCGGAGGTGGCAGCCACGTTCCGGCTCGCCCCCAGCTCCCGCCCAGCCCCGATCGCTGTCGGCGCCCGGCGCTCGGCTGGCGGTGAAGCGGCGCCCGGCTCGCCTCCTCTTCTCCCGAAGGCGCTCCGAGCTGCTGCGGGCGCTGGTCGCCGCCGCCGCCGCCGCTGCTTCTGCCGCCGCCGCGCGGGGTCACCTGAAGGTTGGGCTCGGGATCTGGACGCCTCGCTGATTGGGCTCCAACTTTTGTGTGCCCTCACCTGCCCCCGAGCGGTCGCGCGCTCTTCCCCGATGCCCACGCAGCCCACCCGGGCTGACCGCACCTGGCTCTGCGCCCGTGCGGAGGAGGGCTGCGGTTCCGAGAGGCAGAAGGGGAGACAGGAAAGGGCCCACTTCAAAAACTTTGCAAACAGTGTAGTCGCTCTGCGGGATCGTCCCACGCGGAGAGGCTGCTGGGCACTTGAGAGGAGCCTCCCGGTGTTTGAAGGCAGATTCAGATGCACGGCGAATGGATTTCCAGGGACCAGAAAATCTTTATGGATCGGGCAAAGTACCGACCTCAGGCCGAATTCTTCCCCGGCCCGTTTTTGTGAATAGTTTCATTGGGACACCTTTCTGCCCATTCCTCTGTATTATCTCTGTGTGACTGCATGGGTCTAGGACCGCTTTTGCGCTTCAAAGGCAGAACTAAATCGTGGACCCAAAGATCACACAGCCCACAGAGCCTAAACTATTGACTATCTGGCCTTTTTCAGAAAAAGTTGGCAGATTCCCGCTCTAATTAATATTGGGCTGGATCATACTGGTTAGCATGTCATTGATTAGTTATCGTGTATTAGTATATCGTGTACTAGAGGAGAGTGATCTCCTGACAGTGTGAGATAGTATGGTTTCCCTGTTATTTATTAAGGGTTCAGTTCAGTTCTGTTCAGTTCAGTCGCTCAGTCGTGTCCGACTCTTTGCAACCCCGTGAATCACAGCACGCCAGGCCTCCCTGTCCATCACCAACTCCCAGAGTTCACTCAAACTCATGTCCATAGAGTCGGTGATGCCATCCAGCCATCTCATTCTCTGTCGTCCCCTTCTCCTCCTGCCCACAATCCCTTCCAGCATCAGAGTCTTTTCCAGTGAGTCAACTCGTCGCATGAGGTAGCAAAAGTATTGCAGTTTCAGTTTTAGCATCAGTCCTTCCAATGAACACCCAGGATTGATATCCTTTAGAATAGACTGGTTGGATCTCCTTGCAGTCCAAGGGACTCTCAAGAGTCTTCTCCAGCACCACAGTTCAAAAGCATCAATTCTTCTGCGATCAGCTTTCTTCACAGTCCAACTCTCACATCCATTCATGACCATTAATTACTCTTTAGGCCCTAAACTATCCTGTCTGCACGTGGCCCCAAGCCTACTTTGCAACCTCCCTGGGTTTTGCTCCTGATTCCGAATTCTCTTTTTTCAACTTTTTATTTTGTATTGGAGTATAGCACATTAACAATGTTGTGATAGTTTCAGGTGTACAACCATACATATAGATGTATCTGGTTCTCCTCCAAACTCCCCTCCTGTCCAGGCTGCCCTGACTCTGAACTCGAGGAACATCTATAAACCCTAAACCCCATAGTGGTTATACAGGGGCTCAATGGACTATTCAGTCTGCTTCTATATATATTTGAGATTTTTCCCAACAGCAACTCTTGACCTCTACCATCCTGTGAAGACCTTGATAAAGGTGTTTCAGAGGTTTTAGTGCATTAACTTTCCCAGAAAACAAAAATATATTTCAACTGGACTCTCCTAGAGGCATAAGGTCTTAACCTGAAAAACCAATGTGAGAGCCTCTAAGAAGCCAGTAGCCCAGACAGCTCAATAAAGCTGTCGCCAGCAATTTCATCACAGGAGAAATCACAACATGTATCAAGAAGAGAAACGCAAGGCTGCCTACTTCCTTTCTACTAATTCTGCATTCACTCCAATTAAAAATGCTTGGGTGAAAACACACCAGAACTTTCCATGTAATAGTTGATCAATAAATGTTTGGTCAACATATAAAACACCTCAGAATTCATGCTTTTCTTAAAGAGAAAAAGAAAAAAAAATCTGAAGATGAATGTGACTATTAATAGAAACAGGATTTCCTTCCATAGAAGCTATTGCTGTTAAAATATGTACTGATCAATAAAGAAAAAGTTGCTACTGTGACTTAAGACTGACATCTTAGGGATCTTCAGGGATCTAGCTGCTTATCTGAGGATGATACGATAAAATAATGCTATCTTCAGATAGTGCTAGAATAATAATCCAATTCTATGTGTTTGAAAGTTCATGCATTATTAGATAAGTACAATAGGGCACAATTAACTTGAAAATGGAAAAGTTGTCTGGATTTGGAAGATAGTCTGAATTTTCCTTCTCTTAGAGCAGAATTGTGCAGACAGCTCACACTGAAGATGGTTTCCATAAAAAAAGTAAAGGGCATTATTGTATCACCCAGGAAGCTGCAATTTCACCTAATTTACTAAAGTTTAATATTTCAGCACAGCTGGGCTCAAGGCAACAGCAGAAGAGTCAGCCTTGCACTGGGCTCCCTAAATACCCTTGCTGCAAATGAAGTTACTTTTTATCAAGCCAATGGCTATCAGCAGGGGACTCACAAAAGCCCATTTTAATTGGAAAACCAAGTGTAATTTTGCGATGGGAGTTCTGAACCAAGTGTTAAAATTTGACAGTAGGGATCTTTACCACCAGGTTTGTAATTGAACACTTTGGTTGGTAAAATATGAATTATCTTGCTTATCCTTGAGAAATCAAAGAACCTGACAAAAAACATGATTCCTTAAATATTATCAGCCACAGAACCAATACTGGGAGTATGTACATTTGGTGACAACAGTCACAGGTTTGACCAGCAGCCCCAAAGATCCAAACCCTTAGAAACTCAAGGTGATTTGCAGAAGCCCAGGCTAGTGCACGAACCTATCTTCCTCTCCCAGTTCACCCAGCATCTGCCTCTCATTTTGCCTTTGTTATTTTTTTATTCATCATTACAAGTGCCTTTATGTTCATGAAATAACTTATAAAAATGATGGGAGGCTTTTGATTTATTAAAAATGTCCAAATCATTGAAAATCTTCCTGGAAGTTGTTGCTTCTCATTTTGGGGTGTAGGGTTTTAAGTATTTCCCTCTGCATGGATTTAAGGATTCATGAAAAATCTCAACCATCAAGTGTCTATTACATCTACTGGAATACACAAGTGGAAACTTTCAATAGAGGGGAAGGAAAGAGTCCCTTGAGAAACACAGAAAATTGATGTGGCAAAGAATTTTTCCTTCATTTGGGTGACATTTTTATCTCCCTGTCTAGAAAAGATGGTTTCTGATGTCTTCAGGCTGCTTGATTGGTTTTAGTAATTTTAGAGATTTGTGAGGACTGCAGGACAATGGCACATTCATAAATATTAAACTACTCCTTGGGGGAGGGCATTCATAGGGACACCAAGGCTATATATTTTCAACAAATCAGAGGATATAAATAAAAGTAGAAATAACTTCAATAAGTCAACAACCTTGTGGAAGGAGCTATATTTTCAAATATATTTTATTGCAGATTTTTCCTATTACTAATTGAATATTTTAAATATCAAAGCAATTCCATATATAAAGTCATTTGAACTTTAAAGATAAGAATACTTAAGATGACATGCAAATGCCATTTAGGTTTTTTATATATATGAAAAGCAATTTGTAGTACAACTAAAACTACCCCCAAAAAGTTATTATTCACAGTAAAAAATAGAATTTAATACGAAAAATATCTAAACTTCCAAAAATTCTTTCCCTGAAATCCACTTAAAAGTGGATTTATGTGTGTGTATGTTTTATGTGTGTATTTATGTGTGTATTCATGTGTGTGTCTGCATGTTAGTCACTCAGTTGTGTCCGACTCTTTGCGACCCTGTGGACTGTAGGTGGCCAGGCTCCTCTGTCCATGGAATTCTCCAGCAAGAATACTAAAGCGGATTGCCATTCCCTGCTCCAGTAAAAAGCCATAAAGGACCAAAAAAGAGAGATGAAACTCTGCATTTATCCTGAAACTATAAACTGGCCACAATCCCATTCCATGAGCCCCCAAGAAAGCCTGGTAAAGATGAACTAATTGGACAAGAATACTAAGTTCAAGACTCAGCTCCCCTATTTATGACTTAGATTTGTGGAAAAGAAATGGAGAAGTTTTTGAAGGTTCTACTACTATTCGATTTGGACAAAGAAAGGCTGGGAGTAGGACCCAACAAAAATGAGAAGCCGACAGTGGTGCTGACCAGGGCTACTGAGTTAAAGAGAGATGGTGACCAGTATTTCTGCTTTCATTTAACACAGCTTTCTAGTTATTACATCTAGGAATGATGACCTAGAGTCAGTGATAACCTTTTTTTTTAAAGTCTTTATTGAATTCATTGCAATATTGCTTCTGCTTTATGTTTATGACTTTTTGGCCATGAGACAAGTGGTATCTTAGCTCCTTAACCAGGGATGAAACCTGCACCCCCTGCACTGGAAGGTGAAGTCTTAACCACTGGACCACCAGGAAGTCCCGAGGTAGAGCTAATCTTAAAGAGATGATAAAAAGAATTTTCTCACTAATGATTAAAATCACTTTACTAAAAAAAAAAAAATGAATATTCAACAAATAAACAGTTCTTGAAACACTGATTATCCTGCCTAATTTCAGAGTTTGTAAAGCTGGGTAGAACTCCAGGAGTTTCAACAGAATTGGAGGGTGGATGTTATGTGTCAAACCAGTCATATTTCTCTCCTCAGTTTCTCTTCCCTACCTCTACATTCCATACAACCTAAACTACAAGCAGATAAATAATGAAACAAAAATATCCCATAGCAAGCCTTTAATGAAAAACTAAATTTTGACAAGTAGGCAAATAAAAAGGAAGAACTACTGAAGATTTTCACAATATTCCTGGCAAGTAGCAGAAAGAAACAGGCATAACTTATTTCAAAGATGAGTAAGCAGAAAAAAAATCATACTAAAGTTCTGCAAAATATAAGATGAATGAAAAGCAATGTAACCAACAGAAAAGCAAATGAAGAATACATGTTGGAAAGACTTACTATAGAGAACAGCAGAATATTTAAGCTAGGATCACTTTGTACTCCCCAGAAAAATGAAATATAATGTAAGCACCATGAAAGAAGAACCCAAAGAAGAATTAAGAATTGAAAGACAAGATAGCAAGGGATTAGGAGGAAAAGCAAGCTGATGACAGTAAGAAAACAAAACCAAAAAACCATTGCAGAACTTAGAACTACCTTTGGAAGACTGAGGAAGAGAATTTAGGTGCAAAAATCTGAATTAGTGTCACAGAGATTAGGCTGATGACAACTGCAGAAAATACAACCAAAAGTGGCAAAACAAAACAAGACTGAACCAAAGTGACAGACAGTGATAACAAGAAAAAAACAGGAGCTGTAAGAGTTAAACCATGCTAACTCCTTGTCTTATTCAGAAGATCAGCAGAAATAGTAATTACTTTTATATATTGTTAAGTCAAATATGTACTATTTATTTTATTTTATGTTATGTTCCAACAATACAAGAGATGACTCTACACATAGACATCACCAGATGGTCAATATTGACAGATCGATTATATTCTTTGTAGCCAAAGATGGAGAAGCTCTATACAGTAGCAAAAACAAGACCTGGAGCTGACTGTAGCTTAGATCATGAGCTTCTTATTGCAAAATTCAGACTTGAATTGAAGAAAATAGGCAAAACCCATAGACCATTCAGGTATGACCTAAGTCAAATCCCTATGATTATAAAGTGGAAGTGAGAAATAGATTCAAGGGATTATATCTGATAGACAGAGAACCTGAAGAACTATGGCCGGAGGTTCATGACATTGCACAGGAGGCAGGGATCAAAAACATCCCCAAGAAAAAGAAATGACAAAAGGCAAAATGGTCGTCTCAGAGGTGTTACAAATAGCTGTGAAAAGAAGAGAAGCGAAAGGCAAAGGAGAGAAGGAAAGATATACCATTTGAATGCAGAGTTCCAAAGAATAGCAAGGAGAGATAAGAAAGCCTTACTAAGTGAACAATGAAAAAATAAAATAAAGGAAAACAACAGAATGGGAAAGACTAGAGATCTCAAGAAAATTAGAGATACCAAGGGAACATTACATCCAAAGATGGGCACAATAAAGAACAGAAATGGCAAAGACCTAACAGAAGCAGAAGACATGAAGAAGAAGTGGCAAGAATACATGGAAGAACTATACAAAGAAGATCTTAATGACCCAGATAACCACGATGGTGTGATCACTCACCTAGAGCCAGACATCCTGGAATGTGAAGTCAAGTGGGTCTTAGGAAGCACCACTACGAACAAAGTTAGTGGAGGTTTTGGAATTCCAGTTGAGCTATTTCAAATCCTAAAAAATGATGCTGTTAAAGTGATGCTGCACTCAATATGCCAACAAATTTGGAAAACTCAACAGTGGGCATAGGACTGGAAAAGTTCAGTTTTCATTCCAATCCCAAAGAAAGGCAGTGCCAAAGGATGTTCAAACTACTGCACAATTGCACTCATTTCACATGCTACCAAGGTAATATTTAAAATCTTTCAAGCTAGTCTCCAATAGTTCATGAACCAAGAACTTTCAGATGTTCAAGCTGGATTTGGAAAAGGCAGACAAACCAGAGATCAAATTGCTAACATCCACTGAATCACAGGAAAAGCAAGAGAATTCCAGATAAACATCTACTTCTGCTTCATCGACTATTCCAAAGCCTTTGACTGTGTGCATCACAACAAAGTGCATAAAATTCTTAAAGATGGGGGATACCAGACCACCTTACCTGCCTCCTGAGAAACCTACATGCAGGTCAAGATGCAGCAGTTAGAACCGTATATGGAACCACAGACTGGTTCAAAACTGGGAAAGGGGTACATCAAGGCTATATATTGTCACCCTGCTTGTTTAACTTATATGCAGAGTACATCATGCAAAATGCCATACTGGATGAAGCACAAGCTGGAATCAAGATTTCAGGGAGAAATATCAATAACCTCAGATATGCAGATGACATCACCCTTACCGCAGAAGCAAAGAGGAACTATAGAGCCTCTTGATGAAGGTGAAAAAGGACTTGAATTTGAGCAAGCTCTGGGAGATAGTGAAGGATAGGGAAGGCTGGAGTGAAGCAGTCCATGGGGTCGCAAAGTCGGACACAGGTGAGTAACTGAACAATAATACTATGTTATTTTTTTGGCTGCACCATGCAGTGTGTGGGATCTTAGTTCCCAGACCAAGAATCGAAACCAAGCCCCCTGCATTGGAAGGTAGAGTCTTAACCACTGGACTGCTAAGGAAGTCCCTGCACTGTTTAAATGTTAAGACATCCAATGTAATTACATGAGGTGATGGGTGTATTAATTAATTCAATTGTGGAGATTCTTTCACGGTGTAAAATATATTAAAAATCATCATGTTGTACATTTTAAATGTATTACAGCATTGTCAATTATACCTCAATAAAGCTGAAAAAAAAAAGACATCCATTATAAAGTAAAAACACTCATAAACCAGTGGAGGAGAAAAGAAAATAAAGAAATATCAACCCACTCAACAGAAGACAGAAAAAGAATGTGGAGAAAAGTAAGTAAAAGTTAAAATTAAGGCACAAAATAAGATGGTATAAATGCAAACATATCAGTCATTAAAATAGATAAACGTAAACTAAAGATAAAAGACAGAAAATCACAGATTAGGTAAAAATAAAATTACACAGAAAAGATGAAAGTAACAGTATGTAAAATTATATGCAAAGGAAATACTAACCAAAAGAAAAATTAAAAATATCAGACAAAACAGACACGAAGGTAGGAAGTATTATTAGAAATAAAGAAAATCATTTCAGAATAAAAGGTAGGCTATAGTAAATAGAATAATAACTCTCTAGGTACAGATAAAAATTCTGAATCTAAACAGCAACATAACCTCAAAGTATACAAATTTGATACAGTCAACACATCTTTCTCTCAGGGAGACAAAAAATGAGAAAAAAAATGGATTGAACAACACAATTCAGAAAAAGACAACACATTCTTCTCAAGCCAACTCAGAATACCTCTAAAAATTGGCCATGTTCCACTCCATAATACAGGTTCTGACAGATTCTACAGAATGGATATTACACAGATCTTATTCTCTGATTGCAAACCAGGACAACTAGAAACAAATAACAGAAAGACTACAAAATTGCCCCTACACTTAAACACACTTTCAAATAGTAATAATACATAGGTCAAAAAATCATTTTGAAGTTTCAAAATATTTAGACAAAGTCACTAAAAAGCCAACACACAAAACTGTGAGATGTAGTACTGTTTACTGGAGAAGGAAATGGCATCCCAATCCAGTGTTCTTGCCTGGAGAATCCCAGGGATGGGGGTGCCTGGTGGGCTGCCGTCTATGGGGCCGCACAGAGTCGGACACGACTGAAGCGACTTAGCAGCAGCAGCAGCACTACTGTTTACAGTAGCCAAGACAGAGAAGCAACCTAAAAGTCCATCGACAAAGAAACGGAGAAAGAAGATGTGGTACATATATACAATGGAATATTACCCAGCCTTTAAAAAGAATGAAATAATGCCATTTGCAGCAATGTGGATGAACCTAGAGATTGTCATTCTGAGTGAAGTAAGTCAGACAGAGGAGAAATATGGTATGACATCCCTTATATGTGGAATCTAAAAAGAAGTGATACAAACGAACTTATTTATAAAACAGAAACAAACTCACAGACTTAGAGAACAAACTTATGGTTGTTAGGGAAAAGGATGGAGGGAAGATATAGTTAGGGAGTTTGGGATCAACATGTACATACT
Source organism: Moschus berezovskii (assembly GCF_049115385.1). Taxonomy (NCBI): domain Eukaryota; kingdom Metazoa; phylum Chordata; class Mammalia; order Artiodactyla; family Moschidae; genus Moschus; species Moschus berezovskii. The sequence goes on along the minus strand of NC_142474.1, from coordinate 52,830,041 downwards.
GCTATATTTTAAATGGATGACCAACAAAGTCCTACTGTATAGCACAGGGAACTTTGCTCAATACTATTTGGCAACCTGGATGGGAGGGGAATTTGGGGGAGAATGGATACATGTATATGTATGACCAAGTCCCTTTGATGTCCACCTGAAACTATCACAACATTGTTAGCTGTCTGTTCTCCAATATGGAGGCTTCCCTGGTGGCTCAGACGGTAAAGAATCTGCCTGCAATGCAGGAGATCTGGGTTAGATCCCTGGGTCAGGAAGATCCCCTGGAGAAGGGAATGGCAACCCACTGCAGTATTTCTGCCTGGAAAATCCCATGGACAGAAGAGCTTGGTGGGCTACAGTCCATGGGGTCACTCTGGGCTGTAGTGAAAACAGGGAAATGTACAGCCTTAAATGCACACATTCAAAAGTGAAAAATGAAAAACCAATGAGTTTAGCATCCAAGTTAAGATGTTGGAAAGACTGATGCTGAAGCCAAAGTTCCAATATTTGGCCACCTGATGAGAAAAGCTGACTCACTGAAAAAGACCCTGATGCTTGGAAAGATTGAAGGCAAAAAGAGAAGGGGGCAGCAAAGGATGAGATGTTGGATAGCATCACTGATTCAATGGACATGAGTTTGAGCAAACTCCAGGAGATAGTGAAGGACACGGAAGCCTGGTATGCTGCAGTCCATGGGGTCACAAAGAGTCAGATATGACTTAGCAACTGAACAACAAGAAGATTTTGGGAAAACAAAGCAGGGTAGATGCAAAGAATATGAAATACACCCCAATATGGTGAAAATTGGTAGATCAATCCAAGGAACCTATTCTCCAAATAATACTTTATCTCAGCCCAGGTCCTTCTCCTTAATTTCCAAAAGTAAAGCTGAGACAGGAGCTTCTGTACAGCTAATTTGTTTAATACTAAATCCCTGGAATCAGGAGTGAGAAACTGGGGAAAATAAGGCAGAGGTGAGAAAGCCAGTGTAAAACTACATCGCTGATGGGGGATCCCGTGGATGCAGATATCATCATACCAAGGATTTTCCGATGAGCCTCATAAGATATCTCAGTAAAGTATTCCTTCAGTATCCAGGGGATATTGGTTCCAGGACCCCCACAGCTACCAAACTCTGCAGATGTTCAAGTCCCTTATACAGATCAGTTTTCAATATGTGAACCCACAGGCGCAGACTCCCAAGTGAACTGTCCACCTGTTGCACCGTGAATTTTCAGGTGGCACAGAATGAGTGACAGGTGCCCTGCCATGGTACCCAGACCCCATTGGATTTCACATCACAGGAGAGTGCTCCTTTATGAAAAAATTCCCCCCTCTTCAGTTGTATATTCTGCCCTGTCTGCTAGAGCATTTTCAAGATCCACTCCCAAATGTGCTCCCTTTTCTTCTGCCAGTAGTTATTGCAATTTGTTTGATATGTAAAGTACAGGCTATATTTTCTTGCTTAAGCCATGCTGTGACCTAATCCTGGTTATTAGTCTGGAGGCAATGATGAAGGTAAGGGCAGAGCTTAAGGAGGAAAACATCATAATGAGAGGTATCTGTTTCTCTTGAGGTCTCTGCCTGAATCTAGGAAAGATGAAGCATTTCTCTCTCACCAAGGGTGTGGGGCAGGGGTGGGGAGCTGCTTCTGCCAGCCCAGAGAGTTTAGGGGAATCTGGGGTTTCAAGATTCTCAGGTTTAGGGAGTTCACTGGTGGTCTAGTGGTTAAGAATCCACCTTGCAATGCAGGGGACGTGGGTTTGATCTCTGATCAGGAAACTAAGGTCCCACATGCTTCAGAGCAACTAAGCCGGAGTCCCAAAATTAGAGAGTCTGAACACCACAACTACTAATGGAGGTTTGTGACATAGTACAGGACACAGGGATCAAGACCATCCCCACGAAAAAGAAATGCTAAAAAGCAAAATGGCTGTCTGAGGAGGTACAAATAGCTGTGAAAGAAAGAAAAGCAAAAAGTAAAGGAGAGAAGGAAAGATATACCCATTTGAATGCAGAGTTCCAAAGAATAGTAGGAGAGAAAAGAAAGCCTTCCTCAGTGATCGGTGCAAAGAAATAGAAGAAAACAATAGAATGGGAAAGACTAGAGACCTCTTCAAGAAAATTAGAGATACCAAGGGAACATTTCATCCAAAGATGTACAATAATAGACAGAAATGGTATGGACCTAAAAGAAGCAGAAGATATTAAGAAGAGGTGGCAAGAATACACAGAAGAACTGTACAAAAAAGATCTTCATGACCCAGATAAACACGATGATGTGATCACTCACCTAGAGCCAGACATCCTGAAATGTGAAGTCAAGTGGGCCTTAGGAAGCATCACTACGAACAAAGCTAATGGAGGTGATGGAATTATAGTTGAGCTATTTCAAATCCTAAAAGATGTTGCAGTGAAAGTGCTGGACTCAATATGCCAGAAAATTTGGAAAACTCAGCAGTGGCCACAGGACTGGAAAAGGTCAGTCTTCATTCCAATCCCAAAGAAAGGCAATGCCAAAGAATGTTCAAACTACCACACAATTGCACTCATCTCACATACTAGTAAAGTCATGCTCAAAATTCTCCAAGCCAGGCTTCAGCAATATGTGAACCATGAACTTCCAGATGTTCAAGCTGGTTTTAGAAAAGACAGAGGAACCAGAGATCAAATAGCCAACATCTGCTGGATCATTGAAAAAGCAAGAGAGTTCCAGAAAATTGTCTATTTCTGCTGTATTGACTATGCCAAAGCCTTTGACTGTGTGGATCACAATAAGCTGTGGAAAATTCTTAAAGATTTGGGAATACCAGACCACCTGACCTGCTTTTGAGAAATCTGTATTCAGGCCAGGAAGCAACAGTGAGAACTGGACACGGAACAACAGACTGGTTCCAAATCAGGAAAGGAGTACGTCAAGGCTGTATATTGTCACCCTGCTTATTTAACTTATATGCAAAATACATCATGAGAAAAGCTGGGCTGGATGAAGCACAAGCCGAAATCAAGATTGATGTGAGAAGTATCAATAACCTCAGATATGCAGATGATTCCACTCTTATGGCAGAAAGCAAAGAAGAACTAATAAAAGTGAAAGAGGAGAGTAAAAAAGTTGGCTTAAAGCTCAACATTCAGAAAACTAAGATCATGGCATCCCACCCCATCAGTTCAGTTCAGTTCAGTCGCTCAGTCGTGTCCAACTCTTTGCGACCCCATGAATCACAGCATGCCAGGCCTCCCTGTCCATCACCAACTCCCAGAGTTCACATCACTTCATGGCAAATAGATGGCAAAACAGTGGTACAGTGGCTGACTTTTTTGGGGGGGCTCCAAAATCACTGCAGATGGTGACTGAAGCCATGAAATTAAAAGACGCTTGCTCCTTGGAAGAAAAGCTATGACCAACCTAGACAGCATGTTACTGTCTGTCTAGCACAGACATTACTTTGCCAACAAAGGTCCGTCTAGTCAAGGCTATGGTTTTCCAGTGGTCATGTATGGATGTGAGAGTTGGACTATAAAGAAAGCTGAACACTGAAGAAATGATGTTTTTGAACTGTGGTGTTGGAGAAGACTCTTGAGAGTCCCTTGGATTGCAAGGAGGTCCAACCAGTCCATCCTAAAGAAAATCAGTCCTGAGTATTCATTGGAAGGACTGATGTTGAAGCTGAAACTCTAATACTTTGTCCACCTAATGCGAAGAGCTGACTCATTGGAAAAGACCCTGATGCTGGGAAAGATTGAAGGCCGGAGAAGGGGACGACAGAGGATGAAATGGTTGGATAGCATCACCAACTCAATGCACATGAGTTTGCGTAAACTCCAGGAGTTGGTGATGGACTGGGAGGCCTGGTGTGCTGCAGTTCATGGGGTGGCAAAGAGTCAGACATGACTGAGCGACTGAACTGAGCACCACAAGGAATGATCCCAACGTGACGCAATGAAGATTCCATGTGCCGCAACTAAGACCTGACATAGCCAAATAAAATGAATATAAAAGAATTAAACAATTCATAATTTAAAAAAGGATTCTCAGGTTTATCATCCAAATGTCCCATGACAGATCTCAACATCCTACTCCTTTCCTATCATGACTGTGGTATCTGCACAGGAAGCCTGTCAAGGCTATACATTAATCCTCTTTGTAGCTCTTGTTACAATTCGATCATGGGCCAAAATGTTTGACAGCGAAAGTCATGACACCTTCTTTAAATCCTGCCATGGAGGTCTTCCAGTTTTCACAGTCTGCACTGAGTTGATAATTAGCTCCTAAAGCATTAACCCAAACTAGTCAGTCTGTGATCCATGTCATTACCATGTCATTACTTTATCCATCTCTTAAGTGAAAGCTTCATTTTCAGTGCACTTTGCTCCAAGCAGTGAGAGTCTGGGTAACTATGATGTCAAGGGTGCTCTCCACTCCACCTACCACCAGCAATGGGTCCTTGCTACTGTCTGACTGTTAAGTGGATCACACTTTCTTGGGGCACTTCTGATACCAACTCTTAATCTGCCTACCACCTCGCCCACCCCCAAGGAAAGCCTGACTCAAAGGCTCCCGAGTATGAAGTTTATTTAAGAAGCGACCCGGACGCAGGACAAAGGGATGTGGAAAGAGAAATCATGATTTGGTCGGGCCATTATGGGAATCTGGGGAGCTTAATTGTGGCAGGCATCCCCTCAGAAACCATCTGATGTACACCTGATAATAGTCCATCTGAAGGCCAGGCAGGGGAGGCATTTATCCATCAGCTTGTGTGCCCATCTGTAAAGGGCCTTTCTGTTCATCTGCTATAAGATTTGGGGCAAGATATTTAGAGTCTTTATTGAATTTGTTAGAATATTGCTTCTGTTTTATGTCTTGGTTTTTCGGTCGTGAGGCATGTGGGATCTTAGCTTCCCAACCAGGGATTGATTGAACCTGCACTGTCTGCAATGGAAGGCAAAGTCCTAACCACTGGACCACCAGGGAAGTCGTGATACTTGATCTGTTGTACCTCAATTTTCCTATAGTTAAAATGAGGCTAAAACTAACAGTATCTACTATAATTAGAACAAAGTAGAATGCTTTTATAAATATTAAATTAACTATGTTATATCAAGAGGTAGAGACAATGATAGGCACCTCATAATCACTATCTAAGTATTTATTACGTTTTCAACAGCTGACATGGAAGCCAGAAGGCACCGGACCAACAGCTGCAAAATCCTGAGGCAAAATTATATCCAACCTAGAATTTTCTACCAAATAAGAATGGAGAAACTGCCTAATTACCCTTCAGGAGGAGAATGATAAATATTTTGTCACTTACTCATTCAGCAATTAAAATGAATGAACAAGGCAACATACCATAAATCTGAAGTACTACATTAAAAGAACTGTTAGCACTGTATGATTCCAAGACTGTGACATTCTGGAAAAGGCAAAACTATAAAGACATTAAAAAGATCACTGGTTGCCAGGAGTTAGTGAGGAGGGAGGGATGAGCAGGCAGAGCACAGAGCATTTTTAGGACAGTGAAAATACTCTGTGTGATACTATAATGATGGATACGTGTCATTATACATTTGTCCAAATGCATAGATTGTACAACACCAAGTGTGAACCCTGATGTGAACTATGGACTATGAGTGGCTTCAGTGTCAGTGTAGATTCATCAATTGTAACTAATATACCATCCTGGTGGAGGATTTAACAATAGGGAGGCAGAGGGGGGGTATATGGGAAATTTCCATACCATCCTCTTAATTTTGCTCTCAACCTAAAAGAGCCTTTTTTTTTTTTTCTTCCCCCAAGCTGAATGTAGGATCTTAGTTCCCAAACCAGGCATGGAACCTGCACTCCCTGCATTGGAAGGCAAAGTCTTAACCACTGAACCACCAGGGAAGTCCCTAAAAGCTTTTTTTTAAAGTCTCTTAAAAATAAATATATACATTAAGTTGTGTTTTTTTTTTTTTTTAAAAAGAACTACTAGCATTTCTTCTCATGATGGATAGATGGTTCACCAAGACAAAAATATAATTTTATTTATCATATTATGTGATTGCTGCAGGAAAGCCACAATCATCTTAGCTAAGGAAAATGAGGCATTTAATAAAATTTAGCAGTATTTCCAAGATTTTAAAAAATCCTCAGTAAAACAGGATTTGACAGCAGCTTTTAAGAAAACAATAGGAAAAAAAATCTTGAATCAAAAGGCAAACTCATCCTTCATTAATTGCTTAATAAAAACAGTTTTTGCTAATCAGGAATGAGGCAAGTTCTCAATAAATATTTGTTGAGTAAAATGCATCTGTGATCCTGTAGAGGTTCTTGACATCCCACTTGACTGATCAACATGCAAAAAAAAAAAAAGGAAAGGTTAAAAAGTTTGAAACTGGGACATGCCTGGTGGTCCAGTTAAGACTCTGCCTTGCAATGCAGGGGATGTGGGTGTGATCCTTGGTCTGGGAACGAAGATCCCACATGCCTTAACTACTGAGGCCTGTGCACCACAAGTAAAGAGTCTGTTCACCTCAAAGAAAGATCCTGAAGAATGCAACGAAGATCCCATGTGCTGCAGCTAAGACCTGAAAAAGCCAAATAAATAAATATCAAAAACAAAAACTCTGAACACAAATGGAGTGATACAAAAATACTCAACAGTTTCATCCATAGTTTAAAAACTCATATCTAATGCAAATTATTAATTGTTCTATTTTGATATTTAACACTCAAAATTAAGATTGATTTTGTAGCTATCTCTAAAACTAGAGAAGAGAAATTTGTAAAGTAAGTCTGATTTTACAGTCAGTAACAATTAACTAGAATGCTATTCCTCACTACTCATTTATATGCTCAATTTGATCCCCACCTATACTCAGGTAGATTTTAATCTTAGTAGAAAATTTCTGGCTGTACTGGCACAAGTGATTCAACTTTTGTTTTCACAGGCAAATTAGAATCTTTAAGGGCATCTTTCTCTCAGACATGTCTCTAGAACATGGTCTTATAATTCAAACATGAGGGAAAATATTTAGAAGTATTTTCTATTCATATTTAGGCATGAATCAGGCATGAATTTCAACTAATTTCTTTCCTGCCTCATTTCTAGCATTCTTATCCTGCACTGTTACATCCCAGATAAACTCATTGTAAACTGAAAACATCTTAAGTCAAAACTGCATCTGATAGGGAATTCCTTGGCGGTCCAATGCTTAAGTCTCCATCCTTTCACTGCAGGGGAAACGGATTCCATCAGAGAACTAAGATCCCACATGCTTCAAAAGTGCAGCCAAAAAATAAATAGAAAAACCTTATCAGGTTTTTGATAAGTTATCCCTAACTTATCAAACACCATAGCTTCAGTTCAGTTCAGTCGCTCAGTCGTGTCCGACTCTTTGCGACCCCATGAATCACAGCACGCCAGGCCTCCCTGTCCATCACCAACTCCCGGAGTTCACTCAAACTCATGTCCATAGAGTCAGTGATGCCATCCAGCCATCTCATTCTCTGTTGTCCCCTTCTCCTCCCACCCCCAATCCCTCCCAGCATCAGAGTCTTTTCCAGTGAGTCAACTCGTCACATGAGGTGGCCAAAGTATTGCAGTTTCAGCTTTAGCATCAGCCTCACCTAATTTGCCCATGTTCAGAACACTTGGATTAGCCTACAGTTGGGCAACATGATCTAACTCAAAGCCCATTTCATAATGAAGTGCAGATATCTCATGTAACTGATTGAATACTGAAAGTGAAACACAAAATGGTCCGAGTCCAGAATAGGTCTCCGTGTGTCAGCTGTTCACTGTTGTGATTGCGTGGCTGACAAGAAGCACCGCCCAGCATCACATATGCTCGTATGTGATAGATATGCACATACGAAATAGAAATACCTGAATATAGGTGGGGATCAAATTGAGCATATAAATGAGTAGTGAGGAACAGAATTCTAGTTAATTGTTACTGACTGTAAAATCAGACTTACTTTACAAATTTCTCTTCTCTAGTTTTAAAGATAGCTACAAAATCAGTTTTAATTTTGAGTGTTAAATGTAAAAATAGAACAATTAATAATTTGCATTAGATATGAGCATATCTATCACATGTGCATATCTATGTGTATGCATATAGAGAATATCTACCATGTATGGCTAGCCTAGGAAAAACAATAAAATTTCAGAATTCAAAGGTTTTGTACCATTGTAAAGTCAAAAATCTTAAACAAACCATTATAAGTCTGGAACTGTCTGTATTCAAAATGCTTTTGTGAAGCATGAGATAAAATAACTTGGTCACAGTGCCTTTGCACTGGCAATTCTGTTCCCTCTGCTAGAAAAACTCTTGCTCCCAATACTCACATGGCAGACTCCTTCTTCCTTTAATCTGATCAATATTACCTTAATAAAATAAAAACTAACCCTGTATTCCAGTTGATCAACATTTTTATCTCCTTGGTTTGCTTTATGTTTTCCACAGCATTGCTCACCATAAATACATTATGTACTTATTTGTATATTGTCAATTTCTTTTGATTATAAGAGAAGCTTCATAAAGGCATAGATGTCACTTATTTTGCCCTATTCCTGGTCTGTATGCCTCAAATACACAGAAGGTACAAAATAAATATTTGTTAAATAAATGCTTGTAATTCTAGAGTATTTAAACATTTAAACATTTTTCTGTAGTTACCGCCAAAGCCTTTGACTGTGTAGATCACAACAAACTGCGGAAAATTCTTCAAGAGATGGGGATACCAGACCACCTTACCTGCCTCCTGAGAAATCTGTATGCCGGTCAAGAAGCAACAGTTAGAACCGGACATGGAACAACAGACTGGGAAAAGGAGTACGTCAAATTGGGAAAGGAGTACATCAAGGCTGTATTTTGTCACCCTGCTTATTTAACTTTATGAAGAGTACATCATGGGAAATGCCAGGCTGAATGAAGCACAAGCTGGAATCAAGATTTCCAGGAAAAATATCAATAACCTCAGATCCGCAGATGACACCACCCTTACGGCAGAAAGTGAAGAAGAACTAAAGAGCCTCTTGATGAAAGCGAAAGAGGAGAGTGAAAAAGCTGGCTTAAAGTTCAACATTCAGAAAGCTAAGATCATGGCATCCGGTCCCATCACTTCATGGCAAATAGATGGGGAAACAGTGGAAACAGTGACAGACTTTATTTTGGGGGGGCTCCAAAGTCACTGCAGATGGTGATTGCAGCCTTGAAATTAAAAGACACTTACTCCTTGGAAGGAAAGTTATGACCAACCTAGACAGCATATTAAAAAGCCGAGACATTACTTTGCTAACAAAGGTCCATGTAGTCCAAGCTATGATTTTTCCAGTAGTCACGTATGGATGTGAGAGTTGCACCACAAAGAAAGCTGAGTGCTGAAGAACTGATGCTTTTGAACTGTGGTGTTGGAGAAGACTCTGGAGAGTCCCTTGGACTGCAAGGAGATCCAACCAGTCCATCCTAAAGGAGATCAGTCTGGGGTGTTCATTGGAAGGACTGATGTTGAAGCTGAAACTCCAATACTTTGTCCACCTAATGCGAAGAGCTGACTCATTGGAAAAGACCCTGATGTTGGGAAAGATAGAAGGCAGGAGGAGAAGGGGATGACAGAAGATGAGATATTTGGATGGCATCACCGACTCAATGGACATGAGTTTGGGTAAATTCCGGGAGTTGGTGATGGACAGGGAGGCCTGGCGTGCTGCAGTTCATGGTCTGCAGAGTCGACACGACTGAGTCACTGAACTGAACTGAACTGTAGCTTACCATGCTCCTCCATCCATGGGATTTTCCAGGCAAGAGTACTGGAGTGGGTTGCCATTTCCTTTTCCAGAGGATCTTCCCGACCCAGGGATTGAACCTAAGTCTCTCATATTATATAGGCAGACTCTTTACCATCTGAGCTACAAGGGAAGTCCCGAATCAGTTATACATATACATATATCTACACTTTTTTAGATTCTTTTCCCATATAGGTCATTACAGAGTACTGAGTAGAGCTCTCTGTGCTATACACTAGGTCCTATTTAGTTATTAGTTTATACACAGTGGTATCTATATGTCAATCTCAATCTCTCAATTCATCCCTCTCCCTCCTTCATCCCCAGGTAACCGTAAGTTTATTTTCTATATCCAAAACACTACATAACATAACATTCTGTTTTGTAGATAAGTTTATCTGTACCCTTTTAATCTCTGTCTGACTTACTTCACTCGGTGTGACAATCTAGGTCCATCCATGTTGCTGTAAATGGCATTATTTACTTCTTTTTCATGGCTGAAGAACATTCCATTGTGTATATGAACCACATCTTTAATCATTCATCCATCATTGAATATTAGGTTGCTTTCATGTGCCGGCTATTGTAAATTGGATCATGAAGCTTTTATTCAAAACAATCTGATATGTATCCTGGTTCTGCCACTCACTGGGGATGACTCTCAGCAGAATACTTAACCACTTTGACTTTCTTCATCTGAAAGTATGGTAAATGAAGCTAACATAGAATCTATTCCTCCTCCAAGGTTCTCTAAGTAGAGGGGATCATCAGTCAGCAAGTCGCTCAAGCCAGAAAATAAGCGTATTCTTCACACTTCTCTTCCACACCTCCACCTTACATTTCCCTGATCAGTAGACCATTTCAATTCTACTGTATGACCATCTCTTGAATCCACTCATCCCTCTCCATTTCTCACCTGCCACTTCTTAAGCCTGTCACCACCAACTCTCTTTAACTAGATTATCACAGGACCCTTTTATGGGCCTGTGATCCACGGTTGGTCCATCACACACTCACCTCCAAGAGTCTGAATATTGAAAAAGTCATACCAAGCTTCCCAGAAGCTTGGGAAATTACTCAGCATGGTGGCAGTGGCATCTGTGGGGAGCAGTGTTGATGGCAAAACCCTGGCAGACTGTCCCATTTGCCTGGTCTCCCTTGGTTCACATCCAGTTTCCAAACTCTGTTCTCTAGTTCTGATACTTCCAGAACTAGCTGATAAAAATCCTTTCACTCATTTCCACCCCTGCCCTGTCAATTACTCATTCTGGCAACCCAGAGCACTGGCTGGCACATCATGAAACGCCCACCCCCTCCGGCTCCTACAAGTACTCCTCCCACTTCCGGTGGCCTCCTATAAACAACCACCCTCACTGCTTTGGGATCCAGCTCACTCAACAAACCAGCTTCCTCTTACCATCGTATACTTCAGTCACACTTAGCCTCCTACTGTTGGACTAACACAGCCTGTTCTCTTGTTTTTGGACATGCTTTATTGTCTATGCCTAAAATCTTCCCTATTTGCATACAAACTTCCTACTCTTTTATTGCCAGAGGACTCGGCTGAACTAGCAGGGAATGCAGAGGCGGTTTCTTGTCTGCATTTTTACAGGTTATGAATTAACCCTTTTGACATTAAGCTGCAGTTGGAAAAATCCTCGGGTGGGACCCGGGTTAAGCCATAAGCTCACCTTTCTCATAAGACAGATCAGATGCTCTGATGATCCAACACACACCTGTGTGGCTCTGGAAGTGGGGGTGTGGGTATGGGGCAGGGTCTTCATCCTCCTTTGGCCCCCTGGTGTTGTACTTTCCCCAGAAACATTGCCCAGTATCTAGCTATTTTGAAGTATACCTTGAACAACATGAATGTGAACTTCAGTTCAGTTCAGTACTCAGTCGTGTCCAACTCTTTGCGACCCCATGGACTGCAGCACACCAGGCTTCCCTGTCCGTCACCAACTCCCAGAGCTTACTCAAATTCATATCTATCGAGTTGGTGATGCCATCCAACCATCTCATCCTCTGTCGTCCCCTTCCCTTCTGCCTTTAATCTTACCAGCATCAAGGTCTTTTCCAGAGTGAGTCAGTTCTTTGCAACAGGTGGCCAAAGTACTGGAGCTTCAGTTTCAGCATCAGGGCTTCCAATCAATATTCAGGGTTGATTTCCTGTAGGATAGACTGGTTGGATCTCCTTGCAAGTCCAAAGGATTCTCAAGAGTCTTCTCCAACACCACAGTTCAAAAGCATCAACTCTTCGGCTCTCAGTTTTCTTTATAGTCCAACTCTCACACCCATACATGACTACTGGAAACACCAGAGCTTTGACTAAGTGGACCTTTGTCAACAAAGGAATGTCTCTACTTTTTATTATGCTGTCTAGGTTGGTCATAGCTTTTCTTCCAAGGAGCAAGTGTCTTTCAAATTCATGGCTGCAGTCACCATCTGCAGTGATTTTGAAGCCCAAAGTATAAAATCTGTCACTGTTTCCATTGTCTCCTCATCTATTTGCCATGAAGTGATGGGACCGGATGCCATGATCTTAGTTTTTTGAATGTTGAGTTTTAAGCCAGCTTTTTCACTTTCCTCTTTCACTTTCATCAAGAGGCTCTTTAGTTCTTCCTCGCTTTCTGTCATAAGGGTGGTGTCATCTGTGTATCTGAGGTTATTGATATTTCTCCCTGAAATCTTGATTCCAGCTTGTGCTTCACACAATCCAGCATTCAGTATGATGTACTCTGCATATAAGTTAAATCCTTTCCCAATTTGAAAGCAGTCCATTGCTCCATGTCCAGTTCTAACTGTTGCTTCTTGACCTGCATACTGATTTCTCAGGAGGCAGGTAAGCTGGTCTGGTATTCCCATCTCTTGAAGAATGTTCCACAGTTTGTTGTGATCCACACAGTCAAATGTTTTGGCACAGTCAATAAAGTAGAAGTAGATGTTTTTCTGGAATTCCCTTGCTATTTATATGATCCAATGGATGTTTGCAATTTGGTCTCTGGTTCTTCTGCCTTTCCTAAATCCAGCTTGAACATCTGGAAGTTCTCAGTTCACATACTACTGAAGCCTAGCATGGAGAATTTTGAGCATTACTTTGCTAACGTATGAGATGAGTACAATTGTGCAGTAGTTTGAACATTCATGGGTCCACTAATCCATGGATTGTTTTCAATAGTAAATGCTAAATCATCTGAGGTTGGCTGAATTTGTGGATGTAGGCCATTGGATACAGAGGAAGCTTGGACACAGGGGTGTAACTTTAAGCTGGGTGCAGATTTTTGACTGTGCCAAGGTTAGTCTCTTAACTACCCGCCCTCCCCGCCCCACACACACACCATGTTGTTCAAGGGTCAACTGCACTTAGAAAAAGAATTTCTAATTATGAGTGAGGAGCATAAAAGAGAGAGTTGGAGGGGGCGGGAAATCAAGCTTTTCTGGAGAAAACAGTAAGGGTAGAGTGCTCTCGGGAACTCAGCTGAAGCAGGGAATGGTGAGTCACAGGAAGCCACTGGAAGCTGAAGCCTAGAGAAGATCTTAAGAGTGGGAGGAGGATTCATGCAGGGAATGAAGACTGACTTCAGGTGCATTGTAGACCTACATAGGCTTGGTGCAGTCACCACCTTTCATGGATGAAACGTCTCTCCAGTGCTTTAAGTGGCAGTAAGAAGTAAAATGTTGCTGAGATGAAAATCAGACTTGGAATTGTCCGTTCTGCAACTGCTAAGTCAGCTGACCTGCCATCTCACAGCTCCGATATCCTCAGTTATAACATAAGGATAAAATATCATTCTCAAGATTAAATGCCCAAAGCAAGGTGCAGAACTATGTGGTTAGTAGCCCCATCTGTCTTTTTTAGCAGAATCAGTGTCACTGTATCTGTATGAGGTGGAAACAGTGCTTATCTCTGGGAGACAAAATGGAATGGAGTGGGAGTTATTTTCCACCGTGTATTCTTTTGTCTTTTTTGGAGTTAAACACTAAGTATATGTTATAACTATTTTTTTAATTAATTAAATGCATAAAATATCTATCTCACAAAGTTGTTTCAAAGAAAACCCATCATATGATAGATTTCTAATGAACACTGTCCCCTTCCCCTTTGGAAGTAGACAAAAATCACCCATCTGCAGCATAGCTTTTGTATGAAGCATAGCTTTTGTATCTGGCTAGTATAAACCTTTCTGGTCTATGTGTGAGAGCCTACATGTGTGTTTCAGTATGAGTGTGTGTGTGAGTAAACTCTGTAGTAAATGGGAATCATAAAACTTGAATCTATTGGGTTGAGGCTGCTGGACTATTAAATCATTTTTAAGAAAAGTTATGGAAGGGGATAAACCGGGAGATTGGGACTGACATAAACACATTATTACATATAAAATAGATAATGAATAAGAACCTACTGTACAGCACAGGGAACTCTACTCAATACTCTGTAATGGCCTACAAGGGAAAAGAATTTAAAAGTGTGAATATATGCATCTGTATAACTGATTCACTTTGCTGTTCAGGGGAAAGTAACACAAGATTGCAAATCAACTTGACACCAATAAAAATTTTTTAAAAAAGAAAAGTTGTCAAGTATGAAGATGCTTAGGTTTATACCTTGATCTATAACAATTTAACTTTTGATCAGTACAAAATGAATATTAAACAGTGAACAAGAGACCTGGACCATTTCCATTTCTGAATATGATTGACTAGGTGAAGGTCGGAGAAGGCAATGGCAAGCCACTCCAGTACTCTTGCCTAGAAAATCCCATGGATGGAGGAGCCTGGTAGGCTGCAGTCTGTGGGGTCGCTGAGGATCAGACACGACTGAGCGATTTCACTTTCACTTTTCACTTTCACACATTGGAGAAGGAAATGGCAACCCACTCCAGTGTTCTTGCCTGGAGAATCCCAGGGACGGGGGAGCCTGGTGGGCTTCCGTCTATGGGGTCACACAGAGTCAGACACGACTGAAGTGACTTGGCAGGTGAAGGTAGTCCAATCTGTGCTAATGATCCTAAAAGCTGGAATCAATTTTTTTTTTTTTTTAATCTTTTGTCCATGCCACATGGCATGTGGGATCTTAGTTTCCTGACCAGAGATCAAACCTGTGCTCCCTGCATTGGAAGGCAGAGTCTTAACCACTGGACCACACGGGAAGTCCTAGAAACAACTGGTAGTACTTTAGAGAATAGCTCTCATTTTTACATATTAGGAAACTGCTACCTGTGACAGCTTCTCTAACTCATTAACCATCACCTGCTTTATACCGGCCCACCATTCTCCATGCTTTGCTCCCACAAGCCCTTTCACCAACTCAATCTCCACATCAAATGTCTGCCTGCTCATTTCTCCAATACCAGAAGAGGAAAGAAAAAATTGAACATGGCCTGGAAAGCAAAGCTCCTTGAAAAGAAAAATCTATTCACCTAGAGTAACTAGAGAAATACAGAAGCCACTATGATTTATAAACTGCTGCTGCTGCTGCTGCTAAGTCACTTCAGTCTTGTCCGACTCTGTGTGACCCCATAGACAGCAGCCCACCAGACTCCCCCATCCATGGGATTCTCCAGGCAAACTGCTAGGGGTTAGAAATTCATTAGAAGCAAACACATGAACTATTGTGGATCTAAATATAAAGCTCATTCTGTGCAAAGGTCTTCCAAAGTAAGAGACCCAGGAACCCATCAAGTATTTATGTTGTTCTTCTAAATACATGTTTTATTTACCATAAAATATATAAAATACTTACTTTTTTTCTAAAAAGATACTATAAATTATTCAAAATCCAGTACATTTCACCATTTCTTTCTGCAGGTAAAATAGGCTTTTTTGGATCACTAGCAATGTTTTGAAAAAGCAATCCTGAGATCCTAGAAAAGCACAACTCAGTAAAACCCAACACTCATGCAAGAAACCTAATTGATCCAAAAGCTATATATGAAAAATTGGACGTCTCTATGGAAAATCAATGGTAGTCATTTAGGGATTAGCAAATAGCACTACTATGATGAGACAATAGTGCAGAAATTAAATATTTACTCTTCTGTACTCTACTAGGGTAGGGGATGAAAAATTACCATTTGGAAGGATTTTTGATCTTGTGATCTAGTAACAGGAAGAGCACTGGAGTTTCTACATCAAAACTATCCACATAACAAAGAAAATCTTTGATGAAATGCTTCATTACAGACTATTTTTTCAGTCACTGTATTTCCTGAACCATTTTCCATGGATATGGAAATAGTAATCTTTCAGGAGAACTATTGGTAAGGAGACCCAAGCTTATTATTTCATCTCTAAGTCACCATCCTTTAAGAGATTGTTTTCTTATCCTGTTACATTCACAGAATGACTTAGCAAGGCTCCAGGTCATATGGACTTTTGCACTATTCTTTTGTATCATTTCTTTTTAGATTCTGCATATAAAGGATCAGTTAGTTCAGTCCAGAAGCTCACTTGTGTCCGACTCCTTGCAAACCCATGGACTTCAGCATGCCAGGCTTCCCTGTCCATCACCAACTCCTGGAGTTTGCTAAAAGTCATGTACATCGAGTTGGTGATGCCATCCAACCATCTCATCCTCTGTCGTCCCCTTCCCTTCTGCCTTTAATCTTTACCAGCATCAAGGTCTTTTCCAGAGTGAGTCAGTTCTTTGCAACAGGTGGCCAAAGTACTGGAGCTTCAGTTTCAGCATCAGGGCTTCCAATCAATATTCAGGGTTGATTTCCTGTAGGATAGACTGGTTGGATCTCCTTGCAAGTCCAAAGGATTCTCAAGAGTCTTCTCCAACACCACAGTTCAAAAGCATCAACTCTTCGGCTCTCAGTTTTCTTTATAGTCCAACTCTCACACCCATACATGACTACTGGAAACACCAGAGCTTTGACTAAGTGGACCTTTGTCGACAAAGGAATGTCTCTACTTTTTATTATGCTATCTAGGTTGGTCATAGCTTTTCTTCCAAGAAGCGTCTTTTAAATTCATGGCTGCAGTCACCATCTGCAGTGATTTTGGAGCCCAAGAAAATAAAATTTGTCACTGTTTCTATTATTGTTTCCCCATCTAATTGCCATGAAGTAACAGGAACTGGTGCCGTGATCTTAGTCTTCTGAATGTTGAGTTTTAAGCCAGCTTTTTTACTCTTCTCTTTCACTTTCATCAAGAGGCTCTTTAGTTCCCTTTCACTTTCTGCCATAAGGGTGGTATCATCTGCATATCTGAGGTTATTGATATTTCTCCCAGCAATGTTGATTCCAGCTTATGCTTCATCCAGCCTGGCATTTCCCATGATGTACTCGGCATATAAGCTAAATAAGCAGGGTGACAAAATACAGACTTGACATACTCCTTTCCCAATTTTGAATCAGTCTGTTGTTCCATGCTGTTGTTCTAACTGCTGCTTCTTGACCTGAATACAGATTTCTCAGGAGGCAGGTAAGGTGGTCTGGTATTCCTCTCTTGAATAATTTTCCAAAGTTTGTTGTGATCCACAAAGTCAAAGGCTTTGGCATAGTCAATAAAGCAGAAATAGATGTTTTTCTGGAATTCTCTTATTTTTCCTATGATTCAATAGATGTTGGTAATTTGATGTCTGGTTACTCTGTCTTTTCTAAATCCAGCTTGAACATATGGAAATTCTCAGTTCACATACTCTTAAAGCCTCGCTTGGAGAATTTTGAGCAATACTTTGCTAGCATGTGGGATGCATGCAATTGTGCAATAGTTTG
The DNA here is from genome assembly GCF_049115385.1 of Moschus berezovskii. NCBI lineage: Eukaryota > Metazoa > Chordata > Mammalia > Artiodactyla > Moschidae > Moschus > Moschus berezovskii. The sequence goes on along the minus strand of NC_142474.1, from coordinate 52,812,553 downwards.
AGCATTCTATGGCATTGCCTTTCTTTGGGATTGGAATTTAAACTGACCTTTTCCAGTCCTGTGGCCACTGCTGAATTTTCCAAATTTTCTGACATATTGAGTGCAGCACTTTCACAGCAGCATCTTTTAGAACTTGAAATAATGCAGCTGGAATTCCATCACCTCCTCTAGGCTTTGTTCGTAGTGATGTTTCCTAAAGCCTACCTGACTTTGGACTTCAGGATGTATGGCTCTAGGTGATAGATCACACCATTGTGGTTATCTGGGTCATTAAGATCTTCTTTGTATAGTTCTTCTGTGTATTCTTGCCACTTTTTCTTGATATCTTCTGCTTCTGTTAGGTCCATACCATTTCTGTCCTTCATTGTACCCATCTTTGGATGAAATGTTCCCTTGCTGCTGCTAAGTCGCTTCAGTCGTGTCCAACTCTGTGCAACCCCACGGATGGCAGCCCACCAGGCTCCCCCGTCCCTGGGATTCTCCAGGCAAGAACACTCGAGTGGGTTGCCATTTCCTTCTCCAATGCATGAAAGTGAAAACTGAAAGTGAAGTCACTCAGTTGTGCCAGACCCTTAGCGACCCCATGGACTGCAGCCTACCAGACTCCTCCGTCCATGCGATTTTCCAGTCAAGAGTACTGGAGTGGGTTGCCATTGCCTTCTCCAGAAATGTTCTCTTGGTATCTCTAATTTTCTTGAAGAGATCTCTAGTCTTTCCCATTCTATTATTTCCCTCTATTTCTTTGCACTGATCACTGAGGAAGGTTTTCTTTTTTCTCCTTGCTATTCTTTGGAACTCTGCATTCAAATGGGTATATCTTTCCTTTTCTACTTTGCCTTTCACTTCTCTTTTTTACACAGCTATTTGTAAGGCCTCCTCAGACAACTGTTTTGCCTTTTTGCATTTCTTTTTCTTGGGGATGGTCTTTATCACTACCTCCTGTACCATGTCACAAACCTCCATCCATAGTTCTTCAGGCACTCTGTCTATCAGATCTAATCCCTTGAATCTGTTTGTCACTTTCACTGTATAATCCTAAGGGGTTTGATTTAGGTCATAACTGAATGGTCTACTGGTTTTTCCTACTTTCTTCAATTTAAGTCTGAACTTCTCAATAAGTAGTTCATGATCTGAGCCACAGTCAGCTCCCAGTCTTGTTTTTGCTGACTGTATAGAACATCTCCATCTTCGGCTGCAAGGAATATAGGCCATCTGAATCAGTATTGACCATGTGGTGATGTCCATGTGTAGAGTTGTCTGTTGTGCTGTTGGAAAAAGGTGTTTGCTATGACCAGTGCATTCTCATAGCAAAATTCTGTTAGCCTTTGCCATGCTTTATGTTGTACTTCAAGGCCAAACTTGTCTGTTACTCCAGGTATCTCTTGACTTCCTACTTTTGCATTCCAGTCCCCTATGATGAAAAGGACATCTTTTTTTTGTGTTGTTGTTTTAGTTCTAGAAGGTCTTGTAGGTCTTCATAAAACCATTTAACTTAAGCTCCTTCAGCATTAGCGGTTGGGGCATAGACTTAGATTACTGTGATACTGAATGGTTTGCCTTGGAAAAGAACAGGCATTTTTGAGATTGCACCCAAGTACCGAATTTCAGACTCTTTTGTTGACTATAATGGCTACTCCAATTCTTCTAAGTGATTCTTGCCCACAGTAGTAGATATAAGGGTCATCTGAATTAAATTTGTCCACTCCAGTCTATTTTAGTTCATTGATTCCTAAGATGTCGATGTTTACTCTTGCCATCTCCTGTCTGACCACTTCCGATTTACCTTGATTCATGGACATAACATTTCAGGTTCCTATGCAATATTGCTCTTTACAATATTGGACTTAACTTCTATCACCAGCACCCACAACTGGGTGTTGTTTTCACTTTGGCTCCATCTCTTCATTTATTCTGGAGTTATTTCTCCACTCTTCTCTAATAGCATATTGGGCACCTCCCAACCTGGGGAGTTCATCTTTTAGTGTCCTATCTTTTTGCCTTTTCATACTGTTCATGGGGATATCAAGGCAAGAACACTGAAGTGGTTTGCCATTCCCGTCTCCAGTGGACCACGTTTTGTCAGAACTCTCCACCATGACCCATCCATCTTGGGTGGCGCTACATAGCATGGCTCATAGTTTCATTGAGTTAGACAAGACTGTTGTCCATGTGATCAGTTTGGTTAGTTTTCTGTGATTGTGGCTTTCATTTTGTCTGTCCTCTGATCAATAATGATAAGAGGTTTATGGAAGCCTCCTCATGGGAGAAACTGACTGAGGGGGTAACTGGGTCTTGTTCTGATGGGCAGGGCCATGATCAGTAAATTTTTAATCCAATTTTCTATTGATGGGTGGGGTTGAGTTCCCTCCTGTTTGGCCTGAGGCCAAAACTGTGACCCACACCAGAGACTCCTGGACACTCACAGGCAAGCCTGGTTCAGTCTCTTGTGGAGACACCGTGCCTCTTTCCTGGCTCCTGGTGCTCACAAGGCTTTGTTTGTGTCCTTCAAGAGTCTGTTTCCCCAGTCCTGTGGAGGTTCTTAATCAAATCCCACTGGCCTCCAAAGTCAAATTCCCTGGGGGTTCTCAGTCCCTTTGCCAGATTCCCAGGTTGGGAAATCTGTTGTGGGTCCTAGAACTTTCTTAACAGTGCAAGAATTTCTTTGGTATAATTGTTCTGCAGTTTGTGGATCCTCTGCTCAGAGGCTCTATGCTGGAGCTAATGGTGACCTCCTCCAAGAGGTGGTAATTTCACTTTGAAATTAGAAGATAACCATACGTTTACCCCCGTTAGTTAATTTTTCCTTGGAAAATGTTCCTTTAATGATGTTTTCATATTTGAATGAGTCCCATTTACCACCTATGTTCAAACACACCTGATGCTGATGGGTTGATTATCTGGGTTAGAGAAATAATCTGTATTTTTTCTTTAATATTTTATTTATTTATTTGGCTGCATTGGATCTTAGCTGTGGCATGCAGGATCTTCATTGCACCATGCTGGAGGGATCTTCCTTCGTGTCATGTGGACTCTCTGGTTGTGGCATAAGCAGGGATTGAACCTAAATCCCCAACATTGAAAGGCAGATACATAACCACTGGACCACCAGGGAAGTCCCAGGATATTCTTATATTCCATTTATTTTGATCAGAGACCTTACATGTTCCTCATCATTAACATTTTATAAGTGATTTTATCACTTCATTATCTCAATTAAGACTTTTCAATGACATTTATGAATGTGTAATTAAAATATAAATTTAACCAAATGTATATTATAACTAAAATTATGGAGTTGAAACAACGTGGTCTTCTTTTCGTGGTTTCTCTGAAAAGCTTGTGTTACTAATGAACACTGACCCGCTCAGTCAATTAACCTCACTGGTTTTCTTCCACAGGCACTTTTATTTGTTTCTCTTTAACAGTTTTCTTTGACCTTTTGTCTGTGCAGTTAAAGTTCCAACCTGCACATAAAATAAAAGTTTGAAGGAGCTATTCAGATCATTGGAGCCAATACCATGCTTTGTGTTTGGATTATTGGAGTCAGGCCAGCAGAGCCAGAATTTTCTGCTTTATCCAAATAACAGCCTAATTATCCTTCCTCTTCCAGCTGTGAAAGCCCAGCCAGTGGGAAGTGAAATGATTTTCCCCTAGTCCCAAAGCAAGTTATTAGCAGCTGTGGACCAAGGAATCTCTACTGCCTCCATGGGTACCCATCAAATATTACCCTGTGTGCCACAGAGTTAGAAGCAGATATTTTTCCATGCTTCTTACTGAAATCAGCTGCAGGTTGCTGCAGTTACTGATTACATTCTGCCTTAGAAGGACTGATTTTTCCCTAATTATTTTAAGTCTGTTCCAGAAAATAGGTTAAATACATTCAAAAACATTAGGGCTATAACTGGGACTTATGTTTCCAGTGAAAATACCTTAAAAATTAAAAGATTTTTACTCTGAGCTCTTTTTTTAAGTAGGTCTAATTTATAAGAATTTGTCAGTGATACAGGGCTAAAGATACAGAAATAGCTCAGGGTCTCCAAAAAGTTGTTTGGATATTTAATTAAAAGCAAGGGTGGCTAGAGAAAGTTTAATACAAGAGAATGCAAAATCTAAAATTACAGATTAAGGATGAGTTGCCATTTTAAAAACACACTTCTTTATAGACAGTCATCAAGTTTAAGCAGAGCTGAACAGATGAATATCATCCAGCACAGGTAGTAAAGATTCCTCTGCTGTGAAACAAGACTATACAACACACACTTGGGGAAAGAAAATTCCTCATGCCATTTTCTCATCTTTTTTTTTTTTTAAACCATGTGGCTTGTGAGATCTCAGTTTCCCAACCAAGGATTAAACCTGGACCCGAGCAGTGAAAGTGCCTACTCCTAACCACTGGACTGCCAGGGAATTCCCAGATCAGCTAATTTTTAATAAATCACACTTTCAGAATGTATAGTGTTTCAATTCAGATATTGGACTAACATGAATTAATTTGAACTGAAGTGTTAGTCACTCAATCGTGTCCAACTCTTTGCAACCCCATGGACTGTAGCCTGCCAGGCTCCTCTGTCCATGGGATTCTCCTGGCAAGAATACTGGAGTGGGTTGCCATTCTGTTCTTCAGGAGATCTGCCCAAACCAGGGATGAAACCCAAATCTCCTGCGTTGCAGGCAGATTCTTTATCATCTGAGCCACTAGGGAAGCTATTTGAACCAAACACAATAGTAAATAAGAGTTCTCACACACTTTTTTTTTTCTCAGTTCAGTTCAGTTCAGTCGCTCAGTTGTGTCCGACTCTTTGCGACCCCATGAATCACAGCACGCCAGGCCTCCCTGTCCATCACCAACTCCCAGAGTTCACTCAAACTCATGTCCATCGAGTCGGTGATGCCATCCAGCCATCTCATTCTCTGTCGTCTCTGTCTCCTCCCGCCCCCAATCCCCCCCAGCATCAGACTCTTTTTCAGTGAGTCAGCTCGTCGCATAAGGTGGCCAAAGTATTGGAGTTTCAGCTTTAGCATCAGTCCTTCCAATGAACACCCAGGATTGATCTCCTTTAGAATGGACTGGTTGGATCTCCTTGCAGTACAGGAATGACCAGTAAACCATGTTTCACTGATTTTTATGTTTTTAGATATTTAAAAAAATTTAGGGACTTCCCTGGTGGTCCAGTGGTTAAGACTTCACCTTCTTATGCAGGGGGTTTGGGTTCAATCTCTGGTCAGGGAACGAAGATCCCACATGCCTCATGGTCAGAAAATCGAAACACAAAACAGAAGCAATTTGAAACAAATTCAATAAAATTCCGACTTTAAAAAATGTTCCACATTAAAAAATCTTAAAAAAAAATTTTAACTTTCCAATATTTCCTATTTCCTTTTTTAAAGTGCTTTTCATTTAAGAAAATATATAAAACTTATAGTTTTTCTGGTTGGAAGGTCAAGCTCCCTGAAGGCAGGAGTGTTACCTACCTTGTTCACCCACTGCCCTGGTACTGAGAACCACACTGAGACTTAAGTAGGTGACAGCAAATGTGCACAATGAATGACATGAGAGGATGTATATAAAACATAGCTTAAGAGTTTACCTGCAAAATATGCATTATTATGATGTCTTCCAAGTATACATAAATTTCATTCTACCTTGAGCTTTAAAAAAAAAACAACAGTGACTTCTTGAATATGAAATGGCAGATCTGTGGAATTCACTAGAGCAGCAAATACACAGAGCAAAACATTTTCTTCTGAGGCCTTTGGCAAGCTTGATGAAAAAGTCATTTTTATTGGGGGAACAAGACAAGATCTATTTTAGAAGTGGTGACACGGATACTAGCAGTGTTCCTTCAGTAACAGGAAAGCCAGAAAGTATTATACAGAAGCTTGTTGATGAAGAGCCACTGCTGGAAGAAATGGATGCACTGTTGAATCCACGCTCAGCCACACCTTAGGACTGAGTGGAAGGAGGCAGACAAGGAATGATTCTTACCAGAAACAAGAAGGTTTCATTATCAACATCCAAGAGTGGTCTTAGCGATGGCCCTGGTTTTGCTACCTATCCTAAATCCAATGTGAGTCTCATGACAATCAAATAAAGGCTCTATTAAGTGACATTCGTGTGTTTTGTGTCTCAGGCTTTGGGGATGGGAGAAAGGTCGAAAACCATTGAAAAAGCCAGGCATTTGCCTCCTAATGTTCAGTCCTTGTTCCTTTCCCCTGGATTCTGACCCTCAAGGTACATCCATGGGCATGGAATAGCTCCACTACTCTTGCCTAGAAAATCCCATGGATGGGGGAGCCTGGTAGGCTGCAGTCCGGGGGGTCGCTAAGGGTCGGACACGACTGAGCAACTTCACTTTCACTTTTCACTTTCACACACTGGAGAAGGAAATGGCAGCCCACTCCAGTGTTCTTGCCTGGAGAATCCCAGGGAAGGGGGAGCCTGGTGGGCTTCCGTCTATGGGGTCACACAGAGTCGGACACGACTGAAGTGACTTAGCAGCAGCAGCAGCTCCTTAACTAACCCCTAAATTTGATGGGTGTTTTCCTTTTCTGTTAATAAGCAGGAGAAAACGCCTCTTTCTGGAATCCCATTGGATATCTCCCCTTTTATTTCTTTTTTCAGTTTTTTATTTTAAGAATTTATTTTAAATGAAATAAAACACAAGTCACATACCCTTTACCATCATCACCTTTTTAAGTGCACATTTCTGAGGAATCGGATATATTCACCTTCTCGTGGAGCCATCACCACCATCCCTAGAACTTTGCATCTTATAAAACCAAAATTCCACAACCATGGAAGTCTCACTCCCTACCCCTCCCATTGCCCCTCTTAGGTCCATTTCAGTGCAGGAGTTGTTGACTCAAAGGCCCCCACTGGAGTGAAATCCTGCAGTGTTTGTTGACAGGTCATCCTATCTTTACTCATAGTAAATGGAATAATACAGATTTTAGTATTTTTAAATCTCTAAATAAGATGTATCTTATAGAATCTATAGGCTTCCCTGGTGGCTCAACAATAAAGATTTCACCTGCAAAGCAGGAGAGGCAGGAGATGCAATTTCGATCCCTGGATCAGAAAGATCCCCTGGAGGAGGAAATGGCAACCCACTTAGTATTTTTGCCTAGAGGATCCCAAGAACAGAGGAGCCTGGCAGGCTAGAGTCCACGGGGTCACAAAGAGTCAGACACGAACGACCAACCGATCTATATGTAGTATAGATAAAGTGTGTGTGTGTGGTATAGAACTATATAAAGAATCATTTTTATTAAATTTATCCTCTATTGCAGCCATACTCGAAATTTTTTTATCGTGTTATTTTATCCCATTTGTTTGCGACTTAGAAGTTGAAGTAGTTTTCAATAAGAAAACCAGAAAAAAACATAGCTTTAGGAAGAAATAAATTAGAGCTTTCTAAAAAGCATAACGTCTTAGGGTTTAGGGAGTTTTCTAAAAGAAAAGATTTAAAATATTTTTGAAGTATAAACCCAAAGCATTTCTGAGGAATCTGCAGAAGGGAAAGCATTATGTCAGTATTTTACCATTTACCGTAATTTCACAGATGATTTTAAAATTTGGATGACTTTTTTCCCTTCCACTTCACTTTTTCTGCTGTATTTGATGCACTGGGAGGTTTTAAAGGTTAACCTCTGGTGGAGACAAATTACACCTGAGGAAATTAGTCCAGCTGCAGCCAATTAACAGTGGAGTCAGAAGCTCCCCCATGAAATAAGGCTGAGCATCCCCACCGTGAACCCCACTTTAGGCTTCATTTTACCAGATGGTGGATCTTCACTTTTACTAAAAGAAAAATGCCCCCATGTGGTATGGTACTTGGCCTTGGATTATTTTTAATCCAAAGATTATACATTTTCCTTATGGAAAGGTAGGCAAAACTAGGAAGATGGACAGTACTCTCCTTGGCATCCAGTTCTCGGCTTTTGAGATTCTTATCAGGCGCAGGTTCCTTTTCAGGTGGTCCCTTCACTCTTGTACCTGTGTCACCGCCCACCCAGTCCAGCAGAAATATTCTGTGCCCTTCTCCTTCAGGGCGGGGACACTTGAGGGACCAACCTATCCTAATATTTTCATGAATCAAGCAAAAGGAAGACTCTGTGCAGCCTTCATCTATTGATTTCCTTTGATTATCATTCCCAGTCTCATCCCTCCAATATCCCTTTCCTGGAAGTGTTTCTAGTATCTTTGATGAATATTCTCTTATCTGTGACTATTTTTATAAAATGGCATTTTGGTATTCCATGCATTTCTTATAGGCTTACATAAATGGTACTAGGCTACAGATACCATTCTTTCTTAATTTAGTTGCTCAGCACCATGTCTTAAAAGACATCCACGTTGTTGCGTGTATGTTCAGTGCATTACCCCTGGCTGTTGCCCTGTATTCCATGTAACATTCCATAGAAAACATTATATCTATGTTCTACTCCAGTAACAGACACCCAGATTTTCTCCAACCCCCACAAATAGTGCTATGATGAACAACTATGTATGTGTTCTATTGTGGGCCTGTGTGTGAATTCCTTTGAGAAATGCCAAGGAAGAGAATTCCTGGATTTTAGGATATATGTATATTTTATTTGATCATTTTCTGCCTAAATACTCTCCAGCATATCTACACCAGTCTATATTCCTATCAGCCATGCATGAGGGTGCCTATAACTCAACATCCCTGTCATTCTACCAAGCTAATCTGTGTGAAGGAATATTTCATTGTAATGTTAATTTTCATTTATGATGAATAAAGCATTTGGGTAACTCTACTGTGTTTCCTAAGTTTGAGGGTTTCCCTGTTGTAAACCGAGGGTTCATAATTATTTTATTTATTTATTTTTGGCTGTGCTGGGTCTTCGTTGGTGCAAGGGCTTTCTCCAGTTGCAGTGAGCATGGGCTACTCTCTGTGGTACAAAGCGTTCTCATTGCAGTGGCTTCTCTTGTTGCAAAGTACAGGCTCTAGGGCACTTGAGCTCCGTAGTTAAAGCTCCTGGGCTCTAGAGAACAGGGTCAACAGTTGTGGTGCAAGGACTTAGCTGCTCTGAAGCATGTGGAATCTTTCTAGATGAAGGACTGAACCCGTGTTTCCTGCACTGGCAGGTGGATTCTTCACTGAGTCACCAGGGTAGCCCAACTGAAAATTCACATTCTTGACTCACGTTTCATGCTGGGATTCCTAGCTTTTTATGATTCATTTACAGACATCCCCAGTTCCTTGATTCCCTGGTGACTCAGACAGTAAAGAGTCTGCCTGCAATGAGGGAAACCCAGTTCAATCCCTGGATCAGGAAGATCCCCTGGAGAAGGAAATGGCAACTCATGCCAGTGTTTTTGCCTGAAAAATCCCATGGATGCAGGAGCCTAGGTGGCTACAGTCCATAGGGTCGCAGAGTCAGACATGACTGACTTCACTTTCCACTTTCCTTCCCAGCTCCTTACATATTCTAGGTTTTCATCCTTCAGTCAGTTCAGTTCAGTCGCTCAGTCATATCCGACTCTTTGCGACCCCATGAATCACAGCACGCCAGGCCTCCCTGTCCATCACCAACTCCCAGAGTTCACTCAAACTCACGTCCATAGAGTCGGTGATGCCATCTAGCCATCTCATTCTCTGTTGTCCCTGTCTCCTCCTGCCCCCAATCCCTCCCAGCATCAGAGTCTTTTCCAGGGAGTCAACTCGTCGCATGAGGTGGCCAAAGTATTGGAGTTTCAGCTTTAGCATCAGTCCTTCCAGTGAACACCCAGGATTGATCTCCTCTAGAATGGACTGGTTGGATCTCCTTTCGTCCTTAGGCACTGTTATATAATTTCTCCATATCTGTCACTTATAACTTTGTCTAGTGCATCTTTCAATGAATGTAAATCCTTAGTTTTGCTTTATGGTATTTATTTGTGAAGGTGTAAGAAGTTCTTTTGATTCCCATTGTAAGAAGATATTCTCCTACAGGAAACTCTCTTTCACTCTTGGTGGGAATGAAGGTTGGTGCAGTAACTGTGGAGATCAGTATGTGCTGTGTTAAGTCGCTTCAGTCATGTCTGACTCTTTGTGACCCTAGGGACTATAGGCCACTAGGCTCTTCTGTCCATGGGATTCTCCAGGCAAGCATACTGGAATGGGCTGCCAAGCCCTCCTCCAGGGAATCTTCCTGACCCAGAAATCAAACCCACATCTCTAATGTCTTCTGCATTGGCAGGTGGGTTCTTCAGCACTAGTGCCACCTGGGAAGCCCAGGGAATAGTATGGAGGTTCCTTAAAAAACTAAAAATAGAAATACCATATGGCCATCAGTCCTACTCTTAGGCATATATCCGAACAAAACTGTAATTCAAAAAGATGTGTGCACCCCTATGTTCCGTTCCGTTCCGTTGCACCGTCGTGTCTGACTCTATGCGACCCCATGGACTGTAGCCTAACAGGCTTCTCCATCCATGGGATTCTCCAGGCAAGAATACTGGCGTGGGTTAAGGGGATCTTCCTGACCCAGGGATCGAACCCGGGTCTCCCGCTTTGGAGGCAGACGCTTTAACCTCTGAGCCACCAGGGAAGCCCCTATGTTCCTAGCAGCACTATTCACAGTAGCTAACACAAGGAAGCAACCCAAACATCCACTGGCAGATGAATGGATAAAGAAGACATGGTACATATACACACTGGACTATTAGTCATAAAAATGAATGAAATAATGCCATTTGCAGGAACAAAGATAAACCTACAGATTATCATACTAAGTGAAGTTAGTCAGAAAGAGAAAGACAAATACCATATGATGTCATTTACATGTGGAATCTAAAATATGGCACAAGTGAACCTGAACGACTGAACTGAACTGAATTGAACTGAACCTATCTATGAAACAGAAACAGATTCATAGACATAGAGAACAGACATGTGGTTGCTAATGGGGATGAGGGTACGGTAGGGTAGGGATGGACTGGGAAGTTGGGATTAGTAGATGCAGACTATTATATATAGGATAAATAAACATCTGTGTCTCAGACTCTGTTGGAGAGGGAGAAGGCAGGATGATTTGGGAGAATGGCATTGAAACATGTATATTATCATATGTGAAACGGGTCACCAGTCCAGATTCAATGCATGATACAGGCTGCTTGGGGCTGGTGCACTGGGATGACCCAGAGGGATGGGATGGGGAGGGAGGTGGGAGGGGGGTTCAGGATGGGGAAGACATGTACACCTGTGACGGATTCATGTCAATGTACGGCAAAACCACTACAATAGTGTAATTAGCCTCCAATTAAAATAAATAAATGTAATAAAAATAAATAAAAAACAAAGTCTTACAGTGTAGCACAGGGAACTATATTCAATATCCTGGGATAAACCATAATGTAAAAGAATATCATAAAGAATATATCAGTTCAGTTCAGTCACTCAGTCGTGTCTGACTCTTTGCAACCCCATGGACTTCAACACGCCAGGCTTCTCTGTCCATCACCAATTCTCAGAGCTTGCTCAAACTCATTAAGTCGGTGATGCCATCCAACCATCTCATTCTCTTTTGACCCCTTCTCCTCCTGCCTTCAGTCTTTACCAGTATCAGGGTCTTTTCCAATGAGTCAAATTTAATCACTTTGCTATACAGCAGAAATTAACACAACATTGTAACTCACCTATACAAGGGGGAGAATGGATACATGTATAAGTATGGCTGAGTCCCTTGCTGTTCACCTGAAACTATCCAACACTGTTAAAAGACTACCCCAATACAATACAAAATAAAGTTTTGGTTTTTTTTAAAAAAGTCAGGAAAAGGAGCTAAAGGCAGATACCCTCCTGTCCAGCTTTTATTCAAGAAAATAAATTCTTTTTTTAAAAAAAGATATTCTCCTACATTATCTTCTATTACATTTTAATGCATACTTTTCACGTTGAGGTCTTTTATCCATCTGGAGTCCACCATTGCATGTGATGTTAGATAGGTATTATTTTCATTTTTCTTTATCTGAAGAGTCTGCTTTCCCATTATCATCTAAGATGCAGTCTTTCACTTATTTTTATAGCCTTTATCATATATTAAGTCACTGAATTATCTGCTCTATTCAAATAATCTATCTGCTTGCTTTTATCACCTTTAAAAATTTTGAATTTAAAAAATTTACTGTGGCTTCACAATATATCAATATCTGGTCAGACAAAGTGAAAGTGAAGTCGCTCAGTCGTGTCCAACTCTGTGACCCCATGGACTGTAGCCTACCAGGCTCCTCTATCCGTGGATTCTCCAGGCAAGAATACTGGAGTGGGTTGCCATTTCCTTCTCCAGGAGATCTTCCCAACCCAGGGATCGAACCCAGGTCTCCCGCATTGGAGGCAGACGCTTTACCATCTGAGCTACCAGGTCAGACAAAAACCTTCTCTAAATTGTCTTTTCTAAAGACAGATTAAGCCATTCATTGACCTTTAATCGTTCACATAAACTTTACAATTAGATCAAACAAGAACCTTGATTGAGATTCCTTGAATATATAAATTTGAGAAGAATTATAGAATTAATTTGGGAGGACAACTTTACAATATTAATATCCCCCCAGAGACACTGGATTGTTTATTTGGATGTATTTCTTTGTCTTTTATTCAGTTTAAATTTTTTCTCAAGAAAGTTTTGTGTATTCCTTACTAGGGATTCCCCAGGGGCTCAGTGGTAAAGTTTCCATGGCAATGCAGGAGAAATAGGAGACACGAGTTTAATCCCTGTGTTGAGAAGATCCCCTGGAGGAGGGCATGGAAACCCACTCCAGTATTCTTGCCTGGAGAATTTCCTGGACAGAGGAACCTGCTGGACTACAATCTACAGGATTGCAAAGCATCAGACATGAATGACTGAAGTGACTGAACACACACATTCTTTATTAAAACCTAAATATCTTTAAATTTTATTGGAATTAAGAATCACATCTTATTTTATTGTATTTTTCTAAACAGTTAATACAAACATTTAAAAATCAATTTTTGTAAACTGATATATCTAACAACAATCCTAAAAATCCCTTAATTGCTCTAGTAGCTTATAGATTGATACTGTTGTTTATTCCCTAGGTAGATTATATCATCTATAATAATGAAAGTTTCATCTCTTTCTTAATCACTTCTTTTTCTTTCTTTATAGCATTCACTAGAATTATGTTAAACAGTAGTGGTACTAGTCGACATTCTTGTCTTTTCCCTACCTTAAAGAGAATATTGTTGGTTTGGGATACATAATGGTGGTTAAAAAAATTCTCAGTTTTTCCCCCTTTTCTATTTTATTGCAGAACCTCTGAATTTTTGGCTGGACTCACATACAGCCAGAATTAAGACTGCCTTCCCCAGCCTCTCTGGCAACTAGATATGACTTTGTGACTAAGTTCTAGCAATGGAATATGAGTGGAAGCAACGTGTTCATCTTTTAGTTGTAACTTGTTTTCTTCTGGTTGCGCTGTGTCTTCATTGCTTTCTCTAGTTGTGTGTACTTTCTCTAGTTCTAGTTGTGCAGGCTTCTCATTGCAGTGTCTTCTTTTCTTGTGAGGCATGGGCTCAAGAGCCCGAGGGCTCATTAGTTGTGGAGCATGGGATTTGTTGCCCTGCTGCATGTAGAATCTTCCCAGACCAAGGATCGAACGTGTGTCCCCTGCATCAGCAAGCATATTCTTAACCACTGGACCCACAGGGAAGTCCTAGTTGTAACTTTTTAAAAAAAGGAAGTGGCACAGCTTTCTCTATCTCACTTTTGATGGCTGAAATATGGCCATAATGGTGATGACTGGGGTAACAGTCATGGATCACACAGTTGAGGCCAGAACCCTAGATGGATATCCCACCAACATGATGGAAGGAGCCTGGGCCCCCAGCAAGCATGAAATTGCCCTATTAGTCCTGAACTGCTGTGCCAAACAATATCCTTGAAAGAAACACTTAATTTTTTATTTATACCCTCATGTTTAAATGCCAATATAATTAAATATAAACTTCTTGGCTCAAAGTTCATTTCTCTCCAATATTTTTAAATATCAAACCATTGTTTTCTTGTATCTGGGACTACTATTTCAGTATTCGCTTGTTGATTCCTTGCAGGAAATCTTCTATTTATCTCTAGAAACTGTTAGCATTCACTCTATCTTTGGTGTTCTTAAAGTTTACTCTAGCATCTAGGTGTGAGGGTTTTAGGGTTTTTTTTTGTTTTGTTTGTTTTTTATGATATACATTATCAGTTCAGTTCAGTTCAGTCGCTCAGTCGTGTCCGACTCTCCGCGACCCCATGAATCACAGCACGCCAGGCCTCCCTGTCCATCACCAACTCCCGGAGTACACTCAAACTCATGTCCACAGAGTCGGTGATGCCATCCAGCCATCTCATTCTCCGTCGTCCCCTTCTCCTCCCGCCCCCAACCTTTCCCAGCATCAGAGTCTTTTCCAGTGAGTCAACTCGTCGCATGAGGTGGCCAAAGTATTGCAGTTTCAGCTTTAGCATCAGTCCCTCCAATGAACACCCAGGATTGATCTCCTTTAGAATGGACTGGTTGGATCTCCTTGCAGTATAAGGGACTCTCAAGAGTCTTCTCCAACACCACAGTTCAAAAGCATCGATTCTTCGGCGATCAGCTTTCTTCACAGTCCAACTCTTCACAGTCTTACATCCATACATGACCACGGGAAAAACCATTGCCTTGACTAGACGGACCTTGGTTGGCAAAGTAATGTCTCTGCTTTTTAATATACTATCAAGGTTGGTCATAACTTTCCTTCCAAGGAGCAAGCGTCTTTCAATTTCATGGCTGCAATCAGCATCTGCAGTGATTTTGGAGCCCAAAAAAACAAAGTCTGACACTGTTTCCACTGTTTTTCCATCTATTTCCCATGAAGTGATGGGACCAGATACCATGATCTTTGTTTTCTGAATGTTGAGCTTCAAGCCAAACTTTTCACTCTCCTCTTTCACTTTCATCAAGAGGCTTTTGAGTTCCTCTTCACTTTCTGCCATAAGGGTAGTGTCATCTGCATATCTGAGGTTATTGATATTTCTCCCAGCAACCTTGATTCCAGCTTGTGCTTCTTCCAGCCCAGCGTTCCTCATGATGTACTCTGCATATAAGTTAAATAAGCAAGACTTGGCACTTAATGAGGCCCCTGTGCTGGTCAGGGATTCATCTTTAAACACCTTTTAAAAGTAGGCATTGTAAAAAAAAAAAAAGAAATAGGCATTTTTTTTAGAAATTAGGGAAAAAAACCTCTAATTTTCGCCAACTGATAAATTTCAATATAGTATAACATTACTCAGTTTATCCTTGCTAGAATACCTTCATTAAATAAAAATGATGACAACAATGGCAAGTAAAATTAAAACTCCAATTAACATCTGATATTTTAACAATGATCTTTTACTTCAAGTTTTTACAGGATCAGTTCAGTTCAGTTCAGTCGCTCAGTCGTGTCCGACTCTTTGCCACCCCATGAACCACAGCACGCCAGGCCTCTCTGTCCATCACCAACTCCCGGAGTTCACTCAAACTCATGTCCATCGAGTCGGTGATGCCATCCAGCCATCTCATTCTCTGTCATCCCCGTCTCCTCCCACCCCCAATCCCTCCCAGCTTCAGAATCTTTTCCAGTGAGTCAACTCATCACATGAGGTGGCCAAAGTATTGGAATTTCAGCTTTAGCACCAGTCCTTCCAATGAACACCCAGGATTGATCTCCTTTAGAATGGACTGGTTGGATCTCCTTGCAGTCAGTTATTGCTAAAACATTTTGGAAATTGTATGATCTTTAGATTATCTTCGTTAAAACTTCTATTTCTTTTAGGTAATCATGTGTGCAATAGGGTTCATGTTTGAGCAACACATACAGTTATTATTTCTATATAACTACTAAGTAAATTTTTTGTCAAAAAAATAGGCATTGTTAGCAATTCATCTCGGAGAAGGCAATGGCAAGCCACTCCAGTACTATTGCCTGGAAAATCCCATGGATGGAGGAGCCTGGTAGGCTGCAGTCCGTGGGGTCGCTAAGGGTCGGACACGACTGAGCGACTTCACTTTCACTTTTCACTTTCACACATTGGAGAAGGAAATGGCAACCCACTCCAGTGTTCTTGCCTGGAGAATCCCAGGGACAGGGGAGCCTGGTGGGCTTCCGTCTATGGGGTCACACAGAGTCGGACACGACTGAAGTGACTTAGCAGCAGCAATTCATCTCCATCAGTTGTAATCTACTAGCCACGGGGGTTCAGAAGCACAGAAGCGAAGACAGTGCCACATTGTTTCTGGCACTCTTTGTCTATTTGGATAAGTTCCTCACTTCCGTAAGCAGTTCACTCTGCCCTCACATTACCCCAAAGGCCCTGGCACCAGAGACCAGGGTGCTAATAGTTGATTTCTGTGGTGAAGGATCCATCAACTATTGACTCAAAGCCACGTAAGGAAGAAGCAAGAATAAAACATAAAAGTTTTTCTCCAGTCTATACTTTACTGCCCCTGAAGTGTCCTCCTCAAACTAATCCTAGTACCTCCAATCTACCCTCCATCTTGACCCCATCCACATACAGCAGTCACCACACCATTCACTCTTACCAGAAAATTCATGCTATTGTTGTTAGTTCTCAAATCCATGTTTTATTCTCACTTCAAGTTTCCCTATAGTTGATTTGAAGAGAGAAAGCTAGTAGCCCATCCTAGCTCACCATCTTAATGGGAAGCCAAAATCAGATACTGGAATTTTTCTGCAAGGAGATCCAACCAGTCCATTCTAAAGGAGATCAATCCTGGGTGTTCATCAGAAGGACTGATGCTAAAGCTGAAACTCCAATACTTTGGCCACCTCATGCGATGAGTTGACTCCCTGGAAAAGACTCTGATGCTGGGAGGGATTGGGGATGGGAGGAGATGGGGACGACAGAGGATGAGATGGCTGGATGGCATCACCAACTCAATGGACGTGAGTTTGAGGGAACTCCGGGAGTTGGTGATGGACAGGGAGGCCTGGCGTGCTGTGATTCATGGGGTCGCAAAGAGTTGGACACGACTGAGCGACTGAACTGAACTGAGGGAAACTGTTATTGTTGTTTAGTTGTTAAGCTGCGTCCAACTCTTTGCAACCCCATGGACTGTAGCATGCCAGGCTTCTCTCTGCTCCACTATCTCCCACAGTTTGCTCGAATTCCAGTCCATTGAGTTGCTGACGCTATCCAACCATCTCATCCTCTGCTGCTCCTTTCTCCTTTTCCTTCAATCTCTTCCACCATCAGGGTCTTTTCCAATCAGTCAGTGTTTCACATCAGGTGGCCAAAGTATTGGAGTTTCAGCAACAGTCCTTCCAATAAATATTCAGGACTTATTTCCTTTAGGATTGACTGGTTTGATCTCCTTGCAGTCCAAGGGATTCTTAAGAGCCTTCTCCAGCACCATAATTGGAAAGCAACAATTCTTTGGCTCTCAGCCTTCTTTATGATCCAACTCGCACATCCTTACATGACTACTGGAAAAACCATAGCTTTGACTATACAGACCTTTATTGGTAAAATAATGTCTCTGCTTTTTAATATGCTGTCTAGGTTTGTCATACCTTGTCGTCCAAGAAGCAAGCATCTTTTAATTTCATGGCTGCAGTCACTGTCTGCATTGATTTTGGAGTCCAAAATAAAGTCTGTCACTGTTTTCACTGTTTCCCCTTCTATTTGCCGTGAAGTGATGGGACCAGATGCCGTGATCTTAGTTTTTCTCATGTTGAGTTTCAAGCCAGTTTTTCGCTCTCCTCTTTCACTTTCATCAAGAGGCTCTTTGGTTCCTCTTCACTTTCTGCCATTAGCGCGCTATCATTTGCATATCTGAGCTTGTTGATATTTCTCCCTGAAATCTTGATTCCAGGTTTTGATTCATCCAGCCTAGGATTTCACATGGTGTACTCTGCATAGAAGTTAAATAAGCAGGGTGACAATATACAGCCTTGTTATACTCCTTTCCCAACTTTGAACCAGTTCATTGTTCCATGTCTGGTTCTAACTGTTACTTTTGACCCATATACAGGTTTCTCAGGAGACAGGTAAGGTGGTATGGTATTCCCATCTCTTTAAGAATTTTCCACAGTTTGTTGTGATCTACACAGTCAAAAGTTTTAGCATAGTCAATGAAGCAGAGTTAGATGCTTTTCTGGAACTCCTTTGCTTTCTCCATGATCCAATGAATGTTGGCAATTTGATCTCTGGTTCCTCTAACTCTTTGAAACCCAGCTTGTACATCTAGAAATTCTCAGTTCATGTACTGCTGAAGCATAGTTTGAAGGATTTTACTAGCATGTGAAATGAGCACAATAATTTAGGGAGATAGTAGCATATTAATGGCTTTGCTTGTGGCTCAGCTGGTAAGGAACCCGCCTGCAATGCAAGAGACCTGAGTAAATCATTAGACCTAGAAGGAAGGGAAGAGACTCTAAGTAGATCGTGGAAAGGAAGATGAGTTAAAACAAGTGGGACCTGGCTGGGACAGTCTATTCATACCCTACAGGTAGCTTCAAGCTACTCAAATCATCAATGAGACTGTTTCTGGGGAAACATGTGACCTAGAGTAGATCAACATTTTAAAATTCACCAGAGAGTCACCTCAGTTCATCAGGCCTTACTTGGATTTGTTCTGATGCTGAACAGAAATCAGTCAAAGAGAGTTCAATAAAGCTTTCTTCTCCATCACCCATCAGTGTATAATATTGCACATTAAACACAATTGAAATGACATGGTGTGCTCTGTTTTTGTTCAAATCTTCAGGGATTATTCATTATCTCAAAAGGGACTTGTCTTGTGGATTTTAGGGAGGTCATCACTTAGGCTACCTCTTTACATGTAAAAATGCTGGATGAATTAATGCCCGCATAGCTCAGTGCTACTGAGGCAACATGATTTTGAGCCCAAGGACCATATAGAAATCACAGCCTCTGGGCGTCATCTTAGCTAAATGCCCAAAAGACTAGGGCTATAATTACACTGACAGATGTCAGGAATGAGAGTAAAAGTTTTAAAATTTTGCCTGAGCAACTTGGTGGGTCTGAGTTTGTTCTCCTGCCTTTTCTAAAGGAAAGGAAGAGATGTTTGGTTTTTTAAAATAAACTTGATCAGTATTAGTTCAGTTGCTCAGTTGTGTCTGACTCTTTGTGACCCCATGAACTGCAGCACGCCATGCCTCCCTGTACATCACCAATGCCCAGAGTCCACACAAACTCATGTCCATTGAGTTGGTATTGCCATCCAACCATCTCATCCTCTGTCGTCCCCTTCTCCTCCTACCTTCGATCTTTCCCAGCATCACGGTCCTTTCAAATGAGTCAGAGCTTTGCATCAGGTGGCCAAAGCACTGGAGTTTCAGCTTCAGAATCAATCCCTCCAATGAACACTCAGGACTGATCTCCTTTAGGATGGACTGGTTGGATCTCCTTGCAGTCCAAGGGACTGTCAAGAGTCTTCTCCAGCACCACAGTTCATAAGCATCAATTCTTCGGTGCTCAGCTTTCTTTATAGTCCAACTCTCACATCCATACATGACTACTGGAAAAATCATAGCCTTGACTAGAATGGACCTTTGTTGACAAAGTGATGTCTCTGCTTTTTAATATGCTGTCTAGGTTGGTCATAACTTTCCTTCCAAGGAGGAAGCACCTTTTATTTCATGGCTGCAATACCATGTGCAGTGATTTGGAGCCCAGAAAAATAAAGTCAGCCACTGTATCCACTGTTTCCCCATCTATTTTCCATGAAGTGATGGGTCGGATGCCATGATCTTAGTTTTCTGAATATTGAGCTTTAAGCCAACTTTTTCATTCTCCTCTTTCACTTTCATTAAGAGGCCTTTTAGTTCTTCTTCACTTTCTGCCATAAGGGTTTTGTCATCTGCATATCTGAGGTTACTGATATTTCTCCCAGCAATTTTGATTTCAGCTTGTGCTTCCTGCAGCCTAGCATGTCTCATGATATACTCTGCATATAAGTTAAATAAGCAGGGTGACAATATACAGCCTTGACGTACTCCTTTTCCTATTTGGAACCAGTCTGTTGTTCCATGTCCAGTTCTAACTGTTGCTTCCTGACCTGCATATAGGTTTCTCAAGAGGCAGGTCTGGTGGTCTGGTATTCCCATCTCTTTCAGAATTTTCCACAGCTTATTGTGATCCACACAGTCAAAGGCTTTGGCAGAGTCAATGAAGCAGAAATAGATGTTTTTCTGGAACACTCTTGCTTTTTCCATGATCCAGCGAATGTTGGCAATTTGATCTCTGGTTCCTCTGCCTTTTCTAAAACCAGCTTGAACATCTGGAAGTTCACGGTTCACATATTACTAAAGCCTGGCTTGGAGAATTTTGAGCATGACTTTACTAGCATGTGAGATGAGTACAATTGTGTGGTAGTTTGAACATTCTTTGGCATTGCCTTTCTTTGGGATTGGGATGAAGACTGACCTTTTCCAGTCCTGTGGCCACTGCTGAGTTTTCCAAATTTTCTGGCATATTGAGTGCAGCACTTTCACAGCATCATCTTTCAGGATTTGAAGATGCTGAAAAGAGTAATATTGTATAGGAACCTGGAATGTTAGGTCCAGGAATCAAGGCAAATTGGAAGTGGTCAAACAGGAGATGGCAAGAGTGAACGTCGACATTCTAGGAATCAGCGAACTAAGATGGACTAGAATGGGTGAATTTAACTCAGATGACCATTATATCTACTACTGTGGACAGGAATCCCCTTGAAGAAATGGAGTAGCCATCATAGTCAACAAAAGAGTCTGAAATGCAGTACTTGGATGCAATCTCAAAAATGACAGAATGGTCTCTGTTCGTTTCCAAGGAAAATCATTTAATATTACGGTAATCCAAGTCTATGCCCCGACCAGGAACGCTGAAGAAGCTGAAGCTAAACGGTTCTATGAAGACCTACAGGACCTTCTAGAGCTAACACCCAAAAAAGATGTCCATTTCATTATAAGGGACTGGAATGCAAAAGTAGGAAGTCAAGAAACACCTGGAATAACAGGCGAATTTGGCCTTGGAGTACAGAATGAAGCAGGGCAAAGGCTAATAGAGTTCTGCCAAGAGAACACATTGGTCTTTTAGCAAACACCCTTTTCCAACAACACAAGAGAAGACTCTACACATGGACATCACCAGATGGTCAACACCGAAATCACATTGATTATATTCTTTGCAGCCAAAGATTGAGAAGCTCTATATTGTCAGCAAAAACAAGACCAGGAGCTGACTGTGGCTCAGATCATGAACTCCTTATTGCCAAATTCAGACTGAAATTGAAGAAAGTAGGGAAAACCACTAGACCATTCAGTTCAGTTCAGTTCAGTTCAGTCGCTTAGTCGTGTCCGACTCTTTGCGACCCCATGAACCACAGCATGCCAGGCCTCCCTGTCCATCACCAACTCCCGGAGTTCACTCAAACTCATGTCCATCGAGTCGGTGATGCCATCTCATTCTCTGCTGTCCCCGTCTCCTCCTACCCCCAATCCCTCCCAGCATCAAACTCTTTTCCAGTGAGTCAACTCGTCGCATGAGGTGGCCAAAGTATTGGAGTTTCAGCCTCAGCATAAGTCCTTCCAATGAACACCCAGGGTTGATCTCCTTTAGAATGGACTGGTTGGATCTCCTTGCAGTCCAAGGGACTCTCAAGAGTCTTCTTCAGTACCACAGTTCAAAAGCATCAATTCTTCGGCGCTCAGCTTTCTTCACAGTCCATTCAGGTATGACCTAAATCAAATCCCTTATGACTATGCAGTGGAAGTGAGAAATAAATTTAAGGGACTAGATCTGATAGAGTGCCTGATGAACTATGGACGGAGGTTGGTGACATTGTACAGGAGACAGGAATCAAGACCATCCCCAAGAAAAAGAAATGCAAAAAAGCAAAATGGCTGTCTGAGGAGGCTTACAAATAGCTGTGAAAAGAAGACAAGCAAAAACCAAAGGAGAAAAAGAAAGATATACCCATTTGAATGCAGAGTTCCAAAGAATAGTAAGGAGAGAAAAGAAAGCCTTCCTCAGCAATCAATGCAAAGAAATAGAGGAAAACAATAGAATGGGAAAGACTAGAGATCTCTTCAAGAAAATTAGAGATACCAAGGGAACATTTCATGCAAAGATGGGCTCAGTAAAGGACAGATACGGTAGGGACCTAACAGAAGAAGATATTAAGAAGAGGTCTAAGAATATACAGAAGAACTGTACAAATAAAAAAATAAATAAAAAATAAACATTAGAAAACCCCAGATCCAAACCATTGCAGGGCCATTCTAAAGAGCAAAATCTGGACAGTATGAACACAAGGTAATACTGTTGGCAGTAAACCTCGATTGATTCTGAAACAATACTTTCATACCCTACCTTTATTATCTTCTTCTCAGACTTCATTCCCTATCATATCATCTGCCCCTAAAGACAGCTCTGCCCATTAGTATTAATTACATTTGAATGTTAACATATAGAAAGATTTATAACTTCCTTGTTGTGATAACTTTGCTGTAGCTGAAATGTATCAAAGAGGATGAATGAGCCAGTCTATGACACATGAATTATGACCCACTTCTCCAAATTGGCCAAAGCATATTAAAAATATTTTGGGGAACTTGCCAATGAATTCTTTTCCATTCCTCCTCCTCACCACCATTCTAACCACCACTGATGCCATAAAGGGACCGCATCTGTAGGAAGTAGTGTGTAAAATTGGGGACACATTTAAAAAGGGGTGATGAGAAACAAAGACCTGGGGATCAAGAACCATATGACAACTTTGTGAAGGAAAATACAGTTTGGCCTAGAATCTCCCTTGCTTGAACCAGAGCCAGAGTTGGCAAGTTGAACAATTTAGTTTCCTGTAATCTGTGTGTACAGATTTAAGATGGGTCAGAAACAAAATTTCATGTCCTATTTCAGATGGTGGGGCCAGATGAGGAAAAGAATGGATGCCAACACACTGCTGAAGGGACTTCCTTGATGTTCTAGTGGCTAAGACTCCAGGCTCCCAATGCAGGGGGCCTGGGTTTGATCCCTGGTCAAGGAACTAGATCCCACATGTCACAACTGAAAGAGTTCACATACCACAACTAAGACTCAGGGTAGCCAAATAAATAAATAAATATTTTTAAAATGCCACTGAAATTTCAAAACAGAATATAGAGGAAATAAATTTGAAACAGACCATCATTTCTTTTTTTAATTGAAAGATAATTGCTTTACAGAATTTTATTGTTTTCTGTCAAACCGCAACATGAATCAGCGATAGCTATACATATGTCCCCTCCCTCTTGAACTTCCCTCCCATCTCCCTCCACATCTCACCCCTCTAGGTTGATACAGAGCCCCTGTCTGAGTTCCCTGAGACATACAGCAGATTCCCACTGTCTGTCTATTTTACATATGGTAACGTAAGTTTCCATGTTACTCTCTCCATACATCTCACCCTCTCCTCCCCTCTCCCCATGTCCATAAGTCTGTTCTCTATGAAACAGACCATCATTTCTAATCAGGACATTTCATATAATTTTCAAATCCATCTTCTCAGAAATTAAAAAAGGTATCCATATTATGATGTGTGAGAATCACATGAAGATTTTTAACCAAGATTTTATGTATTTAATGTATACAATCAAAGGATCAGTATTATGACTTCACTACCCACTGTTCTGTTGGCTTCACTGGTGGCTCAGATGGTAAAGCGTCTATCTGCAGTGAGGGAGACCCAGGTTCGATCCCTGGGTTGGGAAGATCCCCTGGAGAAGGAAATGGCAACCCACTCCAGTCCTCTTGCCTGGAAAATCCCATGGACGGAAGAGCCTCATAGGCTACTGCCTGTGGGGCTGCAAAGAGTCGGAGAGGACTAAGCGACTTCACTTTCACTTTCTATCACCCACTGGTCTTCATAACTCTATTAGCATAATTTTACTATTCCAGGACACTCTTGCCTGCATATGACTTGATTGATCATTACAGGAAACTCTGCAAAGACCCCGGAAGGGCTTCCGTATGAAACATCACTATTTGTTTATGCTTTCTTGAGACTCTTTAAATTCCTTGCCTCAGTATTTTTGCTTTGCTGCTTCCACCAATCCAAACTGTTATGTCACAGTCCTCATCAAGCCCCCACTTTAAACCAAGTTGCAAACTCTTAATAAAATCTGACTTGCCTTTCTCTTGAGATCTGGTCAAAACTCTGTTGAGACGCTGTTGCCCCTAACTGAGGTAATCATTCAATTTTGTCTTATCAACAGGTTGCCAAGGCAATGTTTAGGGAGCACTGGACAGAAGATAGTATATTATTGCTCCATGTTAATTATAAGCATTTAGAACTTATAGAGAAAAGAACAATGTAAAGGACAAATTATTTTTCACTTTTGTAAAGATTCGTCTGGAAGACAAATTTGTGGAAAGAATTTTAAATTGCTTTTGAAAAACCAAAATGAGCTTTTTGGCTACCCCAAAAAAACATATGGGTCTTATGCTTCATCAAGTTAGGTATATTTTGCTCAAAGTAGCAGCCTTCTACTGCAAAGCACTCTCTAGTCTCATATCCTTCTGTCTTTTTGATGGTGGGGAAGGGAGTTGTGGGGAGTTAGTACTGATCATTATCTGATATACTGAACACATATACATACACAAATTTGTTTATTTGTTTGTCTCTAAACACAATCCAACCTCAAATGCAAGATTCCTGAAGGCAGAAATGGTGTATTTCTCACTGTTTTCCTATCACTTAAAACAGTGCCAGATTTAGAGTAAATGTTTATGGGAGGAAGGAAAGAAGGGAGGATGGGAGACATGGAGGGAGGGAGAGAAAGAGAAGAGAGGAGGAAGTGAGAGGGGAAGAAAGTAAAGAAAGACTAACTTAAATGAGGCAACTCAGTCCAATGTTAAGTGGCCAGATTTGGAAGTTAGAATGGAATTCAGTGTTTTTCACCAACTTATTAATTATTAGTTCTTGAACAAAATACCACAAGTCTTTGAACCTCAAGTGTCTCATCTATAAAATGAAGATAGTAATACTTATATTGCATAGTTGTGACCACAGGAAATGAATAAAAATAGCTGAAATGTATCTGGTATATTTATCCTTTCAAGGATAAAGCCATTAATAAATATAAGAATGAGCGACTTCCCTGGTGGTCTAGTGGTTAAGAATCCATGCTCCTAATGCAGGGGGCCCAGGTTCAAATGGTGGTCAGGGAACCAGATTTCGCATGCCATAGCTAAGACTTGTGAAGCCAAATAAATAAATAAATATATGACTGATATGTGAAAAGAAATCAGTAGTTTTTTTTTTTTTTTTTTTAGGAGAGAGTGAAGGCTAAGCAGTGCATGTTGGGGGAACCATTTGCCCATGTATTTTAGTGGAAATAGAATTTTAATTGGGAAAAAAAACACCTGAAGGAGTCTTCCTGGTTTAGAAATTAAGGAAGCTTGGACAAGTCAAAGAGACTTTGGCACTACAGAGATTTAGGTTGACATGATTCTGTGTGTTGCATATTGTACTTATTTATTCCCTGAAATGAATCAGATCTTTTTTAGACAAAAAAAGTTCAAAAAAAAAAAGGAAGCAATTACATAAGTTGATTGTTATATATCATAAGAAATTAGTTGTCATTAATCACTTTGAATAAAAATAAATGATATAAGATTTTTGGCAAGTCCCACACTACACAGCAATAGAATAACAACAGGCAGATTTTTAAAATGTGGAAGTTCTTTTCCTTTTAATTCCTCCATTTTGTGTTTCTTGGCTTATTATTCACACATTTGGTAAGCACGAATTTCTGAGAGGCTTATCTTAGGAAAAAAGGTCATAATTCTCTGTATTTTGAAGGGGATTGGAATGATTTATTCCATAATATGACAAGCATAGACAAAACAGCATTTTCTCCTGAGATTCTTGATATTTTCCAAATCCCATTCAATGATTTTCACTGTACTTTCAAACAGAATTGTGTCTATTATCTTATATGTTTGGGGGTGGGGATTGGGGAGGAACAAAATTGTTACAAAGAAAAACAAGTAAAATCTCATCTCAGGTTTCACATGTTTTAAAATATCCACAGCAGCACATTTGCTCCCAAATCACCCAGAGACAGAAGGCTTGCAGTGGTGGCAATCACATAGTTTCTCCATTTCCCCAGATCACCCCCAACAAAAATACAACAATTGAGTCAGCAACAACAAAACCCTGCAGACAATATCTACAACCACAAGCAGGAGTGGCCAGGACAGTAGCAGCAACAAGACATGTAATGACAACTACAGTAGGAAGAAGAAACACAAAGGGGTCTCCAATCAACATCTCAGAAACTGCATCACCATCGGGTTCCCACTCCCAAAATGAAGAGTCTCCTCTTAGCATGGAAAGTTCGGCAGGTCCATCGGACAAGAGCTGCCAAAACTGGGAAGGGGCTATGCAGGCTCCAGACGCCCTGCCAACTCTCAGATAGCTCAGATCACAATGCATTTAAAAAGATAAAGAAAGGAAATCCAAAACAGAGGGGATATATGTATACATAAAGGTGATTCTCTTTGATGTACAGCAGAAACTAACAGCATTGTAAAGTGACTATATACGCCAATAAAAATTAATTTAAAAATAATAAAGCTACTATGAACAGGCAAGTCTAGAAAAAGTAAAATTAAAAGATGATGAAATCTTTGTAATTCTAAAAACTAACATTCACAATGAATATATGATGAGTATGTATAATTCTGCACTAAAATACTCCACATAACTTTCATAAAGCAGATACTACTGGATAAATCCCCAGATAGAAGAGAAACCGCTGGGCATTGAACGGAAACAGAACACATCAGGACACCAAAGGTAAAAGGAAAAGAAGAGCCAGACTAAGGTAGAGAGGGTGGGGGTGGTCGGGGTGGAGATAGCATATCTCAGAAAGAGCTGTACATGCCACAACAACACGGGAAAATGGAGTCCTACAATGTTCAATCTAGGAAAGATATTCCAGACATCCTCCCCTGGAAGAGCACAAAACACCATGACCTAAGCAGTGGTTGTGGTTGAATCCATATAATATTATTTTAAGAAGAAAGTTAATAATGGACAGAAAACTATTCTTATACCAGCAGTCCCCAAACTTTTTGGCACCAGGGACCCATTTCATGGAAGACAGTTTTTCCACAGACAGTGGGGGACAATGGTTTGGGGATGATTCAAGCACATTACATTTACTGTGGACTTTATTTCTAAGTTCCACCTCAGACCATCAGGCACTAGATCTTGGAGGTTGGGATCCCTGCTATAGACAATGAAATCATAAAATAAAGACATGACCATAAAATAATAAATACCTGAACCTAATACTTCCAAATGAGCTAAGAGAATTTGAGATACTTATAGAAGCTATGGAAGAATGCCATAAATCAGGATTAGAAAATGACGTGATTGGACAAAAGAAAGTTTGGAAAGTGGTCTGAGAGAGGTTAAGAATTAGAAGTAAAAGAAAAAAAATAATTTCAGAAATGAACAAAGGTAAGAAGAACACAAGGACAAATAATATCATAAGAAAGAACAGGAAGAAAATTAAAAAATAGAAATGAAATAAAGAAAAAGATAAAAGGACTGGAGATAAAGCAATAGCTTATTCTGGAAAATGCTCCTGATATAAAGATCTGAACCTATATATATAAAGGGCACATGAGGACCCTGGAAAATCAACCCACAGTAGCCAAAACAAGACATAATTTAGTAAATCTATCAAACTTTAAAGGAAACAAAGACCTTTGAACATCAAAGCAAAATGACCAAAACAAACAAACAAACAAAATGACCAAGCCCTCATTAGTGAAAGAAAATAAAGTGACATTAGACTTCTCAATAGCAACATTATATGCCACAGGACAATAGAGTAAAATTTATATTACAAAAGCCATGAAAAGGTGACCAAGGATTTTATATGCAGTAAAACATTCAAGTTTAAAGTTATATACAAACTATTATGAACATGCAAGCACTCAGGAGTGTGGTGCTCATGTGCCCTTCCTGAAGGATCCATTAGAAAATGACTCAGATGACCAAATATCTGAAGAATTGGCATAATTATTGACTGTGAGAATTGAATATATGATTATATGTAAAACTAATACTAAGTGACAGCATAAAGAAGCACAGATTATAACTGCTACATGATACAACACAACTTTACTTAATACTTATAATTTAAACTTTCTTTAAAAAGCAATCCCTGTAAAGCAAGCAAAATAAAATGAGACCTACCTATTCATCCACTTCACAGTAAAGAAGTATTTCAAGTGACTTTAAACTATGGTAATCTGGTGATATATCTCTTGTGGTATATAACCTAAAAACAAGAAAAATAAATTTTAAATTATTTTTAGTAATAATACTGTTATTGATATTCTGTAGCTATCATGTATTTTATAGGAGAAATCTAATAAGTAATTCTATGAACACTGTTAAGATTTTCAGCCTGAAGAAAAAAGATAAAATCAAGGAATCAGGTTAAAACTCTATAATCTAAATTTTTTATTGAAAATGCACTAACGTATACTATCAATATAATTTAAAAATATATACATATGCATATATATGTCATTGTTCTATCCATTAAAAGAGTTTAATACCAATACGTTAGCAAAGAGCATTCCTAGAGTCCAGGTTATACCCTATAAACACGATTTTGTATTAAAAGAAATCAGGGTTTCTTGGGTAAATGGCTGATTCCAGGTCTCGGGCAAGAAATGTACAAGATGAGTCTAAAATACCTTGTAATGCAAGACTGAGCCTAAAGCATCAAGTCAAACGAGTTCAAGAGTCTTTAACTGGCCAACAATGAAACAATTTGAGCATGAAAGAACAGCTGACTGCAATGAACTGAAAGACATCATATATGTTTAATTTCATTAGTTAGTAATGAAACTAAAAAAAAAAATCTCACTGGTCATATTTGGAAGACAGTCACTTTTGGAAAGAATCAATTAGTCATTTTGAAAACTGATGAGGTTAAATTATGAAGTCAAGTAGTTATCTTGCCTATGCACTTGAATATGCCTCAGGACAATCATTGAAGAGTGGAAATTTGACAATATTTTAGATAAGAAATGAGAGTGATAGAATGTCACCATATTTGCAAACCTTAATGAGATAATGAATCTAGATCTAGGCAATGATCATTAGTTGTTGATCTAGGAAATGATTATTGATATCATAGAAAACCAACCAGATAAGCTGACTTCTGATGGAAGCACACAAAGCCACTTAAGAACTATTACCATCAAAACCTTAAACCTGAATGATCAAATCTCTAAATCTCAATAACCAGTTAACAGGAAAAAGAAAAAAAAGATGTGAAACCATATACTACTGGGTTGAAATTAGAAATTTTCAAAATATGTAAAGTTTAGCAGACAAGTACCCTAGTTTCCTTAAGAAATCAATCATAATGAAAAATTAAAGAGAGAAGAAGAAACTCTGGGTTTAAAAAAAAAACTAAAAATATATCAACAAGTTGCAATGTATGAACCTTATTTGGCTCTTAATTCATACAAACCCATTGTACAAAAATCATGACTCAGACAAATCTGAACACTCATTGAATAGTTGATACTATGAAAAAATTATTGTTAATAATTTTAAGCTTAATAATGTTGTTCTGGTTGTATTTTAAAAGGCCCCTTATGCTTCAGGGATGTATACTAACATATTTTTGGATCAAAGAGTATCAAGAATATCATAAGATTCGCTTCAGTAAAAAATGAACTGACTCATTTTAGTTGCGATTTGCATTTCTCTTATAACTAGTGACACTGAGCATCTTTTCATGTGTTTTTTGTCCATCTGTATGTCTGTGGTGCTGGAGAAGACTCTTGAGAGTCCCTTGGACTGCAAGGAGATCCAACCAGTCCATTCTAAAGGAGATCAGTTTTTCACCATTGAGGATAATGTTTGCTGTGGGTTTGTCATATATAGCTTTTATTATGTTGAGGTATGTCTCTTCTATTCCCACTTTCTGGAGGGTTTTTATCATAAATGGATGTTGAATTTTGTCGAAGGCTTTCTCTGCATCTATTGAGATAATCATATGATTTTTATTTTTCAGTTTGTTAATGTGGTGTATTACGTTGATTGATTTGCGGATATTGAAGAATCCTTGCATTCCTGGGATAAAGCCCACTTGGTCATAATGTATGATCTTCTTAATGTGTTGTTGGATTCTGATTGCTAGAATTTTGTTAAGGATTTTTGCATCTATGTTCATCAGTGATATTGGCCTGTAGTTTTCTTTTTTAGTGGGGTCTTTACCAGGTTTTGGGATTAGGGTGATGGTGGCCTCATAGAATGAGTTTGGAAGTTTCCCTTCCTCAGCAATTTCCTGGAAAAATTTGAGTAGAATAGGTGTTAGCTCTTCTCTAAATTTTGGTAGAATTCGGCTGTGAAGCCGTCTGGACCTGGGCTTTTGTTTGCTGGAAGATTTCTGATTACAGCCTCTAGTTCCGTGCTTGTGATGGGTCTGTTCAGATTTTCTATTTCTTCCTGGTTCAGTTTTGGAAAGTTGTACTTTTCTAGGAATTTGTCCATTTCTTCCAGGTTATTCATTTTATTGCCATATAACTGCTGATAGTATTCTCTAATAGTCCTTTGTATTTCTGTGTTGTCGGTTGTGATCTCTCCATTTTCATTTCTAATTTTATTGATTTGGTTCTTCTCCCTTTGTTTCTTGATGAATCTGGCTAGTGGTTTGTCAATTTCATTTACCTTCTCAAAGAACCAGCTTTTGGCTTTGTTGACTTTTGCTATGGTCTCTTTTGTTTCTTTTGCATTTATCTCTGCCCTATTTTTTATGATTTCTTTCCTTCTACTGACCCTGGGGTTCTTATACCATTTCACACCAGTCAGAATGGCTGCTATCCAAAAGTCTACATGCAATAAATGCTGTAGAGGGTGTGGAGAGAAAGGAACCCTCTTACACTGTTGGTGGGAATGCAAACTAGTACAGCCACTATGGAGAACAGTGTGGAGATTCCTCAAAAAACTGGAAATAGAACTGCCATATGATCCAGCAATCGCACTCCTGGGCATACACACCAAGGAAACCAGAATTGAAAGAGACACATGTACTCCAATGTTCATTGCAACACTGTTTATAATAGCCAGGACATGGAAGCAACCTAGATGTCCATCTGCAGACGAATGGATAAGAAAGTTTTGGTACATATATACACAATGGAGTATTACTCAGCCATTAAAAAGAATGCATTTGAATCAGTTCTAATGAGGTGGATGAAACTGGAGCCTATTATACAGAGTGAACTAAGCCAGAAAGAAAAACACCAATACAGTATACTAACGCATATATATGGAATTTAGAAAGATGCAAATGATAACCCTGTATACAAGACAGCAAAAGAGACACAGATGTATAGAACAGTCTTTGGGACTCTGTGGGAGAGGGTGAGGGTGGGATGATTTGGGAGAATGGCATTGAAACATGTATGTTGTCATATGTGAAATGAATTGTCAGTTCAGGGTCAATGCATATTACAGGATGCTCGGGGCTGGTGTGCAGGGATGACCCAGAGGGAGGATAAACGGAGGAGGGAGGTGAGAGGGGGGTTCAGGAGGGGGAACTCATGTACACCTGGGGCGGATTCATGTCAATGTATGTCAAAACCAACCAATATAATATTGTAAAATAATTAACCTCCAATAAAAAATTAAAAAAATAAAATAAATAAAGGAGATCAATCCTGGGTGTTTATTGGAAGGACTGATGCTAAAGCTGAAACTCCAACACTTTGGCCACCTCATGCAACGAGTTGACTCAATGGAAAAGACTCTGATGCTGGAAGGGGTTGGGGGCAGGAGGAGATGGGGACGACAGAGAATGAGATGGCTGGATGGCATCGCCGACTCGATGGACATGAGTTTGAGTGAACTCCGGGACTTGGTGGTGGACAGGGAGGCCTGGCGTGCTGTGATTCATGGGGTTGCAAAGAGTCGGACACAACTGAGCGACTGAACTGAACTGAACTGATGTCTTTGGAGAAATCTCTATTTATCTATCTTTTGTCCATTTTTTGATTGGGTTTTTTGGTATTACCTCAAACTGGTCAGAAGCCTAAGAACAATAAATGTTAGAGAGAGTGTGGAGAAAAAGAAACCCTCCTACACTTCTGTTGGGAATATGAGTCGGGATAACTACTATGGAAAACAATATGGGGGTTCCTTAAAACACTAAAAATAGAACCAAGCAAAACCATAATTCAAAAAGATACATGCACCCCAATGTTCACTGCACCACTATTTACAAAAGCTGAAACACCGAAGCAACCTAAATGTCAATCATCAGAGGAATGAATAAAGAAGATGTGGTACATATACATGATGATCATAAAAAAGAATGAAATAATGCCATTTGCATCAATGTATGGACTGAGATTATCATACTAAGTGAAGTAAGTCAGATGGAGAAAGACAAATATATGATATTTCTCATACATGGAATTTAATTTAATTTAAAAATTATATAAATGAACTTATTTGAAAAACAGATACACAAATTTAAAAAAAAAACTTATGGTTACTAAAGGGGAAACATGGAGAGGAGGGATAAGTTAGGAGTTTGGGATTAACACTCACACTACTATACATGAAATAACCAACAAGGACCCTATTGCATAGCACAGGGAACTCTACTCAATATTTTGTAATAACCTATGTAGGAGAAGAATCTGAGAATTAATATATGTATAATTGAATCACTTTGCCATGCCTCTGAAACTAACACAACATTGCAAATCAGCTGTACCCAATAAATTTTTTTTAATGAACTTACCTCAAATTAATCTACTGAGGGAGGACAGTATGAACAGGCAATGGTTGACTTTGAGCTGATAATTGTTCAAACTGAGTTCAAATTGTTCAAACCACAAGCAAATGAAACTTATGGTTTCCTGTATAATTCTCTATACCTTTTATGTATTTGAAATCTTCCATCATGAAAAGTTTTAAAAACACACATGGTCAATTTTTTTCATTCCAACTTTATCTGAACCAATCCTTCTATAGTGAGCATGTTAGATTAACCTTTCAGTTTACCAAGCCACTTGAAAATGGGCTCTGAGTTGAAAAAATGAATCTTACAGTAAATGTCACACATTTCTTTTGATATTGGTATATATCGCTTATCAATGATTTTAATAAACACTAGATGGCGTAGTGATTGCTTCATACTAAAGAGACAGATGGCATAGTGATTGCTTCATACTAAAGATACAAAAAAGAAAATAAATTGTCTCACTGACGTGGATAATTGTTTTTGTTATTGTTTAGTTGCTAAGTCATGGCCAACTCTCTTGCTACCCCATGGACTGTAGCTCACCAGGCTCCTCTGTGGGATTTCCCAGGCAAGAATACTGCACTGGATTGCCATTTCCTTCTCCAGGGTAACTTCCCAACCCTGGGATCAAACCTGCGTCTCCTGCACTGGCAGGCAGGTTCTTTACCACTGAGCCACCAGGGAAGCCCAACAGGGATAATACATCATGCCATCAGCGCTATGGCATGGTGAAATCACTTTTTGAAATTATCCCATTTCTTAATGGACAGAAATATGTTATCTTGTTTAAAATGTTTATTCTGCCTCTGTAGTACAAGCTCACCTAAACACAGTTCTTAAAAAACTCTCTTCATATAGTAATTTTCATTTTTTCATTTTTCCACCTTTCAGTTTAACAGTGCTGCACCCTGTCAGAAAGAAGCTGAAAGTGAACATTGCCTAGTTAAGTATGAGGAAAAATTTTATATTCTTCAAACTGGGTTGACACAAAGTATTCCGTATGCTGCAAAAATTGATACAAAGTAGCCTTGAGCCTTCTAATATCTGCATATTGCTTCTAGCTTCTCATTCTCATGTCATTAATTGGTCCTAAATCTTGTTTGAGCTTTTTCCACATTCCTATCAGCTGATTTTTTTCTTAACCAAAATAATATATCATTCTATTTTTACAGTGCATGACTAATTTAGGGAATCACTGAGGTTTTAATTAATGGATTATGATTAAAGTATTCAGCTTCAAAATCCATTATTTTGGACAGGAAATACACTTACCTAGTGGGAAAGTAGGGAGAACAGTAGATTTGGATGTCTGGATGTCTGCCGTGCCACACAGCATTGACCTGAACAATTTATTATTCTGTGTCTGTTTCTTTCATTCAATCTTTCATTGAATATAAATATTGAATGGTATATTTACACACCTACTGAGTGACCAGCTTTGTGCTAATGCTAGGAATACAGAGGTAAGTGTAGTATCACGTCCTTATAATGCTGTGTTTGAACTGAGACTGGAAAGATGTTTAAGAACTACCTGAGTTGTAAGAATTATCAGTGGGGGAGTGTTTAGACCAAAATAAAGTTCAGTGGTGCTGAGGAAAGGAACTTGTATGAAATGGAGAAACATGATTTGGAATGAAAGAGAAAGGTAAGAAAACAGGTGCACCTTGTAAAGAGTAGAATTGAACAAAGTAGCCTATTAGATCCTACCAGTTCTAAATGCTTATATAATTGGTTAGCAATAGAATCAGAGAACCGTGGCTTTATCATTTACTGCCATGATTATATGCAAATTCTTAGCATTTCTTACCCTTAGTGTCCTAATTGATAGAATAGAGATGTATGTATATTTATATACCTGCTTCAATATTGTTCTGGGGCTAAGATAACACACTGAAAGTCTGTGTCTGGTGTATGTGAAGCATTCTGTATATAAGTGGTAATGATTATTACTGGCTTATTCTTTGCCCTTCTCCAAGAAGTTCCTGAATCTTTTATCTGATTTTATTCCAACAAAAGCCCTAGGAGAGATTTGTGAGATTTATGGCAGTAGATGATTTGTCTTACAAATGGAAAAACTTAAATTCAAAGAGTAGCAAAAGAAATGAATGGAAGAAAACAGTCTCCTGGCTCCCTGCTCAACCTTCTTTTTCCCATCACATGATCCTCATCTGATCATTTCAGCTTCTCTTCAAACAAATAAGGAATCTTAGCAAAAACTGGGGACTTGTTCCAGATCTGTTTGTCTTACAGTTTAATATTTCAGGTTTTCCTTTGGGTTTTTCCTGTTATTCCAGCAGATCAATCTTGTACAGAAGCTATTCCTCTCATGCTAAGCCTTCTTTTTGGAGTGTTAAGGTTATGAATGTCCTGTCAGTCAATGACTTATTAAAATGAAGACCAGCCAGGGTTTTAAATCATTTTTATATGCACCATACACTCTTCTTTGTCATCCTTCCATTACTTTGGATCTATGAGCTAAAGCTTTCTTTACAAGCTATTTCTCAAGAAATCAGTAAAGCTTCCATTAGCTATGGCCTTAATTGGATGACATATTTGAAATAAAAGGTCACACTGTCTTGGACTGTGAGTTCATCTTCCCTTAAAAATTCAGTTGAAGTAGGGTCATTCCTAGCATGGTCATTACTTGAATTGCAGATTATCTCACACTGGTCAGAATGGCTGCTATCCAAAAGTCTACAAACAATAAATGCTGGAGAGGGTGCGGAGAAAAGGGAACCATCTTACACTGTTGGTGGGAATGCAAACTAGTAAAGCCACTATGAAGAACAGTGTGGAGAGTCCTTAAAAAACTTGGAAATAGAACTGCCACACAACCCAGCAATCCCACTGCTGGGCATACACACCAAGGAAACCAGAATTGAAAGAGACACATGTACCCCAGTGTTCATCGCAGCACTGTTTACAAAGCCAGGACAAGAAAGCTGTGGTACATATACACAATGGAATTACTCAGCTATTAAAAAGAATGCATTTGAATAAGTTCTAATGAGGTAGATGAAACTGGAGGCTATTACACGAATGAAGTAAGTCAGAAAGAAAAACACCAATACAGTGTATTAACACATATATATAGAATTTAGAAAGATGGTAACAATGACCCGATATGCAAGACATTAAAAAAGACACAGATGTAAAGAACAGACTTTTGGACTCTGCGGGAGAAGGTGAGGGTGGGATTTGAGAGAATAGCATTGAAACATGTATATTACCATATGTGAAATAGATTGCCAGTCCAGGTTCGATGCATGAGACAGGGTGCTCAGGGCTGGTGCACTGGGATGACCCTGAGGGATGGGAGGGGGGTTTGGGATGGGGAACACATGTACACCCATGGCTGATTCATGTCCGTGTATGGCAAAAACCACTATTGCAAAGTAATTAGCCTCCAATTAAAATAAACGAATTAATTTTTTTAAAAATAGAAGCTTCTAAAAACTACCACAACTGCATATTGGGAAGAGAGGAGCGAGGAGGAAGATGGACACTGGGGAACACATCGCAACAGTCTTTCTTACTTTCAAACACTTGAACACTGACCTGCTATTCCAAGGTTACTCAAGGGCAGTGCCTCTCATGAGCGGACAGTTGGAGGTGCAGATACAATGACTCCAACCGAACTCTCCTCCAGGCACAGTTATGAGTTGATCTTGGAAGTGGAATGAGACCTTCTCTTCCCGATAGCAACCTGAAGGGACACTCCGTTTCCTGGCTTGCATAACTCTATCAAGGAAATATTTCTTCTGCTACTCACCCAAAATCTGGGTGTTACATCTGTAGTAGAGCTAAAGATGTTTTCCAAATATTGGATATCCACTTTGAGTATGTTGAGTGTGATAAGTTAAATTTCCTCAGTTGTCACCCTGTTTCTATATACCAAACTTCTCACCACTTTTAAACGACTTTTCCTGAGACTTCCCTGGTGGTCCAGTGATGAAGAATCCTCCTTTCACTGCAGGGGATGCAGGCTCAATCCCTGGTCAGGGAACTAAGATCCCACATGCTATAGAGCAACTAAGCCCACATGCCTCAACTACTGAGCCCTTGAGCCACAACTAGAGCCCATGCACATCAGTGAAAAATCCCATATGACACAGTGAAGATCCTGCATGCTGCAACTAAGACTTGACACAGATAAATAAATAAGCAAACAACGAAAAAACAGAGCTTTTGCTGATTTTCCCCACTCCCAATCAGATACGATCTTGTCTAGAATGCAAGCAACAACCCCCACTTCTCCATAATCCATCATCATTGTTATCTGTACCTCCCCTGAGTTCTGGCTGTTTGTGTCCTTGTCACAGCCCTTACCTAGACTACCCATTTCCTGAACTAGGCCTTTGTTATCTCAGCTTTATTGTCTGTGACTTCCTGCACATAGCAGGGTAGGAATCCAGGAAATGCACGGTTAGAATTGAAGTCTCCTACCTTAAAACTGAAATTCTTTATGTACCAGAAAAATGACAGGGAGTAAGGGGGAAGCATTCCTTTGAAGTCTTTGGGAAGAAAAAGGTATTAACAGTGATGTAGTAGGCTTCAATTTATGGATCTCAGATTCGTAAGCTTTTAATACAAGCCAGAAATGTAGGCATCAAATTATTCTTGCTACAAATGAAAAAAGTGGATGAAGCTTGGGTTGGATGCTGATGATATTGGCTATTTTTTTGATGAAAGAAATCTGTCTGTCAAGAGACTCAAAGTTCTGCGTGCTGCATAATCATTACCACTCAGTTCAGGGCAGTCAAAGGTCTTGTTTTAAGCATGTTTCCCTGAAAATTAGCCCTGGTCACTTGCCTTAAAAAACTATATTTCAAAAATAAGATGTTTATTGAAGAAAGTAAAAACAAAAGCAAGAAGGCATGAATGCAAATGAAAACTATCCCACTGGCAAAGACTCATAGAACAGGCACAGAAACACACTTGGTTTTGTAAAAAACCCTGTCTCTTTCCATGAACCTTGGAACTATTTCTATTATAAAGTCAAATCTGCAGCTAGGATGCCATCATTAATAGGATTCTATGCTACAAGTCAATTAATAAATCAACACCCTTTAATTTCTTAAATTAAAATTAAATATACTGCAGAACTAAAGAGTGATAAACTCACATGAAATACCTACTAAAATGTTTTAAAACAGATGGTTCACCAGTTTGTAGAAAGGCTTTCTGTGCAGAATGACAATGAGACTCTCCTTGTCTCTGCCAACCTCTCACTGGACCCTGAAAAGGACCAGTCAAGACTGACGGGTTCATTCTTTCTTTATTCCTTGACTTTGAACTTCATTTGCTGCATTGTCCTTATGCTGATTGAATTATGCTGCTGTTTCTTCTATCTTCAGTGGAGAGTTTCTCATCAAAATCTACACAATTGTCCTCCTTCTGTTACTAAAATGAGACTCAAGTGATGAATTTCCTTCAACTTCTATGTGATAACTGCCTTCAAATTCACATCACTACCAGTGGCTCTATTTCTCCCTAGGAATTAACATGGGTGATGTGGATCACATCTCATGGATGATATGTTTTGTAGTACTTTGTGTTGTCCTTTTTGTCGTGGCTTCTTGGATGCTCAGAACCCACTTGGTAGTTCAATGTAGCCAACTCAGAGTCTAATGAGTTTTTTTTTTTTTCCAGCTGTACCAGGCAGCATGTGGGATCTTAGTTCCCAAACAAGGATGGAAACTGCGTCACCCAAACAAGGGTGGAAGCACCGAGGCATTTTTAAAATATTTTATTGGAACATTTGTTTCAGTTCAGTTCAGTCCAGTCGCTCAGTTGTGTCTGATTCTGTGACACAATGGACTGCAGCATGCCAGGCTTCCCTGTCCGTCACCAACTCCCAGAGCTTGCTCAAACTTGTGTCCATCAAGTCGGTGATGGCATCCAACCATCTCATCCTCTGTCGTCCCCTTCTCCTCCTGCCTTCAGTCTTTCCCAGCATCAGGGTCTTTTCCAATGAGTCATTTCTTCACATCAGGTGGCCAAAGTATTGGAGTTTCAGCTTCAGCATCAGTCCTTCTAATGAATATTCAGGACTTATTTCCTTTAGGATTGACTGGTTGTTTCTCCCTGCGGTCCAAAGTACTCCCAAGAGTCTTCTCCAACACCACAGTTCAAAAGCATCAATTCTCCAGTGCTCAGCTTTCTTTGTAGTCCAACTCTCACATCCATACATGACTACTGGAAAAACCATAGCTTTGACTAGATGGACATTTGTTGGCATAGTAATGTCTCTGCTTTGTAATATGCTGTCTAGATTGGTCATAGCTTTTCTTCCAAGGGGCAAGTGTCTTTTAATTTCAAGACTGCAGTCACCATCTGCAGTGATTTTGGAGCCCAAGAAAATAAAGTCAGCCACTGTTTCCACTGTTTCCCCATCTATTTGCCAGGAAGTGATGGGCTCAGATGCCATGATCTTAGTTTTCTGAATGGTGAGTTTTAAGCCAACTTTTTCATTCTCCTCTTTCACTTTCATCAAGAGACTCTTTAGTTCTTCTTCGCTTTCTGCCATCTGTGGTGGTGTCATCTGTGTATCTGAGGTTATTGATATTTCTCATGGCAATCTTGACTCCAGCTTGTGCTTTATCCAGCCCAGCATTTCGCATGAAGTTAAATAAGCAGGGTGACAATATACAGCCTTGACATACTCCTTTCCCAATTTGGAACCAGTCTGTTGTTCCATGTCAAGTTCTAACTGTTGCTTCTTGACCTGCATACATATTTCTCAGGAGGCAGGTAAGGTGGTCTGGTATTCCTGTCTCTTTAAGAATTTTCCACAGTTTGTTGTGATCCACACAATCAAAGGCTTTGGCATAGTCAATAAATAAAAAAACATTTGTTTACATATTATTTATAGTTGTTTTTATGTTATAATTATAGGGTTGACTAGTTATGGCAGAAATCATATGGCCCACAATTTGTAAAATATTTACTATCTGGCCTCTTACATTAAAAGGTGCTAATCCCTAATGTAGAAGATCAGTTTTTTGTTTTGTTTTGTTTTAATATATATATAATTTTAAGCATGGAGCCTTAACCACTGGACCTCCAGGGAAGTCCCAGGTCGGATGTCTTACATTGCTCCAAAATATTCTGCAGTCTCTTATCTGACTAAGGTACCTGTATTTTCTCTGACTTTGATCTTTTTAAAAAATTACTCTCACATTCTATATTGTCTGTAAACCATACTATAATCTTCAGAGAATAAATAAGGATATAAGTGAGAGTTGGACTGTGAAGAAAGCTGATCACCGAAGAATTGATGCTTTTGAGCTGTGGTGCTGGAGAAGACTCTTGAGAGTCCCTTGGACTGCAAGGAGATCCAACCAGTCCATTCTAAAGGAGATCAATCCTGGGTGTTCATTGGAAGGACTGATGCTAAAGCTGAAACTCCAATACTTTGGCCACCTCATGCGACAAGTTGACTCACTAGAAAAGAGTCTGATGCTGGGAGGGATTGGGGGTGGGAGGAGACGGGGACGACAGAGAATGAGATGGCTGGATGGCATCACCGACTCGATGGACATGAGTTTGGGTGAACTCCGGGAGTTGGTGATGGATAGGGAGGCCTGGCATGCTGTGATTCATGGGGTCGCAAAGAGTCGGACATGACTGAGCGACTGAACTGAAAGCTTATAAACAAATTCAGTTACAGAATGCAGTTTAGAGTATTAGTCTTTTTTTTTTAAGGAGGGGAAAATTAGGACAAAAGAATTATGTTTGTTCAGAAAAATATATCTAAATACAATAGCATCATGTCTAATAATTATTCTCCAGCTATTTGCCTCCAATCTCACCACAATATAATCCAGCTAACTTTTTAAAACAGTAATTTATTTGGCTGCATTGTGTCTTCATTGTGGCAGGTGGAGTCTTTCATTGCAGTGCTTAGTTGCCTTAAGGTGTGTGGGATCTCAATTCTCTGACCAGGGATCAAACCCGGGTCCCCTGCATTGAAAAGCAGATTCTTAACCACTACCTCCAGGGAAGTCCCCATCTAAAATATTTTGAAATTATCTCTCCAAAACAGAGATCACATCATACTACTTTTCTGTTCCGATACCTTAGAAGTACTACTCACTGATTAAAGCTCAAATTCCTAAGCATGGCTTTCAAAGTCCTTCACAACATACTACCATCTTATCTGTCCAGGCTTATCTCCCAGCCTGTCTCCAATGTATCCTGCACTCATGTGAATCTGTACAATGCATTTCTGGACAAGCCCTTCCCTTCCCTCTCCACCTTCAAGCCTTTCCCCCTCCCCTCTTTCCAAACCACACAAAAAATAATTCTTGTTGCCCTTTTTTTCTAACATGCTTACCAGCCTAGATTAATATGGAAAAAGTCAAATTGTTAATGATTATTATTATGAGTGTTTTATTTTTATAACAACAAAAATCTTTGATTTTCTTATTTTTTATTAACATAGAAAATTCTTGTTTCATCACTCCTTCTGTTGTATCTTTTAGCACCAATTCATCTCCCTTCTGTGATTAATGTTTACATTGTAGAATACACAGAAGCAATCTACCTTAATGATCAAAAGGTTTGCCTTTGGAGTCAACTGAATTTGGGTTCAGCAGCTTAATGTCATTTGTAAAATAAGATGATAATACTCATTAAAATTATTAAAAATGTCCACAAATTCTTTGACAACCTTGCAATTCAGAAACACAGTCTATGTACCCTCCCTGTGAATACAGAGCAGACCTGAAATTCAATGGTAATCAATAGAATGCATTTCAAATAATGATGAATGGCACTAGAGGCTATTCATGCCAAAGCCAAGTGTAGGTGCCCCAGTCAACAGCCCCAACTGACAGCTAGCATCAGCTTCAAGATATGTGAGTGATGACATTTCTAGATGATTCCAGCCCTAGATTTCATGCTCTTACTGCTAAGACCTGAGTCTTCATGAATCTTAGAAAGCCATCTCCTCTGTGCTCTGTCTAAATTGTTGACCCAGAATCTGTCAGCACAATAAAATTGTTGTCTCAAGCTGCCAAGTTTGGGGATTATTTGTTGCACAGCAATACCTCAAAGGATTATGAGGATAAATGAGACTTGTATATAAAGCGATGAGCCTGGTGTTTAGCAAAATAAACCCTCAGTGGATGGGACTTAACAAGGGCTAACTCTTCAATGCATTTGGCTTTGCTCAAAATATTTAGGATATAAGAGATGCCTAATGTATACTCTCAAGAGTCTTCTCCAGCACCACAGTTCAAAAGCATCGATTCTTCGGCGATCAGCTTTCTTCACAGTCCAACTCTCACATCCATACATGACCACTGGAAAAACCATAGCCTTGACCAGACGGACTTTGTTGGCAAAGTAATGTCTCTGCTTTTCAATATACTATCAAGGTTGGTCATAACTTTCCTTCCAAGGAGTAAGCGTCTTCTAATTTCATGGCTGCAATCAGCATCTGCAGTGATTTTGGAGCCCAAAGTCCATTCTAAAGGAGATCAATCCTGGGTGTTCATTGGAAGGACTGATGCTAAAGCTGAAACTCCAATACTTTGGCCACCTCATGTGACGAGTTGACTCACTGGAAAAGACTCTGATGCTGGGAAAGGTTGAGGGCGGGAGGAGAAGGGGACGACAGAGAATGAGATGGCTGGCTGGCATCACCAACTCTGTGGACATGAGTTTGAGTGAACTCCGGGAGTTGGTGATGGACAGGGAGGCCTGGCGTGCTGTGATTCATGGGGTCGTGGAGAGTCAGACACGACTGAGCGACTGAACTGAACTAAACTGAACTGAATGTATACTCGTTGACTTGAAGTGATTACAGACTTGAGGACAGAAAATATGAAGTTGCAGCGAAATCACAATCTCATTTTCCTGACCTGAGAGGAATTTTTTTAATGCTATTAAAGGAAACAATTCTTCTTTAGCAATCCATCAAATTCTAAAATTTATCTTGGCAAAAAACCAGATTGTTCAATTCATTTATTCTTGTCTTCTCCTCTAAGTCTAAGGTAAACAAAACTATAAAATATTTGCATTCAGTGAATAATAGTTGATTTGTATCATATGAGTATCATATCATAGTTGTATCATATGAGTATCACTTATACGTAGAATCTAAAATATGACATATCATAGACAGGTGAACCTGTCTATGAAACAAAAACAGAATCACAGACATAAAGAACTGACTGGTGATTTCCAAGGGGGAGGGGGTCGGGGGAGGAATGCAGTGAGAGGTTGGGGTTACCAGATGTAAGCTAATACAAATAGAATGGATAACAAAGTCCTACTGTATAGCATAGTGAACTATATCCAGTATCCTATAATAAACCATAATGGAA
Organism: Moschus berezovskii; assembly: GCF_049115385.1. Taxonomy (NCBI): domain Eukaryota; kingdom Metazoa; phylum Chordata; class Mammalia; order Artiodactyla; family Moschidae; genus Moschus; species Moschus berezovskii. The sequence goes on along the minus strand of NC_142474.1, from coordinate 52,769,382 downwards.
AAGAATATTTTTAAAAAGAATGTATATATGTGTATAACTGAGTCACTTCACTGTTCAATAGTAATTAACACAACACTGAAAATCAATTATTGCTGTTGCTGTTCAGTCACTAAGTTGTGTCCGATTCTTTGCGACCCCATGGACTGTAGCACGCCAGGCTTCCCTGTCTTTCAGCATCCTGGAACTTGCTCAAACTCATGTCAATTGAGTCAATGATGCCATCCAACCATTGTATGCTATGCCATCCTCTTCTCCTCTGCCCTCCATCTTTTCCAGCATCAGGGTCTTTTCCAATGAATTGGCTCTTTGCATCAGGTGGCCAAAGTATCGGAGCTTCAGCTTCAGCAACAGTCCTTCCAATGAATATTCAGGGTTGATTTCCTTTAGGATTGCCTGGTTTGATCTCCTTTCTGTCCAAGGGACTCTCAAGAGTCTTCTCCAGTACCACAGTTCAAAAGCATCAGGTCTTTGACACTCAGCCTTTTTGATGGTCCAACTCTCACATCTGTTACATGACTACTGGAAATATCATAGCTCTACCAAAATCACTGTGGATGCTGATTGCAGCCATGAAATTAAAAGACGCTTACTCCTTGGAAGTTAAGTTATAACCAACCTAGATAGTATATTAAAAAGCAGAGACATTACTTTGCCAACAAAGGTCCGTCTAGTCAAGGCTATGGTTTTTCCAGTGGTCATGTATGGATGTGAGAGTTGGACTGTGAAGAAAGCTGATCGCTGAAGAATTGATGCTTTTGAACTGGTGCTGGAGAAGACTCTTGAGAGTCCCTTGTTCTGCAAGGAGATCCAACCAGTCCATTCTAAAGGAGATCAATTCTGGGTGTTCATTGGAAGGACTGATGCTAAAGCTGAAACTCCAATACTTTGGCCACCTCATGCGACGAGTTGACTCACTGGAAAAGACTCTGATGCTGGGAGGGATTGGGGGCAGGAGGAGAAGGGGACGACAGAGAATAAGATGGCTGGATGGCATCACTGACTCAATGGACATGAATTTGAGTGAACTCCGGGAGTTGGTGATGGACAGGGAGGCCTGGCGTGCTGTGATTCATGGGATCGCAAAGAGTTGGACACAACTGAGCAACTGAACTGAACTATACAGATCCTTGTATGTTGTCTAACTTTGCCATAGCTTTTCTTCCAAGGAGCAAGCATCTTTTAATTTCATGGCTGCAGTCACCATCTGGAGTGATTTTGGAGCCCCCCAAAATGAAGTCTCTCACTGTTTCCATTTTTCCCTGTCTATTTGCCATAAAGCGATAGGACCAGATGCCATGAATGTTGAGTTTTAAGCCAGCTTTTTCACTCTCCTCTTTTACCTTCATCGAAAGGCTCTTTAGTTTCTCTTAGTTTTCTGACATAAGAGTGGTGTCATCTGCATATCTGAGGTTATTGATATTTCTCCTGGCAATCTTGATTCCAGCTTGAGCTTCATCCAGTCTGGCATTTTGCATTATGCACTCTGCATAAAGTTACATAAGTATGGTGACAATATACAGCCTTGACTTGCTTCTTTCTCAATTTGGAACCAGTCCATTGTTCCAGGGAGAGGACAATGGCAACCCCACTCCAGTACTCTTGCCTGGAAAACCCCGTGGACGGAGGAGCCTGGTAGGCTGCAGTCCATGTGGTTGCAAAGAGTCGGACATGACTAAGCGACTTCATTTTCACTTTTCACTTTCATGCATTGGAGAAGGAAATGGCAACCCACTCCAGTATTCTTGCCTGGAGAATCCCAGGGATGGCGAAGCCTGGTGGGCTGCCGTCTGTGGGGTCGCACAGAGTCGAACACGGCTGAAGTGCCTTAGCAGCAACAGCAGCCATTGTTCCATGTCCAGTTCTAACTTGCTTCTTGACCTGCATATAGGTTTCTCAGGAGGCAGGTAAGGTGGTCTGGTAGTCCCATGCCTTAAGAATTTTCCACAGTTCGTTGTGATCCACACAGTCAAAGGCTTTAGCATAGTCAATGAAATAGAAGTAGATATTTTTCGGAATTCCTTTCTTTTTTCCATGATCCAATGGATGCTGGCAATTTGATCTCTGGTTCCTCTGCCTTTTCTAAATCCAGTTTGTATATCTGGAAGTTCACGGTTCATATATTGCTGAAGCATAGCTTGAAGGATTTTGAGCATTACCTTGCTAGCATGTGAAATGAGTGCAATTGTACAGTAGTTGAACATTCTTTGGCTCTGCCCTTCTTTGGGATTGGAATAAAAACTGACCTTTTCCAGTCCTGTGGCCATTGCTGAGTTTCCCAAATTTGCTGGCATATTGAGTGCAGCACTTTCACAGCAGCATCTTTGAGAATTTGAAATAGCTCAGCTGGAATTACATCACCTCCACTAGCTTTGTTCATAATAATGATTCTAAGGCCCACTTTACTTCACACTCGAGGGTGTCTGCCTCAAGGTGAGTGAACACACCACTGTGGTTATCTAGGTCATTAAGACTTTTTTGGTACAGTTTTCTGTGTATTATTGCCACCTCTTCTTAATATCTTCTGCTTCTCTTAAGTCCATACCGTTTCTGTCCTTTATTGAGCCCATCTTTGGATGAAATGTTCCCTTGGAATCTCTAATTTTCTTGAAGAGGTCTCTAGTCTTTCCCATTCTATTGTTTCCCTCTATTTCTTTGCAGTGATCACTGGCTAAGGCTTTCTTATCTCTCCTTGCTATTCTTTGGAACTCTGCATTCAGTTGGATCTATCTTTCCCTTTCTCCTTTGCCTTTCACTTCTCTTCTTTCCTCAGCTATTTGTAAGGCCTCCTCAGAGAATCATTTTGCCATTTTGTATTTCTTTTTCATGGGGATGGTTTTGGTCATTGCTTCCTGTACAATATTATGAACCTCCATCCATAGTTCTTCAGCCATTCTATCAGATCTAATCCCTTGAATCTACTTGTCACTTCCACTGTATAATCATAGGGATTTGATTTAGGTCACCTGAATGGCCTAGTGGTTTTCCTTACTTTCTTCAACTTAGTATGAATTTTACAATAAGGAGCTCATGATCTGAGCTACAGTCAGCTCCCAGTCTTGTTTTTGCTGACTGTATAGAGCTTCTCCATCTTTGGCTGCAAAGAATATAATCAATCTGATTTCTGTATTGACCATCTGGTGATGTCCATGTGTAGAGTCATCTCTTCAGTTGTTGGAAGAGGGTGTGTGCTACGACCTGTGTGTTCTCTTGGTCTGTGTGTTCTGTTAGCCTTTGCCCTGCTTCATTTTGTACTCCAAGGCCAAACTTGCCTGTTACTCCAGGTATCTGTTGACTTCCTATTTTCAAATTCCAATCCTTTATGATGAAAAGAACAAATTTTTTTGGTGTTAGTTCTAGAAGGTATTATAGGCCTTCAACTTCAGCTTAATCAGGATTAGTGGTTGGCGCATATACTTGGATCACTGTGATGTTGAATGGTTTGCCTTGGAAAGGAACCAATATCACTCTGTCATTTTTGAGATTGCACCCAACTACTGCATTTTGGACTCTTTTGCTGACTATGATGGCTACTCCATTTATTCTAAGGGATTCTTGCCCACAGTTGTAGGTATAAGGGTCACCTGCCACTCCAGTCCATTTTAGTTCACTGATTCCTAAAATGTCGATGCTCACTCTTGCCATCTCCTGTTTGACCATGTCCAATTTACCTTGATTCATGGATCTAACATTCCAGGTTCCTATGCAGTACTGTCCTTTACAGCATCAGACTTTATTTTCATCACCAGACACATCCACAACTGGGCATCATTTCCGCTTTGGCTCAGCCTCTTCATTCTTTAATGGAGCTATTTCTCCCCTCTTCCCAGTAGCATATTGGACATCTACTGACCAGTGGGGCTCATCTTCTGGTGTGATATCTTTTTCCCTTTTCATACTGTTCATGTGGTTCTCAAGCCAAGAATACTGAAGTGGTTTGCCATCAATTATTCTTCAATTATATAAACTATGCCTCAATTAAATAAATAAACCAATAAATAAAATTTTTAAAAAATTAGTTAATTTGGGAAACAACAGACACTAGCTAGCAAATACGGGATATGAATAAGGCAGTGGTCCACATCTGTCCCAGCCTTCCCTGCAGCTCTGAAGTAAGGGAGGTTTTTTCCTTTCTCATTTCTTCCTTTACACCCTCAAACCCTCTCCACAATCCAGACTGGTCACTGTCAACCTCTCTCCATTACTGTCATTTACTACATCTCATTGCATAGAGTCAAAGACGGTCCAAAGAATTTTTGTACCTAAATCATTTTAAGAAAAAATTTTTTTTCTGGAGATCGAACCCCACCTAGAATTGTGGGATATATGGATCACAAGTAAGAAAGGCTTCTTTGATTCACAAAATCTCTTCGGAATAAAACAAACCCTCATTTCTCATCTACCTTGTCACAACTGGTGCAAGAGATGGTACAAAATGACTGGGTGTGGCTTGCCTAACTTCTAACCCATGAAGTCTTAATCTTCCCATGGATGAAACAAAGTGACCACTGCAGGCATCTTACTTAGAAGGAATCTGAAGAGTGCCTGTCCAATCAATGACAACAGCCTAATGTCTATATTCTGTGTCTGATCAATGGTCTTCACCTCCTTTTCCAGTTAGAAAACTTACCTATAATCTTAGCTGTTTTTGGACTAAGGTCCTGCCTTGTGAGGCTTCCCTGGTGGCTCAGCGGTAAAGAATCCAACTGAAATACAGGATCTGGTTCACTCCCTGTATTGGGAAGATCCCCTGGAGAAGGGAATGTCATCCCACTCCAGTATTCTTCCCTGGGAAATCCCATGGACAGAGGAGTCTGGCAGGCTACAGCCCATGGGTCAGAAGAGTCAGACATGAGTTTGTGACAAAACAACAACAAGAAACCTGCCTTGCTGTTGCTAATCAACTGCTCAGGAAATTCCAATCTCCCTCTTAAATCCCCAAGAAGCAGCTGGAGGTCTGGCAAGCTCTAACAGACTTCCCTAAGTCTAAGAGTTCACAATTAGGGTTCCAACATTACTTGTGCTAGTGTTCTTCCTCATCGAACTAGCTAGTCTTTGGAGCACTGTAACACACTTTTGTCAGACTCCCTCCAACTAATAGCTTCCCTGACACTTGGTTGATATCCCCTCTGAATATAATATTCTGCCCTGTGTGGAGTTGCCCCAGCATCTGCCCCAGCATTAGTACATTAATAGTAATGTGAGGGTGAATACCTTCTCAGTCTTGTAGACGGTTCTATTTTACAGTTATAACATGACAAATTAAATATGCAAATTCCTTTGTTCCTTGAACTGACCAAAAAGAGCACTTCAAAATATCTGTAAAATGAGGTGAAAGGACAGAGGTTTCAGTCATCTGAGTAATGATTTCCCTGCTGAGAAAAGGGCAAACAGTAAATACTTTCATTTCGTTGACTACTAAAGATACAGAAACTGTGACTTTTTAATTAATCTCCAAAACACTGTCCACAAATTCTCTTGGCTCTAAGGCAATCTTTTAATAGAACAACAATAAAAAAATTTAAATAACAAAAAGAAGGAGGATAATAAATGAAAAAGGAACACCTCTCACCCAAAGACTGGTCTCACACTTGTTTTTGATTCAAGGAGTACTCTCTGAGGAGTGCGGGAGGGGAAGAAGTGTAAACTGTTACGATCTGTGGTCCTTTTCCGTGGGGAGAAAGTCTGGAAGATAATGAGGCAGAATTGCTTGACAGGGCTCCCCAAGGACAAGGCCAGCAAGCTTCGAGTGGCAATTCCAAAAGCACAACTGTAAGTTTCTTAGATTTCTCACCCATTAAAATTCCAAGAAAAGGAGGCTAAATTTGCAAGTAGCCAACTCAAACATACTGTTACATGTGCCTCCTATAAAATAACAAGAAGTTGACTCTATGGCAAGAACACTTGAACAGCCATGCCAGTTTTTCCAGGTACTCAGAAAGATTTGGAAGATAAATGTCATCTTGAGATGTTTACAAGGTTTTGTTTTCAAATAATTAATTTGATTGTTAAGGACAGAAGGTACTACTGCAAGTGTTAACAAGGTGTTTCATGAGAGAGATCTCTGTGGTTGTGCCTGGTGGTTCAACTGTGCCTTGTGGAGTATGTGTAGGGAGGCACATTATTTAGAAAGGATTGGCACTGGCAGATTGAAGGACCAAGGAAAATGAGAAGAACATCTTTGACCAAGTAAGGCTGAACCATTGGTAGAGAAAGAGAAACATAGTGTTGACTACAGTTTCATGGCATTGCCATGAAAGTAATGAAGTGCCATGTACATCATTTCCTGTGATGGCAGCCAACAAATTCTCCCATCTGTGATGTACATCGGAGAAGGCACTGGCGACCCACTCCAGTACTCTTGCTTGGAAAATCCCATGGACGGAGGAGCCTGGTAGGCTGCAGTCCATGGGGTCGCTAAGAGTCGGACACGACTGAGCAATTTCATTTTCACTTTCATGCATTGGAGAAGGAAATGGCAACCCACTCCAGTGTTCCTAGCTGGAGAATCCCAGGGACAGGGGAGCCTGGTGGGCTGCTATCTATGGGGTCGCACAGAGTCGGACACGACTGACGTGACTTAGCAGCAGCAGCAGTGCATGTACCTGCCATTTCTTTCATCAAGAGGTGGACTGTATTTCCCTCCCCCTTGAATCCGGACTGGCCTAATGGCTTGCTTTGACCAGAGAAAAACAATGGAAGTGATGGGACTTCACTGGGACTTTTTTTTAAATTAACTTTTACTGGAGTATAGTTGCTTTACAAAGTTATGTTAGTTTCTACCGTACAGCAAAGTCAATCAGCTATATGTACACATATATCCCCTCTCTTTTGGACCCCATTCCCATTTAGGTCACCACAGAGCACTGAGTAGAGTTCCCTGTGCTATATGGTAGGTTCTCATTAGTTATCTATTTTATACATAGTATCAATCGTGTATATATGTTAATCCCAATCTCCCAGTTCTTCCTGGTATCTGTACATTTGTTTTCTATGTCTGTGTCTCTACTTCTACTTCGCAAATAAGACCATCTATTCTGGAGAAGACTCTTGAGAGTCTCTTGGACTGCAAAGAGATCCAACCAGTCCATTCTAAAGGAGATCAATCCTGGGTGTTCATTGGAAGGACTGATGCTAAAGCTGAAACTGCAATACTTTGGCCACCTCACGCGACGAGTTGACTCACTGGAAAAGACTCTGATGCTGGGAAAGGTTGGGGGCGGGAGGAGACGGGGACGACAGAGAATGAGATGGCTGGATGGCATCACCAACCCTGTGGACATGAGTTTGAGTGAACTCTGGGAGTTGGTGATGGACAGGGAGGCCTGGCGTGCTGTGAGTCATGGGGTTGCAAAGAGTCGGACATGACTGAGCGACTGAACTGAACTGAACTGAACTGATGCCACTTTTCTAGATTCCGCATATATTCACTGGGACTTCTGAGTCAAGACCTTTAGAGATCTTGTAGCTTCTACTTTCACCTTCTTAGAAGCCAGCTACTATATAAAGAAGCTTGGGCTAGACTACCACATGATGAGGGACCAGATGGAGAAAGAGAGGCCAGTCAGCCCAGACTTTCCAGTTCAGCTGAGGAAATACACATGAACAAAGCTATCTTGAATATAAAAAAAAAAAAAATTCCAGCAGAGCTCCCAGTTGAATACAGCCAAGACCAAGTGGAGCAGAAGAGCATCCCAATGAAGCTCAGAGCACCCACAGCATTGAGAAATTATAAGTGGTTGTTGTTTGAAGATAGCTTTGAGTAATAAGTAGATAACCAAGACAGATTTCTGTCCCCAGTGACAATGAAGAGATATATGCCTTGACTGATGAGTAAACTACCTAGGTGAACAATTTTTGGGTAAGCAAGTGGGATTCTGGAGAAATAAAAATAAAAAGTAACAATCTAAGCAATAACAGCTCTGACAGGATAAACAAAGGGCGGATAAACTGGGATTAAGCAGAAAGATTTTCCTGGACACTTTTTAACTCAACCACGTTGTGGAGTCCCAGAAGTCTAAGTGATACAAAACAGAAAGAGTCCTTTCCAAGGTTTCCCATGCCAACTTGAAAAAAAAAAAAAAAAGCAGTTATAGGATCTCTTATTTTAGATTTCCACAGAAGACCCTGAGCCAAGGATTTGAGTAAAAGCAGTTTGTCAGGAGGTATAAGGAACAAAGACAGGTGAGGGAGAAAACTGATACAGAGAATGAAGGCAACCAAAGTTAGTAAGTTAGTTACGGGAGCTGGAGACTGGGAATCTCTGGGAAGTGATGCAGAATAAATACCTCAGGTGCATGCCCAGCAGTGACAGAGCTGAATGAATATGTTCGTCTATTGATAATAGGCAGATGACAGGTAGGTAGGTAGATAGATAGATTAGATAGTTGATAAATAGATGATAGACACATTGATAGACAGACAGGAGAAACAGATGAGAGAAAGGATGGAAGGAAGAGAGAAAGAGAGGGAGAGAGGAAGGGTGGGAGACTTGGAGGGAGGAAGAAGGGAGGAAGGAAGCAAGTTGATACACAGATGATAGATACATAGACAGGTTTCCAAGATTGCTGGAAAAAGGAGTGGAAAATGCTTCCTAATATATTCCAGGAAACTAATTTCCTGGAGAAAGGCAAAGTAACAGATACATTGATTGATGTTAACAGTGGAATCCACAGACAATCCTTGTGAAAAAGAACTCACTGCCTCTGATCTTTGCCATGTTAGGAGCTAGACAAGCAGCAACCTCATCTCAGAATTGAATGGAATTCCTCCACAGAAAAGATAACCACAAATGAAATACACCAGAGGCTTGGCAGTCAGAAAGTCATGACTCCTTCCTTTGTGTCACAACTTTCTAAAGGCAGCCAAATGATCAGCTAAACACCACTAATAAAAGCTGTATCTCATGAGGACATGAATTTTATTCAGTAATGAGATAAAATATAATAACTGAGAAGCCTGCTATTTTAAAATGTCAAACAAATGAATTTTTATTTTCATGACAGAAATCTTCAAAGTGATAAGAGAAAAATTGCATATTAAGTAACTATAGTAAAATATTAAGCAACTGAAAAAAATGAAAGAAAAACTCAGATTGCATTTCTGCTTTCTAATTTTTGTATCTTGATCAGCTTCTTCATAAATCAATTTAACTGTTTATATACCTGGTATTTATTAAAATATAGACACTTAAACATTAGCCTATTAAATTGCTCATGATTTTTAGTTATTCCCACTGCTAAACTATCAAAAGCATACATTTAATGTTTATTTAAAGGTTTTCATAATTTTAGTTTTCTTTCTATTTTTGTGTACTGCTATATGAATTCATCAGGTATAAGTGCCCCTTTAGAGGAGTGATTAAAGTATGTATTATAATTGAATAAGATAAACAGTAATGACTACTTTGTTCTTAATCTTTAATTTTGCATTCTTATTGTTTCTACAGTATGGCTATTCTAATAAAAATATCTTAGTCTAAGAAATCAAAATATAAATACATATCAAAATTCCTATTTCATTTTTTACAGAAATAAATAATCCTAAAATTTCTGTGAAACCACAAAAGACCCTGAATAACCAAAGCAATCTTGAGAAAAAAGAACAAAGCTAGAGTCATCACCTTCTCTAATTTCAAGGTATTACAAAAGCTATAGTAATCAAAATAGTATGATATTGGCATAAAAATACACAAAGATCAATAGTACAGAAAAGAGAGCCAAGAAATAAAGCCACAGCTATACAGTCAACTAGTTTATTCTAAAGTAGCCAAGAACATAACAACGGAGAAAGGACAGTCTCTTCAATAAACGGTGTTGGGAAAACTGGACAGCCACATGAAAATAATGGATGTGTATCTTAAACCACACACAGAAATCAATTCAAAATCAATTAAATACTTGAACATAAGACCTGAAAGCACAAAACTCCTGGGAGAAAACATAGGTAGAAAACTCCTTGACATCGATCTTGGCAATGACTATTTTTGAATCATATACCCAAGGCAAAAATAAACAATTGGGACTACATCAAAAAACGAAGCTTCTGCACAGGAAAGGAAACCATCAACAAGATGAAAAGGCAACCAAATGAATGGGAGAAAATATTTGTAAAGCATATACCTGATAAAGGGGTAATATTCACAATGTATACGGAACCCACACAACTTAACAGCAAAAAAACAAATCACTGCAGATGGTGATTGTAGCCATGAAATTAAAAGATGCTTACTTCTTGGAAGGAAAGTTATGACCAACCTAGACAGCATATTAAAAAGCAGAGACATTACTTTATCAACAAAGGTCCGTCTAGTCAAGGCTATGGTTTTTCCAGTAGTCATGTATGGATGTGAGAGTTGAACTATAAAGAAAGCTGAATGCAGAAGAATTGATGCTTTTAAACTCTGGTGTTTGAGAAGACTCTTGAGAGTCCCTTGGACTTCAAGGAGATCCAACCAGTCCATCCTAAAAGAGATCAGTCTTGGGTGTTCATTGGAAGGACTGATGTTGAAGCTGAAACTCCAATATTTTTGCTACCTGATGAGAAGAGCTGACTCATTTGAAAAGACCCTGATGTTAGGAAAGATCAAAGGTAGGAGGAGAAGGGGACGACAGAGGATGAGATGGTTGGATGCCATCACCAACTCAATGGACATGGGTTTGGGTAAACTCCAGGAGTTGGTGATAGACAGGGAGGCCTGGTGTGCTGCGGTTCCTGGGGTCACAAAGAGTCGGACATGCCTGAGGACTGAACTGAACTGAACTGAGAGGATCTGAACAGACATTTTCCCAAAGAAGACATACAAATGATCAACAGGTACATGAAAAGATGTTCAAATCACTAATCACCAAGGAAATATAAATCAAAAGCACAATGAGATATCACCTCACACCTATTATAATAGTTATTATTTCTAAAAAAAGATAAGAAATAACAAGTGTTGGACATGATGCAAAGAAGACTTTGTGCACTCTTAGCGGGAATATAAATTGGGGCCTGCTACTGCTGCTAAGTCACTTCAGTTGTGTCTGACTCTGTGTGACCCCAAAGATGGCAGCCCACCAGGCTCCCCTGTCCCTGGGATTCTCCAGGCAAGAACACTGGAGTGGGCTGCCATTTCCCTCTCCAATGCGTGAAAGTGAAAAATGAAAGTGAAGTCGTTCAGTTGTGTCCGACTCTTTACGACCCTGCGGACTGCAGCCCACCAGGCTCCTCCATCCATGGGACTTTCCAGGCAAGAGCACTGGAGTGGGTTGCCATTGCCCTCTCCGAAATTGGGGGCAGTCTCTATGGAAAACAATATGAAGGTTCCTCAAAAAATTAAAAAGAGAACTACTGTATGGTCCATCAATTCCACCTCTGGGTATTTATCCAAAGAAAACAGAAAACACTAATTCAAAAAGACGTATGTGTCCCCATGTTTATTGCCATATCATTTACAATAACCAAGATATGGAAGCAACCAATGTGTCCATCAATAGATGAAGAAAATGTGTAGACTGTGTGTATGGATCTTGAGGGCATTATGCTAAGTGAAATAATTCGGACAGAAAAAGACAAATACCATATAATCCTACTTATATGTAGAGTCTGAAAAATCAAGAACAAAAACCTGAGCTCATAGTTAAAAGGAACAAACCTCCAGCTGTAAAATAAGTCATGGGATGTAACGTACAGCATGGTGAATATAGTTAATAACACTGTCTTGCATATTTTAATGTTGATAAGTGAAAGTGAAAGTCACTCAATCATGTCCAACTCTTTGCAATCCCATGGACTGTAGCCCGTCAGGCTCCTCTGTCCGTGGGATTCTCCAGGCAAGAATACTGGAGTAGGTTGCCATTTCCTCCTCCAGCAGATCTTCCCACCCAGGGATCGAACCCAGGTCTCCCACATTACAGGCAGACTCTTTACTGTCTGAGATACCAGGGGATGTTCTAAGAGAGGATATTAAAAGTTCTCATTATGGACTTCCCTGCTTGTCCAGGGGTTAGGAATCCACCTGCCAATGCAGGGAACACAGGTTCAATCCCTGGTCCAGGAAGACTTCATGTGCTGCAAAGCAAATAAACCTGTGTGCCACAACAATTGAGCCCACACCCTAGAGTCTGCAAGCTGCAACTATTGAGCCCTTGAGCTGCAAGTCCCTGCACCCTTGAGCCCATGTTCCACAAAAAGAGAAGCTACTCCAATAAGAAGCCCAAGCACCGCAAATAGAGAGTAGCCCCCATTTGAGACAACTAGACAAAGCCCATGAACAGTAACGAAGACCTGGGGCAGCCAAAAACAAAAATACATTGACTAAAAATAATAAGTTCTTATCACAAGAAAATAAAATCTTGTAACCATATACAGTGATGGATGTTAACTAGACCTACTGTGATGATTATTTCACAGTATATACAAATATTTGAATTATTATATTGTACACCTGAAATTAATACAATGTTATATGTCAACTATACCTCAATAAAAAGATATTCATCAAAGTAATATTTATAGTAGCAACAGAATAATAAACAATGGAGGTGATTAAATTATGGCCTATCTATCCAAAGGAATATGACAGTGAATAATATGTGCATTTAGTGTTTTCTATGATCTTAGAAAATGTTTATGTCCTACTCTTAAAAGATAAATAAAAATTATTTAATATTATATAAAAACAAAACAAAAACATGATATTGAGATATGAGTTTAAGACAACTCAAAAATTTTTACATATTAAATAATAGCTTATGTTTGGCAATTCAATGTCAGACACTGTAATTGGAAAATGACAAAAGTACTTTTAAACAAAAAATACTGAAAAGCAGAATTTCCTTCTGTTAGCACAGTTAACTTATGAAATGCTAATAAACATCTACTCTTTAAATAGTAATGCTATCTACAAGGTATTGTGGTCACTGTTTAATCTGTACAGCAATTTCTACTTCACAGATGGCAATAAAGAGAAAGACACCAGCTCATATTCTCACAACCAACAAGGAATGAGGGATCCCACAGCTAATCCTCACAGTGTAAAGCCAAAACAAGAATTTTGATGGCTTTTGCAACACAAGAGACAATTTCCTGATCCAGTTCTACTTTGAGTACCTAAAGCAATTTTTTCCCAGTAAGGGTAAGTAACTTTCTCAATCACATAGCCACAAAGTTGTGGAAAGTAAACAAGACCTATGTCTTCCTTCTACACGTCCCATTATCTTTGCGACCCCATGGACCCCTCTGCAACCCACCAGGCTCCTCTACCCATGGGATTTTCGAGGCAAGAATACTGGAGTGGTTTGCCATGCCCTCCTTCAGGAGATCTTCCTGATCCAGGGATAGAACCCATGTCTCTTACATCTCCTGCATTGGCAAGTGGGTTCTTTACCACTAGCACCACCTGGGAAGCACCCTTACAACATGATGCCATCCTCTTTTTATAAAACTTTTTTTATGTGTGGACCATTTTGTAAAGTCTTTGTTGAATTCTTTAGAATATTGCCCCTGCTTTATGTTTTGGTTTTTTGACACCAAGGCATGTGGGATCTTAGCTCCCCAATCAGGGATCGAACTGGCACTCCCTACATTGAAAGGCAAAGAAGTCTTAACCATCAGACCACAGGGAAGTCCCTGCCATCCTCTTAGTGTTGGCGTAACAAGAGGACACAGCCTGCTGGGGGAAGTGCAGAGGTGAAGTCATTGATCACCAGCTAACCAGCTTAGTCACACAAGCTCTATAAAGGAGGCTGGAAATTTACAGACTAGTGCAAAGAAGACAGTTTTTTCCCATATGCTTCAAAATAAATCTGAAAACAAGAATGCCCTTTAGAGGACAAGTATCAATGTAATCAGAGCCACAGTCCATCGGATGAGTGACTACACATTTTTTTCAGCCTACCTCTCCTGATTGTTGCCCTTCTGATATGACTCACTGACACTTTGGTAAGCATCTATTATGGCCTGAATTTCTGCATCTGTTTCTGGAAGTTGCAGGGGAGAACTGGAATTAATTTTGGATTATTGGTACTGCTGCAAAGGACTAGAAAATGGTTTGCAGTATTTCAAGACAATGGCAAATACAAAATTAATTGTAAAACAAATCTCAATTTTATTTTAAATCTTAGATTGGGGTTCTCCTTTATTCCCTAGTTTGTGTATCACTTCCAAGATAGAATGTGAATTAATTACAATATCCATCAAAAAATATTTTTAGTAGTATGACTACCTTGCCAGCTTAAGGTGGCAAATAAGGTTGTACCTCTGTAATTTTCAAATTAACTGCTCAAATACCCACTTACTGTGGGTAGAACTGTGGAAGAACTCTGGAAGTTTCTCTATTCTAGAACAGTCAGTCTGGCTTTCAAATAACAGGTAGGGAGAGAATTATGCATCTGATCAGTCCCTGTTTCATCATCATTGCTTCTGTTGCAGACAGTTTTCTGAAGGTTATGCCATGGTCACTGTCTAAATGATTTCATAGGTGATTCATATCCACAAGTTTTCTTAAAATAAGACAGATCCCTTTCCTTTGATGGTACTTCACCATGAAGCTCTTATGAACATAGTTATTTTATTTGCATTCATGGGTTTGGTCTTGTGCCCCATTCCCACCCAGTATAGCAGAGACAAGAGAGATTTCTGGCCTCATCCCAAAGTTGCCCTGGAACCATCCCACCCCACCCATGGAGCCCATGGGAAATCTGTGCCATGAGCCCAGGCACTTTCTCCCTGCTATGAGCTCCATCATGTAAATCTTCAGTATTCATGAAAGCAAAGGAGACATCCATCAGCACCCCCTCAGATCTCACAGAGGGTATGATATACTGACCTTTAATAACTGAAGCAATAATAATAATTAATAGTTAGGGTCTGTTCTCAGCACTTTGTTCATTTAATCCTCATAGAGGTGCTATGGAGTAAATATTAATTTTTGCCCCATTTTTCTGATCAAAGAATAGAGACAGAGAAAAGTAAGGTAACATAGTTAGTAACTAGGAAAAGCCTGGCTCAAATTCTGTGCTCTTAACCATGTCATCCTTAAAATTAGAACAGAACGGGGGCAGGAGGAATTGGGAGATTGGAACTGACACATATACACTATTGATACTATTGATAAAATAGATAACTAGTGAGAACCTACTGTATAGCACAGAGAACTCTACTTAATGCTCTGTGGTGACTGAATGGGAAGGAAGTCCAAAAAGGAGGGGATATATGTATACCAGAAAGATAGGGAAACAGTGGAAAAATCACTGCAGATGATGATTGCAGCCATGAAATTAAAAGACGATTACTCCTTGGAAGGAAAGTTATGACTAACCTAGACAGCATATTGAAAAGCAGAGACATTACTTTGTCAACAAAGGTCCTTCTAGTCCAGGCTATGATTTTTCCAGTGGTCATGTATGCATGTGAGAGTTGAACTACAAAGAAAGCTGAGCGCAGGAGAATTGATGCTTTTGAACTGTGGTGCTGGAGAAGACTCTTGAGAGTCCCTTGGACTGCAAGGAGATCCAACCAGTCCAGAAGGAGATCAGTCCTGGGTGTTCATTGGTAAGACTGATGTTGAAGCTGAAACCCCAATACTTTGGCCACCTGATGCAAAGAACTGACTCATTTGAAAAGACCCTGACGTTGGGAAAGATTTAGGGCAGGAGGAGAAGGGGATAACAGAGAATGAGATGGTTGGATGGCATCACCAACTCAATGGACATGGGTTTGGGTGGACTCTTGGAGTTTGTGATAGACAGGGAGGCATGGTGTGCTGCGGTTCATGAGGTCACAGAGTCAGACACGACTGACCGACCTAACTGAACTGAACCAATATGTATACCTATGGCAGATCATTTTGCTGTACCTTAGAAACTAACACAACATTGTAAAGCAACTATACTCTAATAAAAATTCATCTAAAAAATATCAGAACAAAAGAGGTTGAAGTCTCTTCGCTTCCAGGAAGTTTTCTGAGTCCTGTGTAAGATTTACCCTCTCTCTCCACTTCACTGCTTCCCAGTACATAACCAATTCTAGAACAGAGGCTTTGACAAGCAATAAAACATAGTGGATGATCCTTTCTGCACAGCAATCAGGTCCGTACCCAACTGAGTAGATAGAGTCCACCTAACCAGCCCTTCTAAGAATAAAGTCACTGGCAAAAGTGAATTTTTGGTCTCTACCTACAATGGAAACTTTTTAAAAACAATGGTTCTTGACATGTCATTCATGAAACTTGCACGGAAAAACATCGCATCTTTATTTTCACTGTCTTCTAACTGAAATTGAATATATCCATCAAGTATAAATGTTGGCAACAATCAACAATACTATTCAGCAATATTGAGGACTCTGTGACCAGTTGCAATATCATCTATTTTCACATCACAACAGCTATCTGAGAGTTCAAAAGATTCCTAGTTACTACTTTGAAATTTTGTTATGAGACTCACTGCTAAATCATGAGGTGTTGTTACTGGAAAGTATCTTGTGGGGGTTCCAGCTGAACTCCACTCAAAAGCCAGTAAAAGTTCAGGATGGTAGAAAGGAAAGTTTGCTCTATTTCAGATGCCAGCAACTTGGGGGGGAGGGGTGGCATACATCTGTCCAAAGGCCGACTCCCCTGCCCCTGACAAACAGAGGTGAGAGCATTTATAGACAGAGTTGGGGTGGGGAGGGAGCCGACATGCAGAAACAGTATAGTCATTTCTAACCGTCATCTTCAAATGGGTCATTAGTGGTCTGACTAGCATCATCTTGAATGTTTTGGGCACAGTTAATCTTCAGTTCCAGGGTTCATTTCTTTCTATTTCTTTGCGGTCAATTCTGGGAATTGTGGCAGCTCAAGTCCTGGGTACAGTCTGGTCTTCATGTAGTTAACTTTCCACCTGGAGTTTTAGTATCTATAAGAGAGCTCACAGGATATGGCTTAGAATATTATCCATAGCCCTTGAGAAAGAACTAAAGGTCCTTGACTGTGCTTAATGACTGCATCATTATTGTTTTGTCTCCTTTGACTGTTTTCCTTTATTTCAGCATTTCTCACTTCTCCGATTAAGCTTATTCTTTGACCAAAGTTTTACACAGGCAGAAGGCAGGCAGAAGACATGATAGGGGGACAAGGATCAGAGTCCTGCTCCGTTTCAGTACGATGTTCATAACAAAGCACCTATATTCAGTTCCGTTCAGTTCAGTTGCTCAGTCGTGTCCGACTCTTTGCGATCCCATGAATCACAGCACGCCAGGCCTCCCTGTCTGTCACCAACTCCCGGAGTTCATTACTACATCGTAATTTATTTTTAACAGTTTTGCAACCATATTCAATAGTTTGGTAACAATATTATTGGTGTCTTTTGTACTTATGTATTTTATTTAATTCATTTTAAAACATTCTGAGATGTTCATAGGCATTAAGAAGATTCAGATCCCTGATTAAAATGCATTTTTCATGTATCCCTTTTCAAGTTCTTTTTCCATTTAGGTTATTACAGAATATTGAGTAGAGTTCCCTTTGCTATACAATAGATCCTTGCTGGTTATCTATTTACATATAGTAGTATGTGAGAAGGCAATGGCAACCCACTCCAGTACTCTTGCCTGGAAAACCCCATGGACAGAGGAGCCTGGTAGGCTGCAGTCCATGGGGTCGCTAAGAGTTGGACATGACTAAGTGACTTCATTTTCACTTTTCACTTTCATGCATTGGAGAAGGAAATGGCAGCCCACTCCAGTATTTAGTCTTTCTCTGAATGACTTCAGTTCAGTTCAGTCGCTCAGTCGTGTCCGACTCTCTGTGACCCCATGAATCACAGCATGCCAGGCCTCCTTGTCCATCACCAACTCATGGAGTTCACTCAAACTCATGTCCATCGAGTCGGTGATGCCATCCAGCCATCTCATTCTCTGTCGTCCCCGTCTCCTCCCACTCCCTTAGTATAATAGTCACTGCACTGTACACCTGAAACTAATCAACATTATTAATCAACTATATTCCAATATGTGGCTTCCCTGGCAGCTCAGTGGTAAAGAATCTGCCTGCCAATGCAGGAAACACAAGTTCAGTCCCTGGGTCGGGAAGATCCCCTGGAGAAGGAAACAGCAACCCACTCCAGTATTCTTGCCTGGGAAATCCCGTGGACAGAGGAGTCTGGCAATCTACAGTCCATGGTAGCAAAAGAATTAGACACAACTTAGGGATTCTAACAACAACAAACACTTCAATATAAAAATAAAGATAAAAAATAAAGAACTTATGAACAAAGCAAAAAACAAAATAAAACAAAATAAAATACATTTCTGTTTCACGTTCCAGAGCCTGGATCCCATCCAAGAAATCTCTGAGTATCTCACCCCTTGGGAGGTGGCCTCATTCATTCCGTGAAGAATTAGTTCCTGTTGTCCATCTTTAAAGTCCATTCAGAGGGTCCAGAAAAAGCTGAACAAATTTGGAGGCCCTCCCATAAAGATTCAGAACCTACTGTCTAGAAATCAAAGTATAGCAGTCCTTTCTCTCTCTCTCTCTCTCCCTCTCTTTTCTTTTCTCTTGGCTTAAAAAAAAAGTTTATAATCTCATAGTCTGGAGGCTAGAGGTCTGAAGTCAAGGCCTAGGCAGGGCCATGCTCTCTGAGTGCTCTAGGAGACACTCTTTCCTTTCCTCTCCCAGCTTCTGGGGTTTGCTGGCAGTCCTCTGTGTTACTTGACTGATAGGTGTATCCTTTCCAGTCACATGACCAACTTCTGTGTGTCTTCACGCCATCCTCCCTCTGGGTATGCTTCTGTTTACAGGTGTTCTCCTCTCTTACAAGGATACCAGTCTTATTGGACTAGGGGCCCATTCTACCTGAGTATGAACTTATCTTAATTTGACTGAGTTGCAATAAGTCTATTTCCAAATAAGGTCACATTCTGAGGTTAGGGTTTCAATATGTTGTTTTCTTTTTTTAAAGACTTGATGTTTTAGAGTAATTTTAGGTTCACAGCAAAATTGAGAAAAAGGCACAGAGAGCTCCTATATACTCCCTGTCCCTCCCATCACACACCCTCTGCATCATCAACACCCTAACCAGAGTGGTAGGTTTGTTACAGTCAATGAACCTACACTGACACATCACCATCACCTAAGGTTTATAGTTTATATTAGGCTTCACTCTTGGTGTTTTCCATTCTATGGATTTGGACAAAAGTGCAGTTTCATCACATCATTACAAAAGCACAAGTTTCCACAAAGGCCAAGGAGAGGAGGAGCTGAATAGGACAAGTATGTGATGCTGCTTTCATCCTGGGCTCCTGGAGAAGTGGGGAGAAGCCAGTAGGTCTGGGGCTCCCTGGCCTTGATGGGTGTGGACCAGGAGACCAAACTGAGTGGAGGAGACTGGCAGTTGCCCAACAGATATCACTGAAAAGTAGTGGGATCCATGTCATGTGCAGCAGCTCCTGAAAGATGACAGTCTGCAGTGGGTAACAGCACAGGCTCTTGAGTCCTGGGAATACTCTGGCTCTGCTGCTTCCTAGTTGTGGCCCTTGAACAAGCTGAATAACCTCTCTGTGCCTCGGTTTTCTCATGTGTAAAATGTGAAGAGCCATGCTTATTTCACAGGGTGGCTAAGTGCAAACTCAAAGTGTTAGTTAATACATGGCAAGTGCCTGGAACAACGCCAGGCACCCAGTAAGGACCCCACTAAGGTACTCTAACTGCAATTGCTCCCACTCCTACTGTTATTATTTAGGTTTTTTCATGGTTAGAAATGACACCAGGGTGGGAGGGGCAGATAGTGCTTTTCAAAGTAAAATACCAACTATTTGAATGAGTCACCATTTAGGATGACATGTATCATGGCTTTTCTCTGTTAAGATGCTGTAATGATCAGGGTTCTCCAGAGAAACAGAACCAATACACTGTGTGCGCGCGCGCGCGTGTGTGTGTGTGTGTGTGTGTGTGTGTAGAGAGGAGGAGGGCATGAGAGAGACATGGAGACAGAGATTTATTTTAAGGGATTGACTCACATGACTGTAGGTACTGGTCAGTTCAAATCCTATAGAGTAGGTAGACCAGCAGACTGAAAATTCAGGGATAAGTTGAGCTTTAGCTGTAGTCCAAAGGCATTCTGGAGGCAGAATTTGCTCCTTCCCGGGAAATCTCAATCTTTTCCTCTTGAGACCTTCGAGATTAGATGAGACCCATCCATATTAGGGCTTCCCTGAGAGCTCAGTTGGTAAAGAATCCACCTGCAATGCAGGAGACCCCAGTTTGATTCCTGGGTTGGGACGATCTGCTAGAGAAGGGATAGGGTACCCACTCCAGTATCCTTGGGCTTTCCTTGTGGTTCAGCTGGTAAAGAATCCACCTGCAACGTGAGAGACCTGGGTTTGATCCCTGGATTGGGAAGATCCCCTGGAGAAGGAAAAGGCTACCCACTCCAGTATTCTGGCCTGGAGAATTTCATGGACTGTATAGTCCATGGGGTCACAAACAGTCAGACATGACTGAGCGACTTTCACTTTCACCCATAATATGGAGAGCGCTCTGCTTTACTTGAAGTCTATGGATTTAAACGTTAGTCACAGCTAAAAATACCTTCACAGCAACAAACTGACTGGTGTTTGACCAAATATCTAGGTACCATGGCCCATCTAAGTTGATACATAGAATTAACAACCACAATGGCATAATCACAACCGATGTTGGGGGTTTTGGAATATAATCATAGGCAAATGCTCCATTTTGCTTTGCTGAATCAAAATCCATCTCTTCCTCGAAGCAACCACAGAGGAAAACAGAGAAATCTATTGTACAGGTCATCACTTCTGATAATACATTCATGATGCTTCAGAAAGTGCACTGAACTTTCCAATAGCCATGTTTCAATAGCCAAGTCCAAGGCCAGGAAAGGAATAAGCCTGAATTCAAACTTGCTGAAATTCTGCTTTCTCCTCTCTCTGCTGGAATTTACCAATAACAGGAATCATGCATATAATCATAAACCCTGGAGTTATGACAGTGCTACTATCCTTGCAACACCACACATCTATTGTACTGTTATTTCATTGCAAGCAAGCCTGCATGTAAGCCCATGATAGAATTCCCTCAAACTATTCGTAAAGAATTGCAACTTCTGGGATCATCTAAAATCTCCTCCACTCAATGTCAATTTGGGATAAGAGTCTTTCAATAGCAAAAGGATTTCCCAATTATAAAGAAATGTCAGCCTCTTCTACAGGGCTGTGGGGACCTGGGTCAAGGTCCAAAGTCAAGGTATAATGCTAGGAGTGAGATAATTATAATGGTAATCCAATATTTAATTTTGGGGAAGTTAACCTAGGTGGTGGCCACAGAGATGAGCCTCTCAGATCCTCTTCAAGAGAACCTAGTGAGAGGAACATCTAGCCACTACACTTGGGACCTGGCATGGTACCTATGTCAAGGCCAAGCTTCCCCTGTATGGTTCCCACAGTGAGGGCACCCATTCGAGATGGAGTTCTTCCAATGTGCAACTTTTGCTTTGGGACCCATCAGTCTGGTCAAGTCTTTTTCAGGACTGTGCTACAACCTGAGGCTTTTCCTACATAATCCTGCTCCCTCCCACCTTCCCTTCCTTCCTTTTCTCCTTTCCCAGGGATCAGATCCACATCACAGTCTGAAGCTTTTCTCTCCTCCCTTCCCCTTTATTCTTTCTTGGAGGGACACCCAATAAATCTCTGACACATCCAAGCTCATCCTGGGACTTGCTTCTCAGAGGACCTGAAATGACCCAACCTATCTGTGTTCTGTAGCTTTTACGATGCAAGTCCAGAGGATAACAATTGACACTGCAATATCCCTTAGCAGGAGGATCATACATCCTGGTTCGCCCAAGGCAGTCCCAGTTTACAACTGTTGTCAAACATAATTGTTAATAACTCTACCTATTCTCAAAGACTCTCACTTTGGAAAATAAATTATATGGTTACCCCAGCTATGGGGCTTCCAGGTGGCTCAGTAGTAAAGACTCTGCCTGCCAATGTGGGAGCCACAGGAGACATGGGTTCTATCCCTGGGCTGGGAAGATCCTCTGGAGAAGGAAAAGGCTACCTGCTCCAATATTCTTGGCTGCAAAATCCCACGGACAGAGGAGCCTGGCAGGCTACAGTCCATGGGGTCACAAAAAATAGGATACGACTGAGCGACTGAGATGCATGCACCCCAGTTATAGCCTATAGGTGCTCAGTTGTGTCTGACTCTTTGCAACACCATGGACTGTAGCCCACCAGGCTCCTCTGTCCATGGGATTCTCCAGGCAGGAATACTGGAGTGGGTTGCCATGCCTTCCTCCAGGGGATCTTCCCAACCCAGGGATCAAACCCAGGTCTCTCACATTACAGGTGGATTCTTTACCATCTGAGCCACCAGGGAAGCCCAGTTAAGGATTTGTCCAACAAAATGTTTCCCGAAGTCTATTATGTGGAATACAACTCTTAGATGATGCTCTAGGAAAAAGGGTTTAGTATACAAATAAACTTCGGAAATATTCTTAAAGTTTACAATCCATGTAAATGTATTAAAATTTTAAAGAAAGGAACTTCCTGGCAGTCTAGTGGTTAAGACTCTGTGCTTTCATTGAAGATGAGGCAGGTTCAGTCCCTGGTTGGGGAACTAAGATCCCACATGTCATGCAGTTAAAAACAAACAAAAAGAATTCTATGCTTGTGGAGAGTTAAACAATCCTGTAAATATACCAAACATCACTGAATTGAACAAGTAAAGCAAGTGAATTGTATGGTATGTAAATTATAACTCAATAAAAAAGATTTAGAGAGGTTCTGCAGTAGAAAACCTTGCTTAACTTTGTTTTACTCAATGTTTCCCAAGCTTATTTGTCCATACATTTTTACCTTGAATCCATAATAACACTGAAAGAATCACTGCCAGGATTGAATTCTCCCTCCTCGCAGCTACACTTGAAAACAGCTGAAAATGCTAGGAGATTTGGAGCACAGCAGCTGGTTCACTTAGAGGTACTGTCTTGATGCAGGCAACAACTGGGCCCCAGTCTGTTCTGGCTCCAGATTCATCTCTGGGTACAATTCACATTAGCAACTGTGATCCACAAAGACATTTTGGCCCTTCGTTAAGTGAAGTCATTTGGATCTAAATGTTGCTTTTAATGGCTTCTAATTTTACTCATAAAATTTTTGAATCATAAAAATCCTCATTTTTAGTACCAAATTGGGAATTTTGTTAGCAAATCACTTGATCCAGTCACTAAGGTGATTTTAAAGAGCCCTTTCCATCTGGCCACTTCTCCTGCTCCCAGCCCTGCCAAAACCATAAATCCAGCTCTTCCATGTAGGATGCAGGGCTTGGCTGCTTCCCCATTTAGTGCACATCCAACTCACTCCATCACTTGGTTCACCCTCTTGTATTAAAGCATGCATATCTGTCCTTTAGGATCAGAAGGTCTTTAAGGACTTCCTTGGGGGTCCAGTGGTAAGAATCTGCCTGCCAGTGCAGGAGACATGGTTTTGATCCCTGGTCTGAAAGATTCTACATTCCCGGGAGCAACTAAGCCCAAGCTACACAACTACTAAGCCCGTGCGCCTAAAGCCCGTGCTATCCCCCAAACAACTGAACAAGACACTAATTACGAATGACACTGAAAGGTACACTCAGTACTCTTGATATGAAGGAAGAAAAAGTGCCTAAGTCATAATAGCAATAAGAATAAATCCTTAGGTAAGGATAGAATTCTTTTGCAAGTATTAGTTGCTCAATCGTGTCCAACTTTTTGCGACTCCAGGGACTGTATAGCCCACCAGGCTCCTCTGTCCATGGAATTCTCCAGGCAAGAATATTGGAGTGGATAACCATTCCCTTCTCCAGGGGATCTTCCTGACGCAGGGACCAAACTCAAGGCTCCTACATTGCAGGCAGATCCTTTACCCTCTGAGCCACCAGGAAGTCCCAAAGCACAGTGACTGATTGTCAAAATCTTCCTTGGACGGTTATTATGTCTTAACTAGTTGCCTGAGTGCTAAGTCGCTTCAGTACAGTTGTGTCCAGCTCTTTGTGACCCTATGAACCATAGCCTGCCAGGCTCCTCTGTCCTAAATACCAAGACCTCTGTTTTTAAAATATAATACCAAATTCTCTGATTTGAAGAAAACATAATAGTCCATTATATCATTGTTATTTTTATTCTGGATCCTAAAATATTCAATGGGATAAAACAGAACATCTCATTCATGCTAAACACTGATCCATTATAAACAGAAACTTTAAAAACTATGAAGTTGGGACTTTCCTGGCAATTAAGACCCCAACTGGCACTCCCAGTGCAGGTGGGCCTAGGTCCATCCCTCATCGGGAACTAGATCCTGCATGCTGCAACTAAAATCGGTGCAGACACATAAATAAATAAATAAAAACTAAAGAGGTTGTTGAGTTCTAACTCTAACTTTCATTTTCTGTCTTTAAAAATTTCCAGAAATTATTTAAAACATAGCATTATTTTCATGTTTTTTATTAGATTTAAAAGAATAAGCCCTCTAAGATGGTGGAGGAATAGGACAGGGAGACCATTTTTTCCCCCACAAATTCATCAAAAGAACATTTGAACACTGAGCAAATTCCACAAAACAACTTCTGAATGCTGGCAGAGGACATCAGGCACCCAGAAAGGCAGCCCATTGTCTTCAAAAGGAGGTAGAACAAAATATAAAAGATAAAAAGAGAGATAAAAGAGGTACGGATGGAGATCTGTCCCAGGAAGGGAGTCTTAAAAAAGAGAGAAGTTTCCAAACACCAGGAAACTCTCTCACCGGTGGGTCTGTGGCGAGTCTTGGAATCTCAGAGGGCAACATAACTGGGAGGAAAAATAAATTAATAAATAATTAAAACCCACAGATTACGTGCCTAATGGCAATTCCCAGCAGAGAAGCAGCCCTGACACTCACATCGGCCACCCACAAGCCAGGGCTAGACAGGGAGGTGCGGGCTGCATTGCTTAGGGTAAGGACTGGGCCTGAATGCCTGGAGGGCAATCTAAGGGAACTAACGTGAGATAGCAACCCAGACTGTGGGATAGCCAGAGAGAGAGGAAAAAAAAAAAAGAGAGAGAGAGAACAAAGGACCAAGCAGAGCTAGCTGGCTGTGGACCTGCCCATCCCCCACCGGAGACAGGCAGTTGGGGGCAGCCAGAGCCAGAAGGGGGCAATCGCGGCCCCAGAGAGGCATCTTCTACCAAACTGCAAGCAGGCTTCGTTGCTAACCAAGACTTCTTGGGATTCTGGACTGTTGATATCTGCGGGAAGGGTTGCAGCCAGAGGTCAGCTCCCCAGAAGAGACACACGGCACACCTGAGAAGGTGCTCCCATTGTACACCCAGAAAACCGAGTGGCTGGGAGGGGGCAGGCGATAAAACGCACCCCCCACCTGGGGGGTGACTACCCTCACCAAGCATCTGGTCACCTGAGCTGCTCGGACCTGGGAAGGGCACAAAATGCAGGCCCAACCGAATCTGCGCCTTTGTGGAGTACCTGAGAACCTGAACCTGTGCAACTTAGACCTGGGAACCTCAGACAGTTCGCAGCAGAGCAACCTAGAGCCTGAGAAGTGTAGACCATGAAAGCACACACAATGTGAGCGGGGGCAAACCCAGTGCGGCTGAAACACTGCGAGCACTCCCCACACACACCAGTGATATTTGTTTGCAGTGTTCCTCCCTCCCCACAGCACGAATGAACAAGTGAGCCTAAAAAAGTGATCACCATCACCCCCTTGTGTCAGGGCAGAAATTAGACACTGAAGAGACCAGCAAACAGAAGAAGCTAAAATAAACAGAGGGAACTGCTTTGGAAGTGAGGGGTGCAACAGATTAAAACCCTGTAGATAGCACCGACTACATAGGAAGGGGCCTATAGATCTTGAGAAGAAGTATAACCTGAATCAAGGAACTATCTGAAAATGAACTGACCCCACACTGTCTGCAACAGCTCCAGAGAAAGTCCTAGATATATTGTTACTATTATCATTTTTTAATTTTAAAAAATTATTTTTACTTTTAAGTCCTCTATTACTCCTTTAATTTTCATTTTTATAATCTACTATTACCTTGCAAAAAAAAAAAGACGCTATTTTTAAAGCAAACTTCATGTATATATTTTATAATTTTCATGACTTTGTTTTGTTTTTTTTAATATTGTATTTTTGAAAATCTAACCTCTACTCTAGAATCTTAATCTTTGCTTTTTGGTATGTGTTATCAATTTTGTACCTTTAAGAACCCAGTCTTCAATGCTCATTTTTACTTGGGATCGGGATCACTGGCCTGATTGTTCTCACCCCCTTTGGACTCTCCTTTTTCTCCACCACGTTGCCTCTGTCTCCTGCCTCCCCCTTCTCTTCTCTACCCAACTCTGTGAATCTCTTTGTGTGTTCCGGGATGTGGAGAACACTGAGGGAACTGATTACTGGCTGGATCTGTCTCTCTCCTTTTGACTCCCCTTTTATCCTCCTGGCCACCTCTGTCTCCCTCCTCCCTCTTCTCTTCTCTGTGTGACTCCGTGATCCTCTCTGAGGGGTCCAGACTGTGGAGAGCACATAGGGAACTGATCACTGGCTAGCTTGTTCTCTCCCCTTTTGATTCCCCCTCTTCTCCTCCTGGTCACCCCTATCTCCCTCCTCCCTCTTCTCTTCTCCACATAACTCTGTGAACCTCTCAAGGTGTCCCTCACTGTAGAGAAACTTTTCATTATTAACCTAGATGTTTTATCATCAGTGCTGTATAGATGGAGAAGTCTTGAGGCTACTGTAAGAATAAGACTGAAAACCAAAGGCAGGAGGCTTAAGTCCAAAACCAGAGAACACCAGAGAACTCCTGACTCCAGGGAACATTAATTGATAAGAGCTCATCAAAAGCCTCCATACCTACACTGAAACCAAGCACCACCCAAGGGTCAACAAGTTCCAGAGCAAGACATACCATGCAAATTCTCCAGCAACACAGAAAAAATAGCCCTGAGCTTCAATATATGGGCTGCCCAAAGTCACACCAAACCCACTAACATCTCAAAACTCACTACTGGACATTTCATTGCATTCCAGAGAGAAGAAATCCAGCTCCACCCACCAGAACACCGACACAAGCTTCCCTAACCAGGGAACCTTGACAAGCCACCCATCCAATCCCACCCACAGCAAGGAACCTCCACAATAAAGAGGAACCACAAACTGCCAGAATACAGAAAGGCCACCCTAAACATAGCAATATAAACAAGATGAAAAGGCAGAGAAACACTCAGCAGGTAAATGATCAGGATAAATGTCCACCAAACCAAACAAAAGAGGAAGAGATGGGGAATCTACTGACAAAGAATTCTGGATAATGATAGTGAAAATGATCCAAAATCTTGAAAACAAAATGAAGTTACAGATAAATAGCCTGGAGACAAGGATTGAGAAGATGCAAGAAATGTTTAACAAGGACCTAGAAGAAATAAAAAAGAGTCAATATATAATGAATAATGCAACAAATGATGTCAAAAACACTCTGGAGGGAACCAACAGTAGAATAATGGAGGCAGAAGATAAGATAAGTGAGGTAGAAGATAGAATGGTAGAAATAAATGAAGCAGAGAGGAAAAAAAGAATTAAAAGAAATGAGGACAACCTCAGAGACCTCTGGGACAACGTTAAACACCCCAACATTCGAATCATAGGAATCCCAGAAGAAGAAGACAAAAAGAAAGACCATGAGAAAATAGTTGAGGAGATAATAGTTGAAAACTTCCTTAAAATGGGGAAGGAAATAATCACCCAAGTCCAAGAAACCCAGAGATTCCCAAACAGGATAAACCCAAGGTGAAACACCCCAAGACACATATTAATCAAATTAACAGAGATCAAACACAAAGAACAAATATTAAAAGCAGCAAGGGAAAAACAACAAATAACACACAAGGGGATTCCCATAAGGATAACAGCTGACCTTTCAATAGAAACTCTTCAGGCCAGAAGGGAATGGCAGGACATACTTAAAGTGATGAAAGAGAAAAACCTACAACCCATATTACTGTACCCAGCAAGGATCTCATTCAAATACGAAGGAGAAATCAAACGCTTTACAGACAAGCAAAAGCTGAGAGAATTCAGCACCACCAAACCAGCTCTCCAACAAATGCTAAAGGATCTTCTCTATACAGGAAACACAGAAAGGGTGTATGTAGGGTCCCCTTGTTTCTCCCCTGATGGCGCCGCGGGGGAGAGCAAGGCGTCGGCGAGTCCTCGGCCTCGGATGTGGACCCCTTTTTGCCTCCCCGCACTGGAGCGGTGGGGAAGAAACCCCAGGGGAAGGGTGAGCTGGCCGCCCGCCCCGCAGCCCTCCTAGCCCAGAGAAGGACACTCAGACACAGCAGGGGTTCTTTCAAGGCAGTTCCGCTTTATTGTCATAAGCCCTCCATATATAAAGGCAAGCGTGGGGGTTTTGCAAGGGACTTTCTTGGTCGGCTCCAATCATATTAAGGGTCAGGTCTTCACACGCTGACGTCACAACAGAGGTCTAGGGTGATCATGCACTGTTCACGCAAGGGGAAGTGTTCAGGGACCAATCACAATTTTTTTCGATTATCTGAGGCCGCACCCTCTTGACATCCGTCAGGCGCCATCTTTATGGGTGCACCTTTGCCATGTGTCCTTTTTCAGCCATGCGCCCTATATATCCCTCTTTTTTATTTATTTGTGGGGTCTCTCTTGGGAGCCATCGGGGGCCACACGCATGGCCTCGCCAGAGACTCAGTGACTGTGCCTGTCTTAGGTTGTCCCCCTCTGGGGACCTTACCCGTCATTGGCTACCCAGTCAAGCATAGGCCCCAGCAGCTTAAGACCTGGCTGAAGGTCTTTTGGAGGGCTGGCTGGACTTAGGCTTTGTGGCGAGAGGCTTGGCCTATAACCGATCTTTGGGATGGCATTGGATGGAGGTATATTGTATCGGACAGGGGTAGGACTAGTAAAGGGCCTTGAGCAAGCGCCATTGGGCCCTAGACCCATCATGTGTTGAGGTTCTTGGGCCCTTTATGTCCCGGGCGAGTAGATCGGCTTGTTGGGGCAGCTGGAGTGCCCCCCATCTTAGGCTTGTAGCCTATTGGCAGACGGTCACCAGGGTTCTTTCGGGATATTGGGTCTGTCCCCCGTATTTGAGCAAGGAGGATGGTCTTCACTTGTTCCCGGGAAATGGTCTGAATCCACTCCTGCAGGAACTTCTGGAAAAGGTTGACAAGACAGGGTCCAACTAAAAGAAGTATAACAATGATCATTATTGGTCCCAGGAAGGGGAGCAGCCAGGGGAGGAATTGATGCCATAGGCCTTGGGTGTCATAAAAGTTTTGCAATTCCTTTTTCCAGCGTTCAATTCTATCTCTTAACTCTTTTACCTTTCCCTGGACTATGCCCGTTTCATTAACAAAGTAACAACAGTCTTCCCCCAAGAAGAGACAGGTTCCCCCCTTTTCCGCAGTGATGAGGTCAAGGGCCCGTCTATTTTGTAGGGCCACTGCGGCCAGTGAATTAATCTGTCTCTGGATGGATACAAGGGACTCTACCACTTGTTCCATGTCTTCATTAAGTTCCTGAGACAATTTGTAATAAAAATGAGCAGAAGTTGAAATGTCCCCGATCCCAGCACCTAGGGCCGTCTCTATGCCAGTCCCGATTAGGATAGGAGCAACAATAGCCCGCCGTCCTCTGTGAGGAGGCTTTGTTGGTAACCCCTCATGATGGTCAATGATTTGATCCATATCCCGTTCATTGATGAAGATTAGTCCTGGGGCTAAGAAAACCAAGATGCACCCTGTAGGGTAAGGAGGGAGGCAGGAATAGGCATAGGTCCCACAGAGGAGAAAGATCCCAGGGCTGGTGCAGTTGTTTGTACTGCTCCATGGGACCCATGAGGTGCAAGAGTGGGTGTCATTATAATAGGAAGCATTAGAGGATGATGTATTAAGAAGGCAAGTTAGATTTGAGGAGGCGGCAAGCAAGACATCGTCAGCGACTGGCCCAATAAGTTGTGTGATACTTTCGGTGGTATTGTTGGTTTTGAGAGTGTAATTGCCTGCTGATACCCAGGTGTCGGGCAAAGGGACTGCGATATGCTGTGAGGGGGTTAGTGACATGCATATCCAGCATACCTCGGAGGGCTTTTTTTGTGAACTCTGAAAAAACTGGAAGGAGGAGTTGAGGAGGCGGGTGACATGTAGATCGTCGGGGGGCGGGGTGCAGGAGAGGCCTCAACTGAGTGAGTAGGTCTATGCGTTTGTAAGGTTCTTGAGTCACCTTTAGTTGGGTAATTATATTATTTATGTATTGCTGTTGTGCCTTATGTCTGTTAGTATCTTGTATCCCACCTCCATCTGAGTATCCAATGTGAGTGCGGGGGTAAAAACATTAGTTTTTCCCATTTGGCTTATAGCAGTTGCTCGTTTGGCTCCCTGTCTTTTGCACCTTAACAGTAAGGACTTGGTCTGTTTGTTGTTGATGAGCATGGTGCATGGCATAGGGGTCGTGCGGTAGCATGAGGAATGGACATAGCTATAAATTTCTGAGCAGGGACAGGAAGCAGTGTCTAAAAGCCCGGGGAGTGCCAACAGGATAAGGCACAGGAAGATCATGGCTAAACCGTTATGCCAGTGGGCGGGTCAGAAAGCGGGAGAGATAGGTCGTTACAAACGAATAAGCTATGGATAGTAAGCCGCAACAGGCAAGATATCCTAGCACCAGAGAGAAGCGGAGTGCAGGAGGCCACTCCTCTGGGGCAACAGACGCAAGGCCTATAGCAAAGAGCACACTTAATAGTGCAGCTAATACGAACACAATGGTCATTTGGTTGTCCGCGTGAAATCAGCTATGGGGTCCGAGGGCAGGTCACAGTTAGGCCAACGATCTTGGGATTTGCAGGTGGCAAGGGGAGAGTTCATCTAAGCCTTTGACAAGGCCTCTTAGTTGCCAATCTGTAAGAGATCAAAAGTAGAAGGCGGCCTCATGAACTTTCACGGTTCTTGGGCTGATTGGTGGTTATCATGTAGATATTTAAGATTCCTTGCTGGTATCCAGATGGGTCTTGTTTCCCCTGTGGGAAACACTCATCCAAACCCTCTTCCTGATGTTAAGTGTGGGTCTGGCCCTCTCCATAACCCTGTAAGGAGATCTTTCCATCTGTTACCTCTGGTCTTGGCTCTTGGTTGGACCATTGTCTCTGGAATGGGGTGAGTGATTCATTCTTTGAAAAATTTAAAATATTTAGAGTAAAGAGAGCTATTCCTAACTGTTGATGAGGGTTTATTCCCCCTTTTTGTTTTTGTAGTTGCATTTTAAAGTTTTGTTTTGGTGTTCTATTATAGCCTGCCCTTGAGGATTATGGGGTATGCCTGTAGTGTGTTGGATGTTCCATTGTTTAAAAAAATCTTGCAAATAGTTGCTTATGAAGCAAGGGCCATTATCTGTTTTTACTTGGGCTGGGAGGCCCAGAGTAGGAAAACATTGGAGAAAGTGACTCTTGGCATGTTGTGCCTTCTCTCCTGTATGGGCGGTGGCCCAGCAGGCATGGGAATATGTATCTACAGATACAAAGATATATTTTAGTTTACCAAAGGGGGCGTAGTGAGTGACATCTGTTTGCCATATTACGTTAGTCCTTGAGGGTTAACCCCTGGTGATTGCAATGGAGGAACCTGCAAGAATGGGATACAGGACTGGCAGGTATGTGTGATCCTCTTTAGATCCTTGATAGGTATTTGTGGGAACCTTTGGTGCAGGCCTCTCCAATTAATACGGGTTAGGTTGTGGAGATCCTGTGCCTGTTGGAGTGTGTATACATGGGTAGATGCCAGCTGATCTGCCATGGAATTCCCTAATGATAGCATTAGGGAATCTGAGGTGATGTAAATAGATAGGTTGATCCCTTGCCTGAAGGAGCGTGCATGCTTATATCATAAGAGGGGTAATAGGATTATCATCTAACCGAATATGAGATTGGGGAAGCCCAGGAAGCAGATTTTTCACATAGAGACTGTCGGTAAAAAGATTCATGGGACCTGGGACATTAGAGAGCGCCAGAATGATGGCGAAGAGTTCTTTGTATTGTGCTGAGCCCTGGCATGGGCAATGGTGTCGGTGGGGGGCGCCAGTAGGGGCTGAGGAGGGTTCAAAGATGACAATGGCTGCACCGTGCTTTCCTCCATCTGTAAAGATGTTGGAGGCATCTATTATGGGCTTGGAAGGAAATAATTGAGGTGCCTTCCAGGGTAACTGGCAAAAGGCGGCAACCCATTTGTGAGGCCCATAGTGACAGTCAATCTTTCCCAAGAACCCTTCGAAAGCTAAGGCCATTCGGTTGTTGTTCCTCTGGATCCATTGGAAGTCAGCTAATCTGTAGGAGACAACAATCTTATCGGGTTCACGGGCAAAGCACCTGATTGAAGTGTCCCTTCCTTTTTGTATCAGATCAGCTATCTGGTCTAGGCAGGTGTAGACTCGGGGTCCTCCCCCAGAGAGACATGGATCCATTGTAAGGGTTTATCTGTTTGTATTAGAATGGACAGGAGTGTTTCTGGGGAGGCTAAGATCCATAATTGAAGCTCTTGAGTGGGGTCGTAGCAAGAGAGTTGAGCAGTATCAAGAGCCTGTTGAATCCTTTTAATAACCTGTTTATGGGGTGGGGACAGGGTGATTTTTTCATGGGGGAGTTTGTCCTTTAGCAAATTAAAGAGGGGTATTAGGTCCCCTGTGGATATGGGGATCCAGGGCCGTAGCCAGTTGATTTCCCCCAGAAGGCTTTGGAGCTCAACCAAGGAATAAGTTTCTTTGATAGTTATCTGTGGTTTAAGGGGGGAGACCACCTCAAGGGTAAGTTGGGTCCCCAGGACTTTGAAAGGCGGGACATGCTGGATTTTGTCAGGAGAGATTATTAGTTGCCCCCGGGCGAGACAATCAAATAGTAATTTGGAGGCCCGTGTAAGCTTGGTGGTATTGGGCGCCCCAAGAATGATATCATCCATATATAAGTATAATAAGATGTTAGATAGTAGTCGGACGGGCTGTCACATATTGTTGACAGAAGGATGGACTGTTAGCCATCCCTTGAGGCAGGACAACCCATTCATATCGTTTGTCCGGACCTTCATAATTAACAGAAGGTAACGAAAAGGCAAATTTCTCATAATCTTGTGGGTCCAGAGGTATCGAAAAGAAACAATCTTTAATATCTATTATCAGGAGGTGCAGGGCGATGGGAATGGCGGGGACCCAGGGCATCCCTCTTAGGGGTGTCCCTTGAATTTTCATCCTTTCATTAACCTTTCTGAGGTCTTGCAAGAGGTGCCATTTTCCAGAGGCCTTTTTGATAACAAAGACGGGGGTATTCCAAGGGCTGTTAGATGGCCGGATATGTCCCAATTTAAGTTGTTCCTCTACTAAAGATTGTAATGCCTGGAGTTTGGGAAGGGGAAGTGGCCACTGCTCCACCCATATAGGGGGTCCCGGCGTCCAAACGATAGGGGGCACCGAGGGAGCAGTGGCCCTTAGGATTGGGGGTGAGGCTTCCACCGAGTCAGTGGTTCTCCCTTCCTTATCTTTTCAAATTCTGGATCCCCCCAGTAGTTGGGGATTCCGGGAGGTTGGAATTGCTGTTGATATTCTTCTTCATCTAATAAATTTGGTAAAAACCCCAATAGTCAGTGGTTATATAGGCGTCGGCTTGCCCTAGAATGTCTTGCCCTAATAGGTTGGCATTGAGTCCTGTGGCAATTAGGGGCTTGACTAGGCCCTCGGAGCCATCAGGATCCTCCCATTTGAGCCAATTGGAGGATTCCTTGAAGGATGTAACGCCCCCAACGCCCGCCAGTTGAGGTCCCTCGGCCATGGGCCACGTGGGAGGAACCTCTTCTTGCCTCAGTATAGTTCTGTCTGCCCCGGTGTCTACTAGACATCTAAATCTTTTTCCTCCTATTGTTATATCCATTTTTGGTCTCAGCCCTGGTACTATAGGGACAGTCCATTTGATCTTTTGCCTGGTAGGTCGGGGCTTATTAATGCCCATTAGTTGGTAAGGGGGCCTTCTGGTAGAATTGCACCCGGGCAAGGGCTTTTCTAATTTATCAGACATCTCTTGGGAGAGTTCAGTAACCTCAGGCTGGCATACCCCGGGAGGAGGGCTTGGGGTTTCCCCTTGGGATGACGGGGCTGGGGAGTGCCCCTCATTTAGTTTAAAGGTTTCCCATCTTCATCAAATTTGGACCTACAATATATTTTCCAGTGGTATCCCTTTTTACAACGCGGACAGGGGGTTGTAGGTGGCCCTCTATTTCCAATTCTCCCCGGCCTCAGGGGGCAGTCCTTTTTAAAGTGCCCTTCCTTTCCACATTGAAAACAATTGCCTGTTTTTTTTATTTTTGAGGGTCCCTTCAGGGGAGGCACCTTGGGCCATGGACACCTTGCTGAAGGCAGAGGCGAGGGCATCAGCTATCGCCTTGGTTTGAACCTCCATTGCAGCCACCATCGCTTGAGTTTGGTGGTGCTGTGTCCCAATATCTTTGGTGGCTACTACCCATCGTTCCATGGATCGATCTTTCTGCCCTGCACAGGCCACCTTGTGGTTGGAATTCATCCCTTCCCATACCAGCATTTTGACAAATTGATCTCTTAAGGGACCTGGGGGGAATTTTCTTTGCATGCTTTTTTCCACTCTATCTATGAAGGTGGAGAGGTCCTCGTTATTTTTTTGGGTAATGCTGGATATGGGGGGTTCGCTGGGACCTTCAGCTAATTTTCTCCAAGCGGCTAGGCATATGGCTCGCACCTGGTCTGTATAAGGAGCAGGGATAGTGGCCTGTTGGGGTCCCGTGCTCCATTGATCTGCCGTCCCGGATAACATCCCGAAAGTTACAGGGATGACGGGGTTAGCAGCTTGGTTTCTTTCCTCTTGGGCATGACATTCCTCCTTGAAAAAAGCACACCACTTAATGTAGGTGTTACTGGGGAGTACCACCTTACATAGCATTTTCCAATCTTGGGTCGTGAAAGGCTGATGAGCTAGACCCTGGAGAATAGTCTCCGCCCATGGAGAATTGGGGCCATCTCCTGCCACCGCCTTCTTGAGCTCTTTTAGGTCTTGGGCTTCCCAAGGGTACCAGGCCGCCGGCCGGTTCCCCCCAGAGTTTACATTTACGGGGAAGGCCTGTATTGAGTCTGCATTAAATGGTGATGGTGTCCCCCAAGGGTCTTCAGGGTAGGTCCTTCCTCTCCATGGGGATTCCTCCAGTCTCCAGGGGGAGGTGTTATTGAGTCCCCCCTTAAAAGGGTGGGCTAGAGGAGGATACAAGTTAGACTTTTAAGTTGGGGCCTCTGGGGCGCTGGGAGTGCTAAGGAAGTCTTCAATCTGGTTGGACCTTTTTTCTTCCCCCGAGGGAGGCCATAAATTATTGGCTATAGTGGTTTTTCCTTCTTTCTCCCCAGAATTTATGGTGGCTCGTTCATCATCAAATTGTTCCCACTGCCTCTCGGTATTATAGGTGGTGATTTCTCCCTCGTTTACCTGTCCCTTTTCGGGGGTGAAACAGGTCTTAAGGGCAGAGATTGTGGGGTAGAACCCCAAGTGTGGCTCCTCTCTGTCTTGGATTTCCCTTTTTCTAGCTAGGGTTTGGACCCTATCTCAGGTATCCCATGAGAATAGTTTGGCCGAATCTATCCATGGGGTCAATCTGGTAATAGCCCCCCAGACTTTGATGGCCTGGGTGTCGGAGATTTCGAGTCCTCTACTTTTAAGCATGTACTTCAGGGCCTTCAGAGCGGGCTCATCGGTTTTGCTAATGGCAGTCCCCATGGTGAGCAGACAGAGGAAGGCACGTTTGCCGAGAGTGTCCACCGAGAAAGGTCCTATGGGGAGCAGTGGTGGCCGAGTGATTGGGCCTGTGTAATGCTTATGGAACTGTGTGCCTTTGTCATTGCACGAAAATTTTCTTGATGGGGGTGGGCACCCTAGGGACCTCTAGCCCGTTCCGTGACCCTCTTATCCTGTCACGGGAGTCTTCAAGTGGCGGGCGCCCTATCGGCTTTTAAGTGCCCGTCCTGTGCCCACAAGGGCTCTGGCCTCACTCTTGGCAAGAAGTGAGAGAAAGAAAGGGAAAAAAAAAGGGGGGTTCACCCAATTGGGCTCCCGTTACTAAGTTCTCAGCTCAAGCGGTCTTTGGCTTCCCCCAGGGAGTGCCCTGGGCAGGTAGCTTTAATTACGCCCGCGAGTGATTGCCGTTCACTGAACTCCCCGAGTAAGGGGGGGGGGGGAGATAGAAGGATTATAGTGCCCACCCTTGAAGGTTTCTTTTCAACCTTAATACACTTGCCTTGGGGTTGCACTCCTCGATGGGAGCGTCGCACAGAGACTCATGGAACCTTTTCATCGTCTCTCTTTCAAGACCGTGCGATGAGGGCTCTCTTTCTCTGAGGGGATCCGAGTCACGGTGCCAGATGTAGGGTCCCCTTGTTTCTCCCCCGATGGCGCTGCAGGGGAGAGCAAGGCGTCGGCAAGTCCTCTGCCTCGGATGTGGAGCCCGTTTTGCCTCCCCACGCTGGAGCGGTGGGGAAGAAACCCCAGGGGAAGGGTGAGCTGGCCGCCCGCCCCGCAGCCCTCCTCGCCCGGAGAAGGACACTCAGACGCAGCGGGGGTTCTTTCAAGGTAGTTCCGCTTTATTGTTACAAGCCCTCCATATATAAACGTAAGCATGGGGGTTTTGCAAGGGACTTTCTGCGGTCGGCTCCGATCATATTAAGGGTCAGGTCATCACGCGCTGACGTCACAACAGAGGTCTAGGGTGATCATGCACTGTTCACACAAGGGGAGGTGTTCAGGGGCCAATCACAATTTTTTGCAATTATCTGGGGCCGCGCCCTCCTGACATCCGTCAGGCGCCATCTTTCTGGGTGCGCCTTTGCCATGTGTCCTTTTTCAGCCATGCGCCCGATAGGTGTATAAACTCGAACCAAAAACAACAAAGTAAAAGGCAAGGGGATCATACATATCAATAATTACCTTAAATGTAAATGGGTTGAATGCCCCAACCAAAAGACAAAGACTGGCTGAATGGATACAAAAACACGACCCCATATATGTTGTCTACAAGAGACCCACCTCGAAACAAGGGACACATACAGACTGAAAGAGAAGGGCTGGGAAAAGATATTCCACACAAATAGAGACCAAAAGAAAGCAGGAGTAGCAGTACTCATATCAGATAAAATAGACTTTAAGACAAAGGCTGTGAAAAGAGACAAAGAAGGACACTACATAATGATCAAAGGATCAATCCAAGAAGAAGATATAACAATTATAAATATATATGCACCCAACATAGGAGCACTGCAATATGTAAGGCAAATGGTAACAAGTATGAAAGGGGAAATTAACAATAACACAATAATAGTGGGAGACTTTAACATACCCACTCACACCTATGGATAGATCAACTAAACAGAAAATTAACAAGGAAACACAAACTTTAAATGATACAATAGTCCTGGTTGCAGGTCACGAGGCATCTGATCTTCATCCAAAGATAGATCACTGAGATAAGCTTCAGAAACAAACTTAAGGTGTTCTTTAAGAATTAAATTAAATTTTACATTAATATCACATAACAGCAAGGAACTATCCAAGAAATGAGTCTTACTACCTCCATTGGTAGACCGCCATTAACAAACTGGGATTTAACATTTATTGAAACATCCTTTTCTCCCTAAAATCACCCTCATTTTTACCAAATATAACCAAATTAAGACTTGTTTAAAAATAGATCTGTTCTCAATAAACTTGACCTGATTATTTATATAACCATAGACCCTCCCCCCCCCTTTATTTTTCCGCTGAGACTTTTATGGAGTCTCAAACTTAACTTTATTTATTTTTATTTTTTTTATTGGAGGCTAATTATTTTACAATATTATATTGGTTGGTTTTGCCATACATTTACATGAATCCGCCCCGGGTGTACATGAGTTCCCCCTCCTGAACCCCCCTCCTGAACCCCCCTCCCACCTCCCTCCTCCCTTTATCCTCCCTCTGGGTCATCCCCGCACACCAGCCGCAAGCATCTTGTAACATGCATAGACCCTGAACTGGTGATTCGTTTCACATATGACAACATACATGTTTCAATGCCATTCTCCCAAATCGTCCCACCCTCACCTTCTCCCACAGAGTCCCAAAGACTGTTCTATACATCTGTGTCTCTATTGCTGTCTCGTATACAGAGTGAGCTCCGGGAGTTGGTGATGGACAGGGAGGCCTGGCATTCTGTGATTCATGGGGTCGCAGAGAGTCGGACACGACTGAGCGACTGAACTGAACTGAACTGAATACAGGGTTATCATTTGCATCTTTCTAAATTCCATATATATGCGTTAGTATACTGTATTGGTGTGTTTCTTTCTGGCTTACTTCACTCTGTATAATAGGCTCCAGTTTCATCCACCTCATTAGAACTGATTCAAATGTATTCTTTTTAATGGCTGAGTAATACTCCATTGTGTATATGTACCAAAGCTTTCTTATCCATTCGTCTGCAGATGGACATCTAGGTTGTTTCCATGTCCTGGCTATTATAAACAGTGCTGCAATGAACATGGGAGTACATGTGTCTCTTTCAATTCTGGTTTTCTTGGTGTGTATGCCCAGGAGTGCGATTGCTGGATCATATGGCAGTTCTATTTCCAGTATTTTAAGGAATCTCCACACTGTTCTCCATAGTGGCTGTACTAGTTTGCATTCCCACCAACAGTGTAAGAGGGTTCCCTTCTCTCCACACCCTCTCCAGCATTTATTACATGTAGACTTTTGGATAGCAGCCATTCTGACCTGCAACCAGGACTAAAAAAAAAAAAAAAAAGGACATAATTTAAAGGACTGTCTCCAACCTGGATGGAAGGACTTTTTTCAGAAGAAACTACACTACACCAGGATGAGAAGACAACGACATCAGAGGTAGACAGCTTGCCCAAGATGCTGGACCTGATTCGTATGATCATTTATAATGTTTTCTTGACTTCTTAGCCCTCTGCATATAAATCAAATGCTTTTCTACCATAGGCCTGATCCTATGCTAGTTTTAGAAATTAATCCAATTGTCGGGTTTGTAGACATGAAAAAGCTCATTCGACTTATACAAAAACTCTGTTAGACTTGTGCCATCCTAATGTCCATAAACCACGGCAAGAGTCTGCTTCTAAATTGGAAAATTAAAAACAATAGCTGGAAATCAGAGTCAGGGCTATGGGAAATCCAAGATGGCTGCTTGGCTTTTCCCAGCTCCCTGACAAATCTCATTTTTTATTTGATGGGTTAAAGCCTCCATGGCTACAGGGTCTCCATAATGAAAAATCACGGAATATTAAGTTTTGTAAATTGTTAAATTAAGTTTCTAGTTTTGTTAATGTCTAGTGTTTACTAAGACTCACTGCTGAGACAGTTCCTTGTTATGTGA
The DNA here is from genome assembly GCF_049115385.1 of Moschus berezovskii. NCBI lineage: Eukaryota > Metazoa > Chordata > Mammalia > Artiodactyla > Moschidae > Moschus > Moschus berezovskii. The sequence goes on along the minus strand of NC_142474.1, from coordinate 52,729,917 downwards.
TACTGCTAAAAGATTTAATTAAGTTATTAAAAAGGACACTCTAGGTTAGTTTCTAAGGCTTATCTCAGTAACCAATCTTCAGATAAAGGTTGGATGCTCCATAATGTACAACCAGGAGATTAACACCAGACCATAATCATTTAACGAATGAAGTCAGGTGACTTGGGGTATACCAGGCTTTATCTAATGAAAGTTCTTGACTTATAATTCTTATTTGACTAATAACTGCTAGCTATGGCTATATTATTTTCTATGTCACTTGTTTCACTGAGCCTGTGATATAATGCTGAACTGACAGTTTCATATGAGATCAATAATTGTAATAATGTGACTCTGGGTATGGGAAAAAGCAACAATAGGAAGTATTTTCCTGGACCAGGAGGCTAGTAAGACAGTGGTCCAGAGACTTTTGCTACTTGCAAGGCCTGGTCCAATTTTAGCACACTGAGTGGCCCATCACTTCCCTAGACCTGGGAATGAGCCTTCCCAGCACCGCGGGACACAATGGCCGTGAAATGGTGTCACATGGTCATATATGTGGCTATGAAGGGACCCTGCTGACTGGAAGTTGGTACTTGCCAGCTGCCTCTACAAAGATTACATCATGACCATTGCAAGCTGCTGACCTTAAATACCCCCTGAAAGAAGTTCAGGGTGAAAATCAGGAATGAGGCACTCTGTGCTCTGAAAAAAAAAAAAAATGGCAGAACAGGCCTTCAGATAGTTAGATATTTTCAGAAAAAGATTTTATGAGTTCCAATTCTTACATCTTCTCATACCTAGAAAAACACTGACGTCATTAATGTTGAAATCTGCTTTGGCTATTAAAAAAATTTTTTTTTTTTTACAATTAAAAGTCAAAATAGAGTAGCTATGTTTCCGACATCCTGGGAAATAACTGTTTCCCAGATATCCTGAAAAATGATATTATGGGTGTGATTTCAGATTAGACGCTGTGACCTAATATAGAACTTAATGCTCCTGTAATTTGCGAGGGGGCATCAGAGGGCAGACAAACTGAAATCATAATCACAGGAAACTAGCCGATCTGATCACATGGACCACAGCCGAATGTGGTCCACTGGAGAAGAGAATGGCAAACCACTTCAGTATACTTGCCTTGAGAACCCCATGAACAGTAACAAAGGGCAAAATGATAGGATACTGAATGAGGAATTCCCCAGGTCGGTAGGTGCCCAGTATGCTACTGGAGCTCAGTGGAGAAATAACTATAGAAGGAATAAAGGGATGGAGCAACAGCAAAACCAATACCCAGTTGTGGATGTGACCAGTGATAGAAGCAAGGTCCGGTGCTGTAAAGAGCAATATTGCATAGGAACCTGGAATGTTAGGTCCATGAATCAAGGCAAATTGAAAGTGGTCAAACAGGAGATGGCAAGAGTGAACGTCGACATTCTAGGAATCAGTGAATTAAAATGGACTGGAATGGGTGAATTTAACTCGGATGACCACTATATCTACTACTGTGGGCAAGAATCCCTTAGAAGAAATGGAGTAGCCATCATAGTCAACAAAAGAGTCTGAAATGCAGTACTTGGATGCAATCTTAAAAACGACAGAATGATTTCTGTTCGTTTCCAAGGCAAACCATTCAATATTACAGTAATCCAGGCCTATGCCCCAACCAGTAATGCTGAAGAAACTGAAGTTAATCGGTTCTATGAAGACCTACAAGACCTTTTAGAACTAACACCCAAAAATGATGTCCTTTTCATTATAGGGCACTGGAATGCAAAAGTAGGAAGTCAAGAAACACCTGGAGTAACAGGCAAATTTGGCCTTGGAGCACGGAATGAAGCAGGGCAAAGGCTAATAGAGTTTTGTCAAGAGAATGCACTGGTCATAGCAAACACCCTCTTTCAACAACACAAGAGAAGACTCTACACATGGACATCACCAGATGGTCAACACCGAAATCAGATTGATTATATTCTTTGCAACCAAAGATGGCGAAGCTGTATACAGTTAGCGAAAACAAGACCAGGAGCTGACTGTGGCTCAGATCATGAACTCCTTATTGCCAAATTCAGACTTAAATTGAAGAAAGTAGGGAAAACCACTAGACCATTCAGATATGACCTCAATCAAATCCCTTACGATTATACAGTGGAAGTGAGAAATAGATTTAAGGGACTAGATCTGATTGATAGAGTGCCTGATGAACTCTGGACGGAGGTTCATGACATTGTACAGGAGAGAGGGATCAAGACCATCCCCATGGAAAACAAATGCAAACGAGCAAAATGGCTGTCTGAGGAGGCCTTACAAATAGCTGTGAAAAGAAGAGAGGCGAAAAGCAAAGGAGAAAAGGAAAGATATAAGCATCTGAATGCAGAGTTCCAAAGAATAGCAAGGAGAGATAAGAAAGCCATCCTCAGTGATCAATGCAAAGAAACAGAGAAAAACAACAGAATAGGAAAAACAAGAGACCTCTTCAAGAAAATTAGAGATTCCAAGGGAACATTTCATGCAAAGATGGGCTCGATAAAGGACAGAAATGGTATGGACCTAACAGAAGCAGAAGATATTAAGAAGAGGTGGCAGGAATACACAGAAGAACTGTACAAAAAAGATCTTCACGACCAAGATAGTCACAATAACGTGATCACTGACCTAGAGCCAGACATCTTGGAATGAGAAGTCAAGTGGGCCTTAGAAAGCATCACTACGAACAAAGCTAGTGGAGGTGATGGAATTCCAGTTGAGCTGTTTCAAGTCTTGAAAGATGATGCTGTGAAAGTGCTGCACTCAATATGCCAGCAGATTTGGAAAACTCAGTGCTGGCCACAGGACTGGAAGAGGTCAGTCTTCATTCCAATCCCAAAGAAAGGCAATGCCAAAGAATGCTCAAACTACTGCACAATTGCACTCATCTCACACGCTAGTAAAGTCATGCTCAAAATTCTCCAAGCCAGACTTCAGCAGTATGTAAACCGTGAACTCCCAGATGTTCAAGCAGGTTTTAGAAAAGGCAGAGGCACCAGAGATCAAATTGCCAACATCCGCTGGATCATGGAGAAAGCAAGAGAGTTCCAGAAAAACATCTATTTCTGCTTCATTGACTATGCCAAAGCCTTTGACTGTGTCGATCACAATAAACTGTGGAACATTCTGAAAGAGATGGGAATACCAGACCACCTGACCTGCCTCTTGAGAAACCTGTATGCAGGTCAGGAAGCAACAGTCAGAACTGGACATGGAACAACAGACTGGTTCCAAATAGGAAAAGGAGTACCTCAAGGTTGTATATTGTCACCCTGCTTATTTAACTTATATGCAGAGTACATCATGAGGAACGCTGGGCTGGAAGAAGCACAAGCTGGAATCAAGATTGCTGGGAGAAATATCAATAACCTCAGATATGCAGATGACACTACCCTTATGGCAGAAAGTGAAGAGGAACTCAAAAGCCTCTTGATGAAAGTGAAAGAGGAGAGTGAAAAGGTTGGCTTGAAGCTCAACATTCAGAAAACAAAGATCATGGCATCTGGTCCCATCACTTCATGGGAAATAGATGGAAAAACAGTGGAAACAGTGTCAGACTTTATTTTTTTGGGCTCCAAAATCACTTCAGATGCTGATTGCAGCCATGAAATTAAAAGACGCTTGCTCCTTGGAAGGAAAGTTATGACCAACCTTGATAGTATATTAAAAAGCAGAGACATTACTTTGCCAACCAAGGTCCGTCTAGTCAAGGCAATGGTTTTTCCCGTGGTCATGTATGGATGTGAGAGTTGGACTGTGAAAAAAGCTGATCGCTGAAGAATCGATGCTTTTGAACTGTGGTGTTGGAGAAGACTCTTGAGAGTCCCTTATACTGCAAGGAGATCCAACCAGTCCATTCTAAAGGAGATCAATCCTGGATGTTCATTGGAGGGACTGATTCTGAAGCTGAAACTGCAATACTTTGGCCACCTCATGCGACGAGTTGACTCACTGGAAAAGACTCTGATGCTGGGAAAGGTTGGGGGCGGGAGGAGAAGGGGACGACGGAGAATGAGATGGCTGGATGGCATCACCGACTCTGTGGACATGAGTTTGAGTGTACTCAGGGAGTTGGTGATGGACAGGGAGGCCTGGCGTGCTGTGATTCATGGGGTCGCGGAGAGTCGGACACGACTGAGCGACTGAACTGAACTGAATGCACTTTTGCTTCTGTACTTTGCTTGCTGCTCATAAAACCAAAGTTACTCCATTTTAAGATAAGGTTGTTTTTAAGTAAAGATTCCTAAAATTGTTTTTGAAAAAAAAATAAATAAATGATTCAATAGACTAGTTAGACCTAACTGATATCTATAGGACATTTCACCCCAAAACAATGAATTTCACCTTTTTCTCAAGTGCACATGGAACCTTTTCCAGGATAGATCACATCCTGGGCCATAAATCGAGCCTTGGTAAATTCAAAAAAAATTGAAATCATTCCAAGCATCTTTTCTGACCACAATGTAGTAAGATTATATCTCAGTTACAGGAGAAAAACTATTAAAAATTCCAACATATGGAGGCTGAACAACACGCTGCTGAATAACCAACAAATCAGAGAAGAAATCAAAAAAGAAATCAAAATATGCATAGAAATGAATGAAAATGAAAACACAACAAGCCAAAACCTATGGGATACTGTAAAAGCAATGCTAAGGGGAAGGTTCATAGCAATACAGGCATACCTCAAGAAACAAGAAAAAAGTCAAATAAATAACCTAACTCTACACCTAAAGCAACTAGAAAGGAAGAAATGAAGAACCCCAGGATGAGTAGAAGGAAAGAAATCTTAAAAATTAGGGCAGAAATAAATGCAAAAGAAACAAAAGAGACCACAGCAAAAATCAACTAAACCAAAACCTGGTTCTTTGAGAGGGTAAATAAAATTGACAAACCACTAGCCAGACTCATCAAGAAACAAAGGAAGAAAAACCAAATCAATGAAATTAGAAATGAAAATGGAGAGATCACAAAAGACAGCAGAAATACAAGGATCATAAGAGACTACTATCAGCAATTATATGCCAATAAAATAGACAACTTGGAAGAAACGGACAAATTCTTAGAAAAGTATAACTTTCCAAAATTGAACCAGGAAGAAATAGAAAACCTTAATAGACCCATCACAAGCAGGGAAATTGAAACTGTAATCAGAAATCTTCCAGCAAACAAAAGCCCAGGTCCAGACAGCTTCATAGCTGAATTCCACCAAAAATTTAGCCTACTCAAACTCTTCCAGAAAATTGCAGAGGAAGGGAAACTTCCAAACTCATTCTATGAGGCCACCATCAACCCTAATACCAAAACCTGACAAAGATGCCACACACACACACACAAAAACTACAGGCCAATATCACTGATGAACATATATGCAAAAATCCTTAACAAAATTCTAGCAATCAGAATCCAACAACACATTAAAAAGATCATATATCATGACCAAATGGGCTTTATCCCAGGGATGCAAGGATTCTTCAACATCCGCAAATCAATCAATGTAATACACCACATTAACAAAATGAAAAATAAAAACCATACGATTATCTCAATAGATGCAGAGAAGGCCTTTAACAAAATTCAACATCCATTTATGATTAAAAAAAACCCTCTAGAAAGCAGGAGTAGAAGGAACATACCTCAACATAATAAAAGCTATGTATGACAAACCCACAGCAAACATTATCCTCAATAGTGAAAAATTGAAAGCATTTCCCCTAAAGTCAGGAACAAGACAAGGGTGCCCACTCTCACCACTACTATTTAACACAGTTTTTTAAGTTTAGGCCACAGCAATCAGAGCAGAAAAAGACATAAAAGGAATGCAAATTGGAAAAGAAGAAGTAAAACTCTCACTGTTTGCAGATGACGTGATCCTTTACACAGAAAACCCTAAAGACTCTACCAGAAAATTACTAGAGCTAATCAATGAATATAGTAAAGTTGCAGGATATAAAATCAACACACAGAAATCCCTTGCATTCCTATACACTAATAATGAGAAAATAGAAAGAGAAATTAAGGAAACAATTCCATTTACCATTGCAACAAAAAGAATAAAATACTTAGGAATATATCTACCTAAACAAACAAAAGACCTATATATAGAAAACTATAAAACACCAGTGAAAGAAATCAGAGAGGACACTAATAGATGGAGAAATATAGCGAGTTCGTGGACTGGAACAATAAATATTGTGAAAATGAGTACGTTACCCAAAGTCATTTATAGGTTCAATGCAATCCCTATCAAGCTACCAATGGTATTTTTCACAGAGCTAGAACAAATAATTTCACAATTTGGATGGAAATACAAAAAAACTCGAATAGCCAAAGCAATCTTGAGAAAGAAGAATGGAACTGGGGGAATCAACCTGCCGGACTTCAGGATCTACTACAAAGCCACAGTCATCAAGACAGTATGGTTCTGGCACAAAGACAGAAATATAGATCAAGGGAACAAAATAGAAAGCCCAGAGATAAATCCATGCACCTATGGACACCTTGTCTTTGACAAGGAGGCAAGAATATTCAATGGAGAAAAGACAATCTCTTTAACAAGTGGTGCTGGGAAAACTGGTCAACCACTTGTAAAAGAATGAAACTAGAACACTCCATAACACCATCCACAAAAATAAACTCAAAATGGATTAAAGATCTAAATGTAAGACCAGAAACTATAAAACTCTTAGAGGAGAACATAGGCAAAATACTCTCCAACGTAAATCACAGCAGATTCCTCTATGACCCACCTCCCAGAATACTGGAAATAAAAGCAAAAATAAACAAATGGGACCTAATTAAAATTAAAAGCTCCTGCACAGCAAAAGAAACTATAAGCAATGTGAAAAGACAGACTTCGGAAAGGGAGAAAATAATAGCAAATGAAGAAACTGACAAAGAATTAATCTCAAAAATATATAAGCAACTCCTGCAGCTCAGTTCCAGAAAACTAAACGACCCAATCAAAAAATGGGCCAAAGAATTAAACAGACATTTCTCCAAAGAAGACATACATATGGCTAACAAACACATGAGAAGATGCTCAACATCACTCATAATCAGAGAAACGCAAATCAAAACCACAATGAGGTACCACTTCACACCAGTCAGAATGACTGCGATCCAAAAGTCTATAAGCAATAAATGCTGGAGAGGGTGTGGAGAGAAGGGAACCCTCTTACACTGTTGGTGGGAATGCAAACTAGTACAGCCACTATGGAAAACAGTGTGGAGATTCCTTAAAAAACTGGAAATAGAACTGCCATACGACCCAGAATTGCACTCCTGGGCATACACACCAAGGAAACCAGAATTGAAAGAGACACATGTACTCCAATGTTCATTGCAGCACTGTTTATAATAGCCAGGACATGGAAGCAACCTAGATGTCCATCTGCAGACAAATGGATAAGAAAGCTTTGGTACATATACACAATGGAGTATTACTCAGCCATTAAAAAGAATACATTTGAATCAATTCTAATGAGGTGGATGAAACTGGAGCCTATTATACAGAGTGAAGTAAGCCAGAAAGAAAAACACCAATACAGTATACTAATGCATATATATGGAATTTAGAAAGATGGTAACAATAACCCTGTATACAAGACTGCAAAAGAGGCACAGGTGTATAGACCAGTCTTTTGGACGCCATGGGAGAGGGCGAGGGTAGGATGATTTGGGAGAATGGCATTGAAACATGTATATTATCATATGTGAAATGAATCACCAGTCCAGGTTCGATGCATGAGACAGGATGCTCGTGACTGATGCCCTGGGATGACCCAGAGGGATGGGATGGGGAGGGAGGTGGGAGGGGGGTTCAAGATGGGGAACACATGTACACCTGGGGCAGATGTCACTGTATGGCAAAACCAATACAATATTGTAAAGTAATTATCCTCCAATTCAAATTAAAATAAACTAAAAATAAATAAATAAAAATAATTTGATGGGCTGAGTAAAGCAGACTGTTCTCCTTAGGATGGTGGGACTCCTCCAATCAGTTGAAGTTCTGAATAAAACAAAAAGCCTGACCCTCTCCCAAGGAAGAGAGTAGTATTCAGTCTTTCAGTAGTGTCCAACTCTTTGTGGCCCCGGGGATTGCAGTCTGTCAGGCTCCTTTGGCTATGGAGTTTTTCAGGCAAGAACACTGGAGTCAGGTTCCATTTCCCACTCCAGAGGATCGTCCCGAGCCAAGGATCAAAACCACAGTTCTTGCATCCTCTGCACTGGCAGGCAGATTGAGAATTCCTCCTTACTAAAACAAAGACATCAAGTTTTTTCAGCCTTTGGAAAACTGAAACGTTAGCACTTCCTGGGTTTCTAGTCTTGAGACTAGAAATACACCATCAGTTCTTTAGGCATCCAGGTTGCTGACTGACCGTATAGTTCTTTGGACTTGACAGCTTCCCTATCATGTGAGCAATTCCTTATGACAAATTTCTTTTTATAAACATGTGTATACATCCTATCTGCTCTGTTTCTCTGCAGAATCCCAAAACATGCAGATACCAGTGAAACTAGCCAAGAAAGAGAAATAATAAGAGAAATATCATTGAAACTACTAAAGCATCACATTTTTATTTTTAACATTTTTTAAATTAATTTATTTATCAGGTGGTTCCAGGTCATTGCTGTGGTATGCAGGTCTAGTTCCCTGACCAGGGATTGAGCCCAGGCCCCATGCATTGGGAGCATGGAGTCCTAGCCACTGGACCACCAGGGAAGTACCTTAAAGCATCAACCTTGACAGAGTGTGTCCGGGACACAGAAGATACACAACACAGGTTTCCAGAACTGACTGGAAAGGTTGGAGAGGGGTAAGGGCATCAATTCATAAGATAAGATCTTTAATATGACTCCATTTGTACTCAGAGTCCTGGGGAAATAAAGTTTTCATATGTCAAATACCTGGCACCTCATAGCTTAATAAACTCCAGTGGTTCAATGTTAACTAGAAAAGACTAATAATTAGATTTATACCTAAGTTTCCCTTTATGTTGTCCCCCACCTAAATCATATTTCCAGACTTTACTGTAAGAAACAGTTGAAGAGGTTGTAAAATGCCAACTCCTCAACCCACTCCCTGGAGATCCCAGCTTACTGGTCCTGAATCAGGGCCCAAGATTCAGCATTTCAACAAGCTCACAGGAGCTCTGGAAGCAGGTGCCCCCTGACCACAGTTTAAAAAATGAAGATGCAGAATCTATAAACAGACCTAAGATAACTATGTCACATGACATAATTTCACATGACATTGTGAAATTAAACTGTAAATAAAATAACCTTCCAGAAAATACATTAAACTCTAAATGATGGAGTTCTTAGCACTCAATTTTCATACTTCTCTAGCTTCAAAACTTCCATGTTGAGATGTAGATTTTTAAAATCAGAAAACAAGGTTTTAAAAATAATTAGAATATGCTCCAGCTTCCTGGTGGTAAAGAATAAGCCTGTCAAGGCAGGAGACCTGGGTTCAATCCCTGGGTCAGGAAGAGCCTCTAGAGAAAGAAATGGCAACCCACTCCAGTATTCTTGCCTGGGAAATATCATGGACAGAGGAGCCTGGCGGGCTACAGTTCATGGGAACCCAAAGAATTGGAAACAACTCAGCAACTAAACAACAACAACAAAATATGCTCTATTGCTTTTATTGTATATGCTTTTAGTTTGGGGTCCATTCACATTACAGTGTTTCAGATGAACACTGAAAATATTCAAATGAAAACATGCTAAAATATTAGAGGTGGTTCCTCTCCTTGCTGGAGAATGAGATTTTCTTCTTCTTCTTTTACTTTCAGGACCTCACTCTCTTTTCTGGTGGAAGGGAGCTTTTTATTTAAAAACTTTATTTTTTATGGGAATTCCCTGGTTATTCAGTGATTAAGGCTCCATGCTTCTGCTGAAGGCCACATGGGTTCAACCCCTGGCTGGGAATCTGAGATCCCTTAAGTGGCTGAGCAAGTGGAAAAAAAAAAAAAAATATATATATATACATATATATATATATATATATATAATTTTTAGAAAAAATAAATATAAATTATTTAATAAAATGAGAATATTTTCCATTCAAAAAGTTATCTTCCCTTCTCAAACCATTTCATAAAGTATCTGACAGTTTAAACAGAAATGATACCAAGGCCTCATCACAATTCCTGCTCAAACACTGAAAATAAACTGAGGCAAAACTGGGAAAGTTGTGAAACCATTTTTCTTTCTGTGTGTCTCCAACCTCTTCTTTTGTTATATTCTCCCTCTTGCATGGGAATAAGTTCCTCCACTTCACTCTGATTTTCCTGGTCTTGTCTTTTCCTACTTTTAAATCCCCTCATCCTATCCAAACAGATGTAATAAAGAGTATTACCTCTTTTTCATTTTGAACTTGTTCAAACTGAAGTACTGATTCTCTTTGGAAGTCCCTTTTGTTCAGAGAAACTCCACCTGCCCTGATCCCCTCACCTCCTCATTTCTTCTTTTGGCAGAAAGAACAAGGGATCCAGAACCCCCGCACCCCTTCCGTAAGCTCTCCTCCATTCCCAACTTCCACACTCCCAGCCTAGCTGTTACTGTCAGCCTCAAGATCATAGCATTAATCCCACTTTACCCTTTGTCTCTTGTCTAATCCCCAAGCAGCTCCAGGTTCCCAGGTCACACTGTATACCCTGCATTCTCATAATCCCTTCTCTGTCCTTTCCTCCTGTGCCTTCTTATCTCCTAAAACCCCTTCCACTATGCTCTCTGGAGTGTATGGCCCATTCATCAGCAAAATCCACGCAATACAGCTTATCTCTAAACACATTCAGGTCTGCATTAAGGCAACAAAAATCACGATGCTATTTAAAACTGCCTTATAAAAACCACAGAGCTTATGGGAAAAAACTGTATGGGGTCAGAACAGTCAAGAACTTTGTCAGTGACATATCAGAAAAACACAGGAATCAAAAGCAGTGGCACAACTTGACACCTGTGAAATGGTGAAAAAAGACATAAATGTGACAATGAATGTGGCATTTTATCTCAAGCAAGACCTCTAGGTGACTATGGAAGTGGATGTCAGAGGGCTTACACCTTGTGGGTGGTCACAAAGCATCAAGAGAAAAGCCAGCTGAAATCTGAGGGACTCTGTAACACCTGATGTGGGCTCCTAACACTTGCAGGAAACTGAGGACACTAATGGAGGCTGGAAGGTGTGCGTTTGCATTTTATGTCTGCCTAAGGCACTCCAGTCAGCCTGACAAGCTCCTCTGTGTCTCACTTAGTAATGCTCACAGATGAAACTGCATCTAAGCACAAGCAAAATTCACATTATGCTCAAATTGTTCCCTAATAGGTCAGTTGTGTTAAAACAAATTTCAATTTCAGAACAAGTGTTACAGAAGAACTGACTGTAGTCCACGTTTGCTCAGAAGCCCAAACCTGCCTTTCCCTGAGGATACTGCATCTTTTCCAGCTCTTTTCAAGTGGTAGCCATTGTGACTCAACCTCCAGCTCTGATTCACTATATGTACAGATGGACTAAGGGTCCTCTTTCCTCCTTGCTGCTACATCCAGATCATTCTCTCTCATTTGAATTGAACACTGTTTCTCTGTTGATATTTTCAAGCATCTTACTCTGTCATTTCCACTACAGTAACTCTAAAGACTTCTCACTACCAGTAATTGAATACCCCATGTATTAATATTAGTCAGGGTTATTCAGAGAAACAGATTCAATAAGTGACAGACATATAGATAGATAGATAGAGACAAGTATGTATATAGATTTGTTAATGTGGCAATGGTTCATGTAATTATGGAATCTGACAAGTCCCACTATCAACTGTCTACAAGACAGAGACAGGAAAGTGGATGACACAGGTCAGTCCAAGTCCAAAGACCTGAGAACCAGAAGAATAAAGATGTAATTCCCAGACAAAGGGAGAAGAAGATCCACATGTCAGCTTAAGCAGGCAGGCAGAGGGATGGCGATTCCAACCTTCTTCTGTCCCGTGCTCTCTTCAGTCTTCAGTGGATTGGCTGATGCTCACTTGTGCTGGTCACTTGCATTGGTAAAGGCAATATGTTTCACTGAGTCCAATGACTCAAATGTTAACCTCATACAAAAACACCCTCATAGACACACCCGCCAAATAATGTTTAGACATCACTTTAATTTCACTTAAATATATTATGATTGAGAAAGTAGCCAGATAAGCTTCTGTGTTAAAATAATTACACATTCAATAACACATTTGGTCAGTTCAGTTCAGTCTCAGTCGTGTCCGACTCTTTGCGACCCCATGAATCACAGCACACCAGGCCTCCCTGTCCATCACCAACTCCCAGAGTTCACTCAAACTCATGTCCATCAAGTCGGTGATGCCATCCAGCCATCTCATTCTCTGTCATCCCTGTCTCCTCCCACCCCCAATCCTTCCCAGCATCAGACTCTTTTCCAGTGAGTCAACTTGTCACATGAGGTGGCCAAAGTATTGAAGTTTCAGCTTTAGCATCAGTCCTTCCAATGAACACCCAAAGGATTGATCTCCTTTAGAATGGACTGGTTGGATCTCCTTGCAGTCCAAGGGACTCTCAAGAGTATTCTCCAGCACCACAGTTCAAAAGCATCAATTCTTCGGCGATCAGCTTTCTTCACAGTCCAACTCTCACATCCATACATACTTCAGCAATGTGTGAACCGTGAACTTCAAGATGTTCAAGCAGGTTTTAGAAAAGGCAGCGGAACCAGAGATCAAATTGCCAACATCCGCTGGATCATGGAGAAAGCAAGAGGGTTCCAGAAAAACATCTATTTCTGCTTCATTGACTATGCCAAAGCTTTTGACTGTGTGGATCACAATAAACTCATTTGGTAGTGTGAGCATTTTCTAAATATCCTCATTAGGCAAGTATTCTTACACAAGTTGGCTCTCAATCAGAATAAAACACGAAATGCAAACATCAGACTTTATAAACTTGTAAACATTATAGTATGAAAAAAGAAAAAGAACAGAAGAAACACTTATCATCAGACTTCTGGTGGAGATACAGGGAGTGATACCAAGATTACATACATTGGCTGGTCTGGTGGAGCAGAATTTAGAGGATCTCCAGATATGGAGCAAGCTGTCCCTGCCTGCCTCAACAAGAACGCTGAGGAAACAGTACCTTGGGGAAGGTGAATGGGGTTGGGGACTTCCCTGGTAGTTCAGCGGCTAAGACTTCATGCTGCCAATGTCAAGGGGCCCAGGTTTCATCCCTGGTCAGAGAACTAGATCCCACATGCTGCAACTAAAGATTCCACATGCCGTAACTAAGACCCAGCACAATCAAATAAGTAAATTTTTAAAAAATAGAAAAGAAAATGGGGCTGGAAGGCAGAGAGCAGTCTGTTAAAAGTTAGACTCTAAAGTCTTGATCTCCTTCTCAAGACCACTGGCACCAGAAGTAAACTGAAAGAAAGTCAAGCAACAAAGCAAGTCTGACCCTGTTCATTTTGAGTAAAGAGATCAATCTCTAACTCTAAAAGATAAGGCTTTTCTGGAAAAAAAAAATTTATCTACTTCAATCTCTAATGTTCTTTTGTCACATAATGATATACAATTAAAAGTTATAGATATAAAGGGAAGCTTGAAAATGTGACTTTAAATCAACAGAAAAAAAATCAGTAGAAGCAGATCCCCAGATGACCTAGATGTTAGAACTAGAGACAAGGATTTTAAGAGAACAATTACAAATATACTAAAGAACTTTAAAGAAGTGGTGCAAACAAGGTGGGGAAAGACTGAGAATTTGGGGAAACTTCCATTATAAGGTGAAAAGCTTTAAAAGAATCAGATAGAAATTCTATAACCAAAAAATATAATATGTAAAGTGAAAAATTCACTGGAAAGATTTAATAACAACCTTGACACAGCAAAAGAAAGAAAAAATGTTCTTGAACAGGTCAATGGAAATTATGCAGTCTCAAGCACAATGGAGACAAAAAGTGAAAACAGAATGGATTATCAGAGAATTATGGAACAATATGTAATTTGAGTCCCAGAAAGAGAACAGAGAAAATTATAGGGCAGAGCTACATGTGAAGAGATAATAGCAGAAAGTTTTTTAAAAGTGAAGGAAGATATCAGTCTATATATTCAAGAATCTCAAAAATCCACAAACAAAAGTTGTTGGGAAAAGAAAGAACATTACACCTACATATATAATAGCCAAACTGCTAAAGATCATAACAGAAAACCACACTTAGAAAAACTTAATAACATCCAGACAAAAAGAATATACTTAAGAGAACTTCTATTCAAAAACAATAAAAACTAGAAGACAAAGGAATGACATTTTAACATGCCAAAGGGAAAAAAAATTGTCAACTTAGATTGCTATACTTAGCTAAAATGTTCTACAAGACTGTAGGCAAGATAAGCAAATTTTTAAGCAAGCAAAATCTGAGAGAATTCATCACCTGCACTGTAATAAAGACAAATGGAAGTCCTTTGGGTTGAAGAGAAATGATCCTGAATAAAAGCCTAGAAGGAATGAAGAGTGTCAGAAAAGCTAAATATGCAAGTAGCTGCTGCTGCTGCTGCTGCTAAGTCACTTCAGTCGTGTCCGACTCTGTGCGACTCTACAGACGGCAGCCGACCAGGCTCCACCATCCCTGGGACTCTCCAGGCAAGAACACTGGAGTGGGTTGCCATTTTCTTCTCCAATGTGTGAAAGTGAAAAGTGAAAGTGAAGTCGCTCAGTCGTGTCTGACTAGTAGCGACCCCATGGACTGCAGCCCACCATGCTCCTCTGTCCATGAGATTTTCTAGGCAAGAGTACTAGAGTGGCTTGCCACTGTCTTCTCCGATGCAAGTAGAGATACAAAATTTTTAATGCTTCAAAACATTTTCTTTAAAGTCCTTATAGCAATCATAACTATAAGGTACTAAATAATTTTTAACATGTGCAAAAATCAAGAATATGACAATAATTCCATAAAAGTTAGAAGGGGAGTAAGGTAAATTACAGTTTGCAAAGGTTTCTTACTTGTCTACTAAGTGGTGTTTCAAATAGTTGTTGATTGCAAACTTTGCATTTTAGAACCTTTGTGTAACTCCTAAAATAACTCAAAGAAGTATAGTCAAAAGCTAATAGAAGAGCTAAAATGTAATGCTAGAAAGTACTTGACTAATCTAAAAGAAGTAAGGGGAAAAAACAAATAAATAGCAAGTGGGACAAAGAGAAAACAAGTAAGAAGATGACATAACTGCATCAGAAATTAAATGTAAATGGACTAAATGCTTAAATTACAGTAAGAAATAAACTAGATAAATAACAAAGTCCAGTCATTGCTGATTACAAAAGATTCAGTTTAAATGGAGATAGTGCAATCAGTTCAGTAGCTCAGTTGTGTCCAGCTCTTTGTGACCCCATAGACTGCAGTACACTAGGCTTCCCTGTCCATCACCAACTCCTGGAGCTTGCTCAAACTCATCTCCATCAAGTTGGTGATGGCATCAAACTATTTCATCCTCTGTCATCCCCTTCTCCTCCTGCCCTCAATCCTTCCCAGCATCAGGGTCTTTTCCAATGAGTCAGTTCTTCGCATCAGGTGGCCAAATATTGGAGCTTCAACTTCAGCATCAATTTTTCCAATGAATATTCAGGACTGATTTCCTTTAGGATTTACTGGTTTGATCTCCTTGTAGACCAAGGGACTCTCAAGAGTCTTCTCCAATACCACAGTTCAAAAGCATCAATTCTTCAGCGCTCAGCTTTCTTTGTGGTCCAACTCTCATATCCATACATGACTACTGGAAAAATCATAGCTTTGACAAGATGGACCTTTGTTGGCAAAGTAATGTCTCTGCTTTTTAATATGCTGTCTAGGTTTATCACAGCTTTTCTTCCAAGGAGCAAGCATCTTTTAATTTCATGGCTGTAGTCACCACCTACAGTGATCTTGGAGCCCAAAAAAAAAAAATCTGTCACTGTTTCCATTGTTTCCCCATCTATTTGCCAGAAAGTGATGGGCTTGGATGCCATGCTCTTCATTTTTTGAAGAGTTTTAAGCCAGCTTTTCACTCTCTTCTTTCACCTTCATCAAGAGGTTCTTTAGTTCCTCTTTGTTTTCTGCCATAAGGGTGGTGTCATCTGCATATCTGAGGTTATTGGTATTTCTCCTGGCAATCTTGATTCCAGCTTATTGAATCTGTGACTTAAAAACTCCCAACAAACAAAAGACCAGGACCGCATAGCTTCACAGGTGATTTCCACCAAACATTTAGAGAAGAGTTAATACCTATCCTTCTGAAACTATTAAAAAAAACCACAGAGGAAGGAACACTTCTAAACTCATTCTATGAGGCCAGCATCACCTTGATCCCAAAAGCAGACAAAAGATACCATAAAAAAAGAAAATTAAAGGCCAAAATCACTGGTGAATAAGACGCAAAAATCCTCAACAAAATTTTAGAAAATTGAATCCAGCAATACATTAAAAAGATCATACACCATGATCAAGATAAAGCTGGATTTGTCCCTGGGATGCAAGAATTTTACAATACCCACAAATTAGCCAGCATGATATACCATGTTAACAAATTGAAGAATAAAAACGATATGATCATCTCAATAGATTCAGAAAAAGCTTCTGACAAACTTCAATATCCATTTATGGTAAAAACCCTCCAGAAAGTGGATCTATAGAGAACCCATCTCAACAAAATAAGGGTCACATATGACAAGCCTTCAGCTAACATTAACTTCAACAGTGAAAAGCTGAAAGCATTCCCTCTAAGATCAGGAACAAGACAAGACCCTCTACTCTCACCACTCTTTTCAACAGACTATTGAAAGGCCTAGCAACATCAAACAGAGAAGTAAAAGGAATCCAAATTGGAAAAGAAGTAAAGCTGTCACTGTTAGTAGATGACATAATACTATACACGCTGCTGCTGCTACTCCTAAGTCACCTCAGTCGTGTCCGACTCTGTGCGACCCCATAGACAGCAGCCCACCAGGCTCCCCCATCGCTGGGATTCTCCAGGCAAGAATACTGGAGTGGGTTGCCATTTCCTTCTCCAAATACTAAACATAGAAAATCCTAAAGACATCCCCAGAAAACTACTAGAGCTCATCGATGAATTCTATAAAGTTGCAGAATACAAAATTAATACACAAAAATTTGTTGCATTTCTATACCTTAACAATGAAAGAGAAATTAAGGAAAGAATCTCAGTTACCATCACATCAAAAAGAATAAAGTACTGGAAATAAACTTACCTAAGGAAGAAAAAGACCTATACTCTGAAAACTATAGGACACTGATGAAAGAAACTGAAAACAAATAAATGGAAAAATATACCATACTCTTGGATTAAAAGAATTAAGTTTGTTAAAGTGAAGTGTCCATACTTTCCAAAATTCAATACAATCCTTACCAAAATACCAATGGTATTTTTCACAGAATTAGAACAAATAATTTTAAATTTGCATGGAAACACAAAATACCCCAAATAATCAAAACAATATTGAGAAAGAAGAACACAACTGGAGGAATCAGGCTCCCTGACTTCAGACTAATACTACAAAGCTAGTCATAAAAATAGTATAGTACTCACACAAAAACAGAAATATGGATCAATGGAGCAGGATAGAAATTCCAGAAATAAACCCATGCACCTATGTCAATTAATCTATGACAAAGCAGGCAAGAATATACAATGGAAAAAAAGACAGCCTCTTCGATAAGTGATGCTGGGAAAACTGGGCCACTACATGTTAAAGAATGAATTTAGAATGTTTTCTAACACCATATACAAAAATAAACTCAAAATGGATTAAAGAACTAAATATAAGACTGGAAACCATAAAACTCATAACATAAATCATAGCAATATTTTTGGATCTGTCTCCTAAAGCAAAGGAAATAAAAGCAGAAATAAAACAAATATGACTTAATTAAACTTAAAAGATTTTGCACAGCAAAGGAAACCATGGACAAAACAAAAAGCTAACCTACTGAATGGAAGAAAATATTTGCAAATAATATACCTCAGATATGCAGACGACACCACTCTTACGGCAGAAAGCAAAGGGGAACTAAAGAGCCACTTGATGAAGGTGAAAGAGAAGAGTGAAAAAGCTGGTTTAACTCACATTCTAAAAACGAAGATCATGGCATCAGGTCCCATCCCACTTCATGGCAAATAGATGGGGAAACAATGGAAACAGTGACGGACTTTATTTGGGGGGCTCCAAAATCACTGTGGATACTGACTGCAGCCATGAAATTAAAAGACGCTTGCTCCTTGGAAGAAAAGTATGACCAACCTAGATAGGGTATTAAAAAGCAGAGACCACTTTGCTGACAAAGGTCCTCAAGTCAAAGCTATGGTTTTTCTAGTAGTCATGTATGGATGTGAGAGCTAGACCATAAAGAAAGCTGAGCACTAAAAAATTGATGCTTCCTAACTGTGGTCCCCCCAGAAGACTCTTGAGAGTCCCTTGGTCTGCAAGGAGATCAAACCAGTCAATCCTAAAGGAAATCAACACCAAATATTCGTTGGAAGAACTGATGTTGAAGCTGAAGTTCCAATAACTTGGCCACCTGATGTGAAGAAATGACTCATTGGAAAAGACCCTGATGCTGGGAAAAATTGAGGGCAGGAGGAGAAGAGGGTGACAGAGGACGAGATGGTTGGATGGCATCACCGACTCAATGCACATGAGTTTGAGCAAATTCCAGGAGACAGTGAAGAACAGGGAAGCCTGGGGTGCTGCAGTCCGTGGAGTCACAAAGAATCAGACACGACTAAGCAACTAAACAATGACCAATAAGGGGTTAATATCCAACATATATAAACAGCTCTTACAACTCAACATCAGAAAAACAAACCCAATTTAAAAATAGGCAGAAGAACTGAATAGACATTTTCCCAAAGAGGAAATACAGATGCCCAAGAGGCACATGAAAAGATTCTCAACATCACTAATCATTAGGGAAGTTCAAATCATACTTGTATGATATCATCTCATACTTGTTAGAATGGTTATCATCAAAAAGAACACTAATAACATATGCTGGCATGGATGTGGACAAAAAGTAACCCATGTACGGTGTTGGTGGGAATGTAAATTGGTCCAGAAGTTATGAAAAACAATATGGAAGTTTCTCAAAAAACTAAAAACAGAACTACCATGCATGCATACTCAGTCACATGTCATGTCCTACTCTTTGTGACCCTGTGGACTGTAGTATGCCAGGCTCCTCAGTCCATAGGATGCTCTAGGCAGGAATACTGGAGTGAGTTGTCATGCCTTCCTCCAGGGGATCCTCCCAACCCAGGATCGAACCCTCATCTCCTGCATTGCAGGTGAATTCCTTACTGCTGAGCCACTGAAGAAGCCCCAGAACTACAATATGACCCAGCAATTTCTCTTCGATATATATCCAAAAGAACAAAAACACTAATTCAAAAGGACACATGTACACTAACATATATAAGAGCATTATTTGCAAATGTAAAGATATGGAAGCAACTTAAGTGTTCATCAGGAGAAGAATGGATAAAGAATATGTGGTGCATGCATATCATGGTATACTGCTGCTGCTGCTAAGTCGCTTCAGTCATGTCCAACTCTGTGTGACCCCATAGACGGAAGCCCACCAGGCTCCTGTGTCCCTGGGATTCTCCAGGCAAGAACACTGGAGTGGGTTGCCATTTCCTTCTCCAATGTGTGAAAGTGAAAAGTGAAAGGGAAGTTGCTCAGTCGTGTCCGACTCTTAGTGACCCCATGGACTGCAGCCTACCAGGCTCTGCCATCCATGGGATTTTCCACGCAAGAGTACTGGAGTGGGGTGTCATTGCCTTCTCCGATCATGGTATACTACTCAGTCATAAAAGAATGAAATGTTGCCATTTGCAGCAACTTGTATGGCATTGGAAGGTATTATGCTAAGTTAATTAAGTCAGACAGAGAAAGACAAATACTGTGTGATATGACTTATATGTGGAATCTAAAACACACAACAAACTAGTGACTATAACAAAAAAGAATCAGAGTCACATGTACAGAGGACAAATTAGTGGTTACCAGTGAGGAGAGAGGAGTGACATTATAGGGGTAAGGGATTAAGAAGTACAAATGATTATGTATAAAAAAGCTATAAGGATATACTGCACAGTACAGAGAAGATAGCCAGTAACAATAACTATAAATGGAGTATAAACTTTACAAATTGTGAATCACTATATTGCATACCTGTAACTTGTATAATAGGTTTCCCAGGTGGCGCTAGTGGTAAAGAACCCACCTGCCAATGCAGGTGACATAAGAGATATGGGTTCAATCCCTGGGTCAGGAAGATCCCGTGGAGGAGGTCACGGCAACCCACTCTAGTATTCTAGCCTGGAGAATCCCATAGACAAGGAGTCTGGCAGGCTACAGTCCATACAGTCACAAAGAGTCAGACACAACTGAAGCGACATAGCATGCAGCATGCACAATTTGTATAATATTGTACATCAAATATACTTCAATTTAAAAAACTAATCCTTTTGCATATTCATGCAGTAGATAGTACAGCTAGGTTTATCAACCTATCAATGCTTGCTGCTGCTAAGTCACTTCAGTCGTGTCCGACTCTGTGCGACCCCATAGACGGAAGCCCACCAGGCTCCTCCGTCCCTGGGATTCTCCAGGCAAGAACACTGGAGTGGATTGCCATTTCCTTCTCCAATGTGTGAAAGTGAAAAGTGAAAGTGAAGTCGCTCAGTCGTGTCCAACCCCTAGCAACCCCATGGACAGGTGATCAAAGCACATTTTATTAATTTTAACTTCAAAAATTTTATTTCACATAAAGCAACAGATACATAAATAGAGAAAATCTTAAAGACAATGATAAGTTTGGCAGAGACTTTAAAAATAAGTTTTCCAGAGAGATGTCAGTCAAAGGGTACAAATTTCCAGTTATAATAAATAAAATCGGAGGATCTAATGCAAAAGTACGAAGTCAAGAAACACCTGGAGTAACAGGAAAATTTGGCCTTAGAGTATGGAATGAAGCAGGGCAAAGACTAATAGAGTTTGGACAAGAGAACTCACTGGTCATAGCAAACACCCTCTTTCAACAACAAAAGAGAAGACCCTACACATGGACATCACCAGGTGGTCAATACCGAAATCAGATTGATTATATTCTTTGCAGCCAAAGATGGAGAAGCTCTATACAGTCAGCAAAAACAAAACTGGGAGCAGACTGTGGCTCAGATCATGAACTCCTTATTGCCAAATTCAGACTGAAATTGAAGAAAGTAGGGAAAATCACTAGACCATTCAGGTATGACCTAAATCAAATCCCTTATGACTATGCAGTGGAAGTGAGAAATAGATTTAAGGGACTAGATCTGATAGACAGAGTGTCTGATGAACTACGGAAGGAGGTTCCTGACATTGTACAGGAGACAGGGATCAAGACCATCCCCATGGAAAAGAAATGCAATAAAGCAAAATAGCTGTCTGAGGAGGACTTACAAATAGCTGTGAAAAGAAGAGACGTGAAAAGCAAAGAAGGAAAGGAAAGATATATGCATCTGAAGGCAGAGTTCCAAAGAATAGCAAGGAGAGATAAGAAAGCCTTCCTCAGCGATCAATGCAAAGAAATAGAGAAAAACAACAGAATGGGGAAGACTAGAGATCTCTTCATGAAACTCAGAGATACCAAGGGAACATTTCATGCAAAGATGGGCTCGATAAAGGACAGAAATATTATGAACCTAACAGAAGCAGAAGATATTAAGAAGAGGTGGCAAGAATACACAGAAGAACTGTACAAAAAAGAGCTTCACCACCCAGATAATCACGATGGTGTGATCACTCACCTAGAGCCAGACATCTTTGAATGTGAAGTCAAGTGGGCCTTAGAGAGCATCACTACGAACAAAGCTAGTGGAGGTGATGGAAGTCCAGTTGAGCTATTTCAAATCCTGGAAGATGATACTATGAAAGTGCTACACTCAAAATGCCAGCAAATTTGGAAAACTCAGCAGTGGCCACAGGACTGGAAAAGGTCAGTTTTCATTCCAATCCCAAAGAAAGGGAATGCCAAAGAATGCTGAAACTACCACACAATTGTACTCATCTCACACGCTAGTAAAGTCATGCTCAAAATTCTCCAAGCCAGGCTTCAGCAATACATGAACCATGAACTCCCAGATGTTCAAGCTGGTTTTAGAAAGGGCAGAGGAACCAGAGATCAAATTGCCAACATCCACTGGATCATGGAAAAAGCAAGAGAGTTGCAGAAAAAACATCTATTTCTGCTTTATTGACTATGCCAAAGCCTTTGGCTGTGTGGATCACAATAAACTGTGGAAAAATTCTGAAAGAGACGGGAATCCCAGACCACCTGACCTGCCTCTTGAGAAACCTGTATGCAGGTCAGGAAGCAACAGTTAGAACTGGACATGGAACAACAGACTGGTTCCAAATAGGAAAAGGAGCATGTCAAGGTTGTATATTGTCACCCTGCTTATTTAACTTATATGCAGAGTACATCATGAGGAATGCTGGGCTGGAGGAAGCACAAGCTGGAATCAAGATTGCTGGGAGAAATATCAATAACCTCAGATATGCAGATGACACCACCCTTATGGCAGAAAGTGAAGAGGAACTAAAAAACCTCTTGATGAAAGTGAAAGAGGAGTGTGAAAAAGTTGGCTTAAAGCTTTACATTCAAAAAACTAAGATCATGGCATCTGGTCCCATCACTTCATGGGAAATAGATGGGGAAACAGTGGAAACAGTGCAGGCTTTATTTTTGGGGGCTCCAAAATCACTGCAGATGCTGATTGCAGCCATGAAATTAAAAGACACTTACTCCTTGGAAGGAAAGTTATGACCAACCTAGATAGTATATTAAAGAGAGACATTAGAGAGTATATTAGAGAGAGACATTACTTTGCCAACAAAGGTCCGTCTAGTCAAGGCTATGGTTTTTCCAGTGGTAATGTATGGATGTGAGTTGGACTGTGAAGAAAGCTGAGCACTGAAGAATTGATGCTTTTGAACTGTGGTGCTGGAGAAGACTCTTGAGAGTCCTTTGGACTGCAAGGAGATCCAACCAGTCCATTCTAAAGGCGGTCAGTCCTGGGAGTTCATTGGAAGGACTGCTGCTAAAGCTGAAACTCCAATACTTTGGCCACCTCATGCGAAGAGTTGACTCACTGGAAAAGACCCTGATTCTGGGAGGGATTGGGGGTGGGAGGAGAAGGGGACGACAGAGGATGAGATGGCTGATGGCATCACCGACTTGATAGACATGAATCTGAGTGAACTCTGGGAGTTGGTGATGGACAGGGAGGCCTGGTGTGCTGCGATTCATTGGGTTGCAAAGATTCGGACACGACTGAGCGACTGAACTTAACTGACTGAATTACAGTATGGTGATTGTAATCAATAATACAATACTGTATACTTGAAACTTGCTAAGAGAGTAGATCTTAAATGTTTCCAACCACAAAAAATAAATGGTAGTTATATGATGTGATGGACATGTTAGCTAACCCTATGGTGGCAATCATTTTGCATATATAAGTGTACCAAATCAACACATTGTACACCTTAAATTCATACAATGATATACATACACTACACATCAATAAAGTCAGAAAAGTTAAAATAATAAAAATGAAGTAAAACATTTTTCACAATAAATTCCAGATACTGCAATACATCCTAGTATTTGTTTCTGTGGGATAGAGTCTAATGACTTTCTAATGTGTCCACAGTCAAGAAACTGCAAACAAAATTAAATTCCCAAGTGGTCACACAGAATGATAGATTGAAACATTTAATTTGTCTTTGTCTTAATTCAGTCTACTATCATCCTTTATTTTAATCCCTTTTTTAAACACAGGTATATGTGATATGACAAGGTTTTGACACAAAAACTGTGCCTCAAATGAGCTCTAAAATTTCTGAACAATGAAAAATATACTCTCAAAACAAACATGTGTAGCTGAGTCCATGTATGCCTGGGGTGAGTACAAAACTGAGTTATCCAAATTAACTTCTATATAGAATCCAATACAGATTAAAAAGAAAGAAGCTAATATTTTCTGATTTGAAGCATACATATAGCATGAAGACTCAACACTAAACCACAGCAATTGTTTAGAACTTAGACCAATAAAAGACTTTAGGGGAGAGGAATATTTCACCAATGACATTGTTTAGAATTGTTCTTCCATGGTGATAACAAAAAGCCAAACCACTTAGCCAGTTTTGTTTTCCACTTCTCTGCAAACAGCACATCCTCGTACTGCCTATT
The DNA here is from genome assembly GCF_049115385.1 of Moschus berezovskii. Lineage (NCBI taxonomy): Eukaryota > Metazoa > Chordata > Mammalia > Artiodactyla > Moschidae > Moschus > Moschus berezovskii. The sequence goes on along the minus strand of NC_142474.1, from coordinate 52,705,607 downwards.
CTGGGACTGCTCTCCCTGCCATGCTATTGGCATGCTCATAAACTTCAGATAACATTTTCACTGGACCCTCTCTTGTCCATTAGTCTTAATGTCCCTTGACATTTCTCCTTCCCCGGGCATGTAGAAAGCACATCAAAGCCTCTTAGCACAAAGTTTCCCTGTGCAGAACATTTTGTGCAGAGGATGGAAGAAGTATTGGATAGAGCACAGGATCACAAAAATAAAGTGTCAGGAATCTCAGACCTTGAGTGACAACAGAGGGAAAAATGTTGGGGGAACTCTGGATTCTGCCCTGCAGAATAATATATATGATGACCTGGATGGAAAATGGAGCTTGAATTGAGAGAAAATAATGATTCTGAATCCTAACACCAGAGGACTCAAAAAATGAAAACAAGTGTTTGAAAATGGCTCTTTGTGCAAATAATACTAATTACAGTCATTCATGTGAACGAACTGTCATTTTCCCTAATCACCATGCAGCCTATTACCAATAATCTAGACCACCAAATATGTCAGATGGACTCAGTTTAATTGGACAGGGTATATCATCATCAGAGTTTATAGCTCATGTAGCCTAACCTACCCTATCTGCCCATATGTTTAAGGAATTTAATGGAACATTTACCTCATGAAATTTTCCCCATAAATGCTGAATTCTGGGAAGCTTTACACTTTCCAAGGTTGGGAATCGCCATCTTCTGCTTCTGTTTAGGTCTCTCTCCACGGTCATCCATTGCAAGCACTGTGGCCTTTCCATCTGTTGGAATTCAGACTAACTTCGAAAGACAAAATTGCAACTCCACTGTTTCAGCAAGAAATTGTTTGGTGTTATCTCATGGTAATTAGTCAAGAAGGCACCAAAGAATGAGCTCTGTCCTCTGCAATGCTCATATTATTATCCACCAACTAAAGAGATCATAAACCATCACTCACTGAGCCATATGGTCAACACTCATGGGTTCCAAGTTTCCTACAAGTCCAGCTTGCAATACTCTGTCCTTCAACTCTTCGTTCAGAAAATACAGGTTCTGTACTCAAGGCCCACAACTGTCCAGCTGCACATTACCTGACCACTGATTGTTGTTGCTTAGTCACTCAGCCATGTCTGACTCTTCGCGACTCCACAGACTGCAGCACCCCAGGCTTCCCTGTTCTTCACCATCTCCTGGAGTTTGCTCAAACTCATATCCATCAAGTCACTGATGCCATCCAACCATCTCGTCCTCTGTCATCCCCTTCTCCTCCTGCCTTCAATCTTTCCCAGCATCAGGGTCTTTTCCAATGAGTCAGGTGTCCAAAGTATTGGAGCTTCAACTTCAGCATCAGACCTTCCAATGAATATTCAGGGTTGATTTCCTTTAGGATTGACTGGTTTGATCTTCTTGCAGACCAAGGGACTCTCAAGAGTCTTCTCCAATACCACAGTTCAAAAGCATCAATTCTTCAGCACTCAGCCTTCTTTATGGTCCAACTCTCACATCCACACATGACTACTAGAAAAACCATAGCTTTCACTAGAGGACCTTTGTTTGCAAAGTAATGCCTCTCCTTTTTAATATGCTCTCTAGGTTTGTCATACTTTTCTTCCAAGGAGCAAGCATCTTTTAATTTAATGGCTGCCGTCACCATCCACAGTGATTTTGGAGCCCAAGAAAATAAAAGACTGATACCTGAGACTGAATGAAGGGTTTTCATGTGGCCATGAGACCAAGTGCTCTAGAATCCTGTTCAATGTTTATTGACCATCATAGAGGAGAACACCATGAGGTCACCCAAATAAAATGGCTGACCTCATGGAAGTCGGTCACAGTCTGCAATCACAGACCAAACCTCCTCATGCAGATCTGGCTACATTGACTCCATCGCTATTTCAGAATGTTTGCTATCTCAAAACAAGGAAGTGATTTGGGAAACAACGGCCCACTGTGACAACAACAGGCAACAATTTTAAATGATAATCGTGTTAGATCCTGATTGCAACTGTGACAGATCACAAACTGAATGGCTTCAAAACATGTTATATTTATTTCAGTAATGAAGATCATACCAAAATGGTAGAAGGCTTTAGAAGAGAATCTGTTTGCTTGCCTTTTCTGCGTTTTTGAGGCGGCTCACATTCCTTGGTCCTTGGCTCCCTGTCTCACTCTGACCTTTGCTTCCATGGTCACATCTCAGATTCTTCTACCTCCTTGCTTCCCTTAAAGGACTATCATAAATATATCAGGCCCATCAGGATAATCCAGAATATTCCAAGAAAATTTCCCCATCTCAAGAAACCTGGCAAAGTCCCTTTTGCCACATAAGGCAATACATTCACAGGACCTAGGATTGGGATGTGAACATCTTAGCAGAAGAGAGGATGATTATTCAGTCTATTGCAATGATGAGGAAATTTATGAAAAACAAGGAAAAGTATTTCTAATACAATGCTAATTGAAGCAAAATACACAATTGAAATTATATGTCATATAAAAATGTACACATGGCATAGAAAATCAGGGTTAATTGTGGGAAAAGTTTCATAAAAATAGCAGGATAATAAGTGCTTTTCTTCCCCTACCATTCCAAAATTAGCCTTTCTTTTTATTGGAGTAGAGTTGATTTACAATACTGTATTAATTTCTGGTGTACAGCAAAGTGACTCAGTTATACATACTTATACATTCTTTTTTAAAAAATTCTTTTCCATTATGGTTTATCACAGGATACTGAATATAGTTCCCTATGTTATAAAGTAGGACCTTGTTTTTTATCCATCCTAATAGCTTGCATCTGCAAATCTCAAACTCCCAATCCATCTTTCCCCCAACTTGCCCTCCCCAGAGTTTGTTTCTGTTTCCTAGATAAATACATTTCTGTTATATTTTAGATTTCACAATAAGTGATATCATATGGTATTTGTCTTTCTCTTTCTCACGTAATTCACTTAGTATGGCCAATTATTTTCTATAATTGTGCATTCTAGGGGGGGAAAAAGATTTGCAATTTATTGAAACACACAAAGATAGATAGTAATTAAAACTGAAAAACAGGAAATATGTTTTCTTTATCTCAACAAGTAAAGCAGAAGTCCCATTTTCCTTCCTAATTTTTAATAAAATGAGACTTAAATGAATGAAAGCAAAATCAAGGTTAGTTTGGTCAGATGGAAGAGTAGCTACCACTTCAATTCACTTTCATGATACAGTCAAGTAGACAAAGGAAGTATAGTTATTCATAATATTAAAAGAAAAAGTATAGGTGATATATGAATCTAGAAATCTAATGGCACCATATCTTTAGAAATTCTGTGTTTATAATCTAAATTTAATTGCTATCAATTTTTATAACATCTTTCTTCACATATATTTTATATACCATAAAATTCACACTTTTCAAGTAGATAATGCATGGTTTTTAGTATATTCACAAAGTTGTGCAAGCATCACCATTATCTAATTTTAGAAAATTTTCATCAGCCCAAAAAGAAACTTGATACCCATCAGCAGTGTTTCCCCATTCCCCAATCCTCCAGCTTCTAGCAACCACTAATCTAGCTTCGGTCTCCAGGAATTTACCTACTCTGGCTACTTCACTTAAATGAAATCATACAACACATGGTCTTTTGTGACTGGTTTCTATTACTTAGCATAATGCTTTCAAGGTTCAACCACATTACAACATTCACCAGTATTTCATTCCTCTTTAGGTCCCATGAATACCCCGTTGTATGGATATACCTCATTGCATGTATCCATTCATCGACTGACAGATATTTGAGATATTCTACTCTTTGCTATTTAGGCATAACACTGCTATGAACGTTTGCATAGAAACAGTTTTCATTTATTTTGGGTATATATCTAGGAGTAGTTTTTCTGAGTCATATGGCAATTTTATATTTAACATTTTATAGGAACTGTCAAGTTGTTTTCCCAAGTGGCTGCACCATTTTATGATCCCACTGGCAATGTACTAAAAGTTGAATTTCTAGATAGTTTTTATTAACACTTGCTGTATGTTATTAAAATTAAAATGATTCTGCTGGGCTTGAACTGGTATCTCATTGTGGTTTTGGTCTTCATTTCCCCAATCATAATGTTGAAATATCTCTTCATGTGATCATTAGTCATTTGCATATCCTCTTTATGGAAATATCTATTTCAATATTCTGCTTATTTGTTAAATGAGGTATTTATCTTTTTATTGCTGAGTCTTAAGAACTCTTCATATATCCTGGACACAAGTCCCTTATAATATATGATTTGCAATATTTTTCCCATATTGTGGTTATGTTATTAGTTTTTCTAAACCAAATACACTGTATACATGCTTATTCAAGATTATAACAATGCCTGGAAAATTAACTGTGGATATTATTCCTTTCATATTTGTATTTTTCTTTCCATTTTTTTTGAAGGTCAATATTACCATTCTAAAATTATTTACTATGTGATTGTCAAAGACAAATCTTGACACTGAATACATAGTAGAACTCCTTTCTATAAAACATTCAGCTCTTTTTATCCTGCACTGCAGTTTTCGTTTCTTTGATTCTATAACACACCCCCCAAAAAGAGATTTCTAATAAACACTCTCATCTTATATCTCTTACTCCTAAAATTGAAGATAATACCCCATATTGTAGCTCTAGGTAGTCCCCATGGGTCGCTTCTCTCAAAATTCAGGACAACTGAGAATGAACTTCCTGCTCTATCTGCTAAAGGCTGCTTTTTTCTTTCCTGCTGTCAGTAGTTGCTACTGTGCTTTTTTAAACATGAAAATCTTTCTAGGAGCCATAATCCCTAATTGTGCAGGAGATCATCTCTGAATATGCTGTTTCAAATTTTTAATTTTTATTTAAAGGATCACAAAAATAAGTGTCCAGGAATAAAATGATTACAGGTACTCTTCAGTTCTTTTTTAGATCTGCCCATTATTCTTCACTCTGTTTTCAAAAAGCTATTGCTTGCATGCATGCTCAGTTGTGTCTAACTCTTTGCAGCCCTATGGACTGTAGCCTGCCAGGCTCCTCTGTCCATGGGATTTTCTAGGCAATAATACTGGAGTGGGTTGACATTTCCTCTGCCAGGGGATATTCCCAACCCAGGGATCAAACCTACGTCTCTTGCATCTCCTGAATTGCAGGTGGATTCTTTACCACTGAGCCATCACGGAAACCCCTCAGAAAGCTATTGACATACTATCAATTCAGTATCTTATTTCTTTCAGTAGCTTTTACTATGACAAGATAACTATAATCGATCTTTATTCTGCTTTTAATACTTTTTCACTCTTCGGACTGTTGAAGAGTGAAAACCTAAACTGTTGGCATTTAAGGTCTTTTCTCAATACTCTTAGGAGGCATTTTGATAAAATGGTTTCCATAGCAAAATATATCCTCACACTGAAAAGGGAGTTATTTGCATCTTCTGGTGATCATGCAGCATGAGTACAATGCTGAGTTGCTTCAGTCGTGTCAGACTCTTTGCACCCTATGGACTATAGCTCACCAGGCTCCTCTGTCCATGGGATTCTCCAGGCAAGTCATGCAGTCTGAAGTTCTAATATTTAATAAGGCAAAGCAAGAGTCTTCTCTGTTGTAAAATTATTGTGCATGACTTGTTAAATTTCCCAATTTGTTACTAGAGATTTTAAGAACATATTTTTACCCTCAAAGCCTGTATAGTTGATTCTATTATCATTTCTGTATATTTGACTCTCACTCATATAAAATTATCAGAAAGCTCCATTTTGGCTTACGAAATTGGTTAGTGAAATTTTCATTGAGGTGATGGACAGGGAGGCCTGGCGTGCTGTGATTCATAGGGTCGCGGAGAGTCGGACACGACTGAGCGACTGAACTGAACTAAGAGGATTACTAGACATCCACATAATGAAACATTACATAAGGGACTACTACAAGCAAATATATGCCAATAAAATGGACATCCTAGAAAAAACGAGAAATTCTTAGAAAGGTACAGTCTCCCAAGACTGAACCAGGAGGAAATACAAAATAAGAACAGACCAATTAAAAGTACTGAAACTGAATCTGTCACTTAAAAACTCCCAACTAACAAGTCCAGGACCAGAAGTCTTTACAGGTGAATTCTACCAAGCATTTAGAGAAGACTTAACACCTATCCTTCTGAAACTATTTTTAAAAATTTCAGAGGAGAGAACACTTCTAAACTCATTACCTGAGTACTGGAAAAACCATAGCTTTGACTAGACAGACTTCTGTTGGCAAAGTGATGTCTCTGCTTTTTAATACTAGGTCTGTCATAGCTTTCCTTCCAAGGAGTAAGTGGCTTTCAATTTCATGGCTGTAGTCACTGTCTGCAGTGATTTTGGAGCCCAAGAAGATAAAATATGTTGCTTCCACTTTTCCCCCTTCTATTTGCCATGAAGTGATGGGACTGGATGCCATGATCTTAGTTTTTTTGAATGTTAAGTTTTAAGCCAGCTTTTTCACTCTCCTCTTTCACTCTCATCAAAAGGTTCTTCAGTTCCTCTTCACTTTCTGCCATTAGCGTGGTATCATCTGCATATCTAAGGCTGTTGATATTTCTCCCAGTAATCTTGATCCCAGCTTATGATTCATCCAGCCTGGCATTTTGCAGGACATGTACTCTGCATATAAGGCTTCGAGATCCAACCAGTCCATTCTAAAGGAGATCAATCCTGGGTGTTCATTGGAAGGACTGATGCTAAAGCTGAAACTGCAATACTTTGGCCACCTCATGCGACGAGTTGACTCACTGGAAAAGACTCTGATGCTGGGAAAGGTTGGGGGCGGGAGGAGAAGGGGATGACCGAGAATGAGATGGCTGGATGGCATCACCGACTCTGTGGACATGAGTTTGAGTGAACTCCGGGAGTTGGTGATGGACAGGGAGGCCTGGCGTGCTGTGATTCACAGGGTCGCAGAGAGGCAGACACGACTGAGCGACTGAAATGAACTGAACTGAACTGAACTGAACTGATGGCTCAGTGGTAAAGAATCTACAAGGGAGGCAAGAATCTACAATGGAGAAGAGACAGTCTCTTCAACAAGTGGTGCTAGAAAAACTGGACAGCTACATGTAAAAGTATGAAGTTAGAACATTCTTTAACACCATATACAAAAATAAACTCAAAATAGATCAAAGACCTAAATGTAAGACCAGATATTATAAAACTCTTAGAGGAAAATATAGGCAGAATACACTTTGACATAAAGCTCAGCAATTTTTTTTGGATCCATCTCCTACATTGATGGAAATAAAAGTCAAAATAAACAAACAGACCTTAATTAAACTTGAAAACTTTTGCACAGCAAAGAAAACCATAAATAAACCAAAAAGACAACCTACAGAATGGGAGAAAATATTTGTAAATGATGTGACCAACAAAGGATTACTATCTAAAATATACTAACAGCTCATACAGTTCAATACCAAAAAAACAAACAACCCTCAAAAAATGGACAGAAGATCTAAATAGACATCACTCCAAAGACATATAGATGGCTACAAGGCACATTAAAAGATGCTCAACATTGCTAATTACTAGAAAAATGCAAATCAAAACTACAATGAGACATCACTTCATACTGGTTAGAATGGCCATCATCAAAATGTCTACACATAACAAATGCTGGAGAGGGTATGGAGAAAAAGGAACTCTCCTACTGTTAATGGGAATGTAAACTGGTACAGCCATTATGGAGAACAGTATGGAGATTCTTTTAAAAACTAAAAAGTAGAGCTACCATATGATCCAGCAATCGCACTCCTGAGCATACACCCAGACAAAACTACAATTCAAAAAGATAATATATTACCCGCATGTTCAAGCGGCACTATTCATAATAACCAAGACATGGACATAACCTGCTGCTGCTGCTGCTGAGTCACTTCAGTCGTGTCCGACTCTGTGTGACCCCTTAGACGGAAGCCCACCAGGCTCCCCCGTCCCTGAATGGGTAAAGAAAATATGATACACATATACTATGGAATATTACTCAGCCATAAAAAAAATGAAATATTGCCATTTGCAGCAACATGGATGCAACTAGAGATTATCATACCAAGTGAAGTATGATAGTGGAAGTCAGATAGTGAAGACAGAAAGAGAAAAAAATACCATATAATATCACTTATCTGTAAGAATCTAAAATATGACACAAATGAACTTGTGTGTGAAATGGAAAAAGACTCACCGACATAGATAACAGATTTGTGGTTGCCAAGGGGAAGGGGATTGGGTGAGGAATGGAGTGGGAGGTTGGGGTTAGCAGATGTAAGCGTTTAAATATAAAATGGATAAATAACAAGGTCCTACTCTATATCACAAGGAACTATATTCAATATCTTATCATAAACCATAATAGAAAAGAATATTTTAAAAGAATAATATATATGTAACATAAATAACAGAATCATTTTGCTGTACAGTAGAAATTAATACAACATTGTAAATCAACTTCAACAACAAAAAAGTCCTCCAAGAGCCTGAATGGGTATGTGTGCATCTCTCTCTCACACCTTTGGGACACTGATGAGTCTTGGCACACCCTATTCTTCTGGGAGTCATTAAAAATAGAAACAACAGCTTGGACAAACACAAATGTAACCAGAAGGCTGGGCTGGGCTGATTGGAGAAGTTCGCCACCTACATGAGGCCGGACTATGAAGACTGGGAGAGGTGACTGTTTTATTTAATGTGAAGAAACCAACACAGAGAGAAAAGAAAATGAAGAAACAGGAGAATATGTTCCAAACAAAAGAATAAGTGTCTGGAAACTGATCTATCTGACAGAGCATTCATAGTAACAGTCATAAAGATACTACTGAAGTCAGGATAGCAGTGCCTGAACAAAGTGAGAAGCTTAACAAAGAAATTGAAAAAAGTACCAATCAGAAACCACAGCATTGAAGAACACAATAACTGAAAAATTCAACAGAGAAGTTCAATAGCAGACTCAATCAAGTGGAAGAAAAGGTCACCATATTTGAAGGTATTTTGGTGGAAATTATCCAGTCAGAGGAACAAAAAGAAAAGAGAATGAAAAGGAGTGATGGTAGCTTAAGTCGCTTAACTTACTTCAGTTCAGTCGCTCAGTCGTGTCTGACTCTTTGCGACCCCATGAGTCACAGCACGCCAGGCCTCCCTGTCCATCACCAACTCCCGGAGTTCACTCAAACTCATGTCCATAGAGTCGGTGATGCCATCCAGCCATGTCATTCTCTGTCGTCCCCTTCTCCTCCCGCCCCCAATCCCTCCCAGCATCAGAGTCTTTTCCAGTGAGTCAACTCTTCGTACGAGGTGGCCAAAGTATTGGAGTTTCAGCTTTAGCATCAGTCCTTCCAATGAACACCCAGGAATACCATAAATATTTTTCTCATTAGATTTTTCTTTCATTTTGTTTCATCCAAGGTTTTGGAAAGACGTATCTTTTAAACTTAAGCCACAACATTTCCACTTTCTGTTGCAAAATTGCTACATGGCTTTTAAATAAACTAAATCATATAATACCTTAAATCTAAGGCTATTTATCAAAATGATAAATGAGTAGGAATGCATTTAAAACACATTGTTAACAGTTTCCTGGAAAAGTGCTGGGAAAGTTCCTTTCCCTAGGAAGTAATGAACTAAAAATGAACATAAACAAACTTAACACTAATAATTTTAATTTGCATAATATCTAATAAAAAGTGCTTTCAAATGGCCTGAAGGAGGGTTTGTTAAGCACACAGAAATAGTAAAACTATACTACTTGTTAAATTAAAAGCTGTGCTAAGTCGTTTTAGTCGTGTCCGACTCTGCGACCCTATGAACTGTAGCTCAGCTGGTAAAGAATTGGCCTGCAATGCAGGAGACCCCAGTTCAATTCCTGGGTCAGGAAGATGCTCTGGAGAAGGGATAGGCTACCCACTCCAGTATTGTTGGGCTTCCCTGGTGGCTCAGACCATAAAGAATCCACCCCCAATGTGAGAGACCTGGGCTTGATCCCTGGGTTGGGATGATCCCCTGAAGGAGGGCATGGCAACCCACTCCAGTATTCTTGCCTGGAGAATTCCTATGGACAGAGGAGCCTCGTGGACTGTAGTCCATGGGGTCCATGGGGTTGTAAAGAGTGGGACATGACTGAGACACTAAACACAGCACATGGACTGTAATTCACCAGGCTCCTCTGTCCACAGGGATTCTCCTGGCAAGAATACTGGAGTGAGTTGCCGTGTCCTCCTTCAGGGGATCTTCCCCACCAAGGGATTGAATCTTCATCTCTAAAGTCTCCTGTATTGTCAGGCAGGCTCTTTACCACTAGTGCCACCTAGGAAGCCCAAATGAAAAGTTCAGTTCAGTTCAGTTCAGTTCAGTCGCTCAGTCGTGTCCGACTCTCTGCGACCCCATGAATCACAGCACGCCAGGCCTCCCTGTCCATCACCAACTCCTGGAGTTCACTCAAACTCATGTCCACAGAGTCGGTGATGCCATCCAGCCATCTCATTCCCTGTCGTCCCCTTCTCCTCCCGCTCCCAACCTTTCCCAGCATCAGAGTCTTTTCCAGTGAGTCAACTTGTTGCATGAGATGGCCAAAGTATTACAGTTTCAGTTTTAGCATCAGTCCTTCCAATGAACACCCAGGATTGATCTCCTTTAGAATGGACTGGTTGGATCTCCTTGCAGTCCAAAGGACTCTCAAGAGTCTTTTCCAACACCACAGTTCAAAAGCATCAATTCTTCGGTGATCAGCTTTCTTCACAGTCCAACTTTCACATCCATACATGACCACTGGAAAAACCATAGCCTTGACCAGACGGACCGGAAAATAATTCAATTTTTATTCTGTTTGGTCCATATGTCTTAACATTCACCTGCCTTTGTATCCTTAGATGTTCAAGACGGATAACATTAATGATCTATTGTGTTTGGTTGTAATGAAGAAAAATATAAGACTATGTACTTTAAATCACAAGATGAATATAAATTACTATTTGATTAATAACGAATGACTTTTAGACAGGTTTCTATCCCTATCCTGACATCTGAGGTTTCCAAAGTGCTTTGCAGGAGCCTTTTGGTACTTTGAAAAGAATAACAAAGTAACTCAAAAATGTGAAGTTGCAAAAACCATTATTTTAAGAGCATGATCCTAATATAGTAGCTCAAAATAAGCACTTACCTTTCCTTTTCTGTGACACAGCTGTCATCTTAGCTTTGACCATGACTGTTAATTTAGTCAATGACTACTACAATTCCAGCTGAGCAAAAGAAACCGTAGTTCATTAAAATCCATTTCTCAGTTCAAACAACTGCCAGCCATACAAGCTGTCCTTGCAATTAAGGAAATGTAAAGTGATCCCCCACAGAGAGAAATGAAGTCAAGTCAGAAGCTAGGCCAACAAATCATTTTCTCCTTACAGCTTCCCAGAAAAGCTTTGGCAAGGGACATGACCAGACCATGAACTAGAATAAATAATTGAAGGTTAGTGTGTATCATGCCTCTGTATATTCACCACACAAAAGAACTTCTCCCTTGGACTGCCCTAGATTTTGGACTCTGTGTAGATTCCATACACTTTCACTAATTCTGCTACAATTAAGTTTTATATTAGAAATTTGGAAAGTCTTAAGAATGATCACAACATTGGGTAGATTAAGTCTTCAGTACTTTCCTTCTGAACGGCCTTCATTATAAATTTAAATAAGCCCCAGGCAGCTATAATTCTACTTTTCAATGCATTCTCATAACTGAACTATAAATTTCTTTGCACTTGAAGTAATCCCTTTTTTGTCTTTCAGCCTAAGAAAATATGAATTCTGCATGCAGTTACTGCAGTGTTTATTCAAAAGTCATTTATCCCAAATCTTTCTGAAAAACAAAATTATTTTATTAAACATCACTCTGCTACCTTCCCGATAGCATTTTTTCATGTCCTTAATTTTAATATCTTTTAAGGTTGTTTGCCTGATCTGTTTCAGGGGAAAATATGAGAACCTGAATTTAGTTCACTGTCATGAATGACTCATTTTGAAGTCTTGTTTAAATCAGATATCAATAATCAAATACAAAGTTAATGCTCTATCAAGTTTGACAATTCAGAAGCTGTTTGGAATCCATGAATTTCATAGAGAAATGCAGGCTAATTATTACATGAATGCCAAACAATTTACCAGCTCACTAGTTTTATCCCAATCCAACAATTTATCACCACCTCCTGTGTCCTTCCTCACCTCATCCTCTTTCTGACACAGACATAACAACACAAAGACACTAACACATACTCATCCATTATTTGAGAGACTTAAGTCAACCTAATAAATGCAGAAAATTAAGTGGTTGATTTCTCCTTTTACCACACATTGTACCCTTACAACTACCCACTGTACAGAAGTGACACAGAGATAAATATACAGACCAACAGAATAAAACACAAAGGCTCAGGACTTCCCTGGTGGTCCAGTGGTTAAGAATCCGCCTTGCAATCCAGGGGAGGTGGGTTCAATCCCTGATTGGGGAACTACGATCCCACATGTTGTGGGGCAACTAAGCTCACACACCACAGCTAGAGAAGCTGGCACCACAATGAAGATCCCACATGCTGCAACTAAACCAAATACACACACACACACACACATACACAAAGTTTCAAAGAGATTCCACTATACATGAAATTCTATGGTGCCAAATTTTAAAGTGAAACATCACAATGGGAAGCATAAACAGCCTGTGTACACAGAAGTACTTGTGTCCATGCAGAGGGGAGTAATGGAAAACCTACAGTCACAAGAAACAGGAGAGAGGAAAAGAAACTGCAGCAAAACCAATAGACAAATATCTCTACCAGATCAACAGCTCTTTCAGATTTATAAAGAAAATGTCAGGCATTCTATACATACAAACAATGAAAATATGTTCGGCTCAATAATCATTAAGAAGACAACTCTAAAAATACCATTTACACCTACATATTAAATGAGTTTCAGAAAATGTTTTACAAATGCTGGTGAGGCTGGAAAACAAAGGTAAAGTTAATAGCAGTGAAAATTAATATAGGGGCTTCCCTGGTGGCTCAGTGGTAAAGAATCCACCTGCCAATGCAGGAGATATGGGTTCGATCCCTTTTCAAGGAAGGTCCCACATGCCATGGAGCAACTAAGCCCATTTGCCACAGCTGTTAAGCCTGTGTTCTAGAGCCTGGCAGCTGCAACTACTGAGCCCACATGCCACAACTACTGAAGCACATGTGCCCTAGAGCCCATGCTCTGCAATTTAAGAAGCCACCACAGTGAGAAGCTCCCACATCACAACTAGAGAGTATATCTCCACTCACTACAACTCGAGAAGAACCTGTGCAGCAACAAAGATCCAGCACAGCCAAAAATAAATAAATAACATTTATATGTATGTTCATTGGAGGGACTGATGCTAAAGCTGAAACTGCAATACTTCGGCCACCTCATGCGACGAGTTGACTCACTGGAAAAGACTCTGATGCTGGGAAAGGTTGGGGGCGGGAGGAGAAGGGGACGACAGAGAATGAGATGGCTGGATGGCATCACCGACTCTGTGGACATGAGTTTGAGTGTACTCCGGGAGTTGGTGATGGACAGGGAGGCCTGGCGTGCTGTGATTCATGGGGTCGCGGAGAGTCGGACACGACTGAGCGACTGAACTGAACTGAATACTAATATACTAGTACATATATTAAAATATAATATATAATTATTATATCTAATAATATATATACTAATATATATAATAATATAATATATAACAATATATATTAGAAAATTAGTATAAATGTCTGAAAAGCAACACAACCAAAAAAATGCATCGAGTTATTAAAACATTCATACTATTAAACCAGTAAAGTAACTGATTTATATTTATTCCAAGAAAATAATACAGTAGAAGAAAAAAACTCTGCTGAAAAGTGTTCACTTCAGAATTATTTATACAATACTGCAACTGCATAATTATAAAAAAAACAATTTAAAAGATGAAAATATTATCTGCTAGAATTTGCTCACTGAAGTCATGTATGAACATGGAGGAGGAGAGCTTAGAATCAAATCAAATTAATATCCAAAAAAAGAGAAATTATGTAAATAGTATCGGTTCCATGGTTCCATGAAATATGACATAGTTATTTTAAATCATTATAATTGCTACACAAGTGCTTAAACAAAATCTTGTACATGAATATTCACAGCAGCCTAGTTGACACTGGCCCAATCAGTTCAGTTCAGTTCAGTTCAGTCACTCAGTCATGTCCGATTTTTGCGACCCCATGAATCACAGCACGCCAGGCCTTCCTGTCCATCACCAACTCCCGGAGTTCACTCAAACTCATGTCCATCGAGTCGGTGAGGCCATCCAGCCATTTCTTTCTCCGTCGTCCCCGTCTCCTCCCACCCCCAATCCCTCCCAACATTAGACTCTTTTCCAGTGAGTCAACTCATCGCATGAGGTGGCCAAAGTATTGCAGTTTCAGCTTTAGCATCAGTCCTTCCAATGAACACCCAGGATTGATCTCCTTTAGAATGGACTGGTTGGATCTCCTTGCAGTCCAAGGGACTCTCAAGAGTCTTCTCCAACACCACAGTTCAAAAGCATTAATTCTTTGGAGATCAGCTTTCTTCACAGTCCAACTCTCACATCCATACATGACCACGGGAAAAATCATAGCCTTGACTAGACGGACCTTGGTTGGCAAAGTAATGTCTCTACTTTTTAATATGCTACCTAGGTTGGTCATAACTTTCCTTCCAAGGAGTAAGCGTCTTTTAATTTCATGGCTGCAATCAGAATCTTCAGTGATTTTGGAACCCCCAAAAATAAAGTCTGACATTGTTTCCACTGTTTCCCCATCTATTTCCCATGAAGTGATGGGACCAGATGCCATGATCTTTGTTTTCTGAATGTTGAGCTTCAAGCCAAACTTTTCACTCTCCTCTTTCACTTTCATCAAGAAGCCTTTGAGTTCCTCTTCACTTTCTGCCATAAGGGTGGTGTCATCTGCATATCTGAGGTTATTGATATTTCTCCCAGCAATCTGGATTCCAGCTTGTGCTTCTTCCAGCCCAGCGTTCCTCATGATGTACTCTGCATATAAATTAAATAAGCAGGGTGACAATATACAACCTTGACGTATTCCTTTTCCTATTTGGAACCAGTCTGTTGTTCCATGTCCAGTTCTAATTGTTGCTTCCTCACCTGCATACAGGTTTCTCAAGAGGCAGGTCAGGTGGTCTGGGATTCCCATCTCTTTCAGAATGTTCCACAGCTTATTGTGATCCACACAGTCAAAGGCTTTGGCATAGTCAATGAAGCAGAAATAGATGTTTTTCTGAAACTCTCTTGCTTTCTCCATGATCCAGCAGATGTTGGCAATTTGATCTCTGGTGCCTTTGCCTTTTGTAAAACCTGCTTGAACATCTGGAAGTTCACGGTTCACATATTGCTGAAGCCTGGCTTGGAGAATTTTGAGCATGACTTTACTAGCGTGTGAGATGAGTGCAATTGTGCGGTAGTTTGAGCATTCTTTGGCATTGCCTTTCTTTGGGATTGGAATGAAGACTGACCTTTTCCAGTCCTGTGGCCACTGCTGAGTTTCCCAAATTTGCTGGCATATTGAGTGCAGCACTTTCACATCATCATCTTTCAGGATTTGAAATAGCTCAGTTGGAATTCCATCACCTCCACTAGCTTTGTTCGTAGTGAAGCTCTCTAAGGCCCACTTGACTTCACATTCCAAGATGTCTGGTTCCAGGTGAGTGATCACACCATCGTGATTATCTTCATCGTGAAGCTCTTTTTTGTACAGTTCTTCTGTGTATTCTTGCCACCTCTTCTTAATATCTTCTGCTTCTGTTAGGTCCATACCATTTCTGTCCTTTATCGAGCCCATCTTTGCATGAAATGTTCCCTTGATATCTCTAATTTTCTTGAAAAGATCTCTTGTTTTTCCTATTCTGTTGTTTTCCTCTATTTCTTTGCATTGATCACTGAGGAAGGCTTTCTTATCTCTCCTAGCTATTCTTTGGAACTCTGCATTCAGATGCTTATATCTTTCCTTTTCTCCTTTGCTTTTCGCCTCTCTTCTTTTCACAGCTATTTGTAAGGCCTCCTCAGAAAGCCATTTTGCTTTTTTGCATTTGTTTTCCATGGGGATGGTCTTGGTCCCTGTCTCCTGTACAATGTCATGAACCTCCGTCCAGAGTTCATCAGGCACTTTATCTATCAGATCTAGTCCCTTAAATCTATTTCTTACTTCCACTGTATAATCATAAGGGATTTGATTTAGGTCATATCTGAATGGTCTAGTAGTTTTCCCTTCAAATGTCCATCAGTAGATGAATGAATAAGCAAAAGAGGGTAGATCTATAAACTTCCATTATTATTCTGCCACATACAGAAACAGAGTAACATAGCACAGTGGCTGTGAAAAATAGTATGGTGGTTCATCAAAAACTTAAAAATAAATTAACATATTATCCATCAATTCCACTTCAGGGCTGGTATTTTCAAAAGGCTTGAAAGTAGAGAGTGAAACAGATATTTGTACTTCTGTATTCAGAGCAGCATTATTCACATTGGCCAAAGGTAGAAGCAATCCATGAAAGTGTCCATGGACAGATGAAACAATAAACAAAATGTGATATAAACACATTAAGCCTTAAAAACAGGAAAAATCAGACACATGCTACAACATGTATAAACTTTAGAGTCCTTATGCTAAATGAAATAACCCAGTCACAAAAGTATGAATATTATGATTTCACTTCTATGAGGCATCCAGAGAAATGAAATTCAGAGTTAGAAGTCAGAATGGGGTTGACAAGGGTTGAAGAAATTTAGTGCTTAATGGATGCAGTTTCACTTGGAAAAAAAGAAAAAGTATGAGAGATGGATGGTGAGGATATTTGTGCAACAATGTAAATGCAGTTCATGTCATAGAAACACAGACTTTAAATGTTTTAAACAGTAAATGTTATATTTGATAGCTTTAATAACCATAGAAAACATGAACGAAGTACCAGTACATGTTACAACATGCATGAACATGGATAAGATCCTAAGGGAAAGAAGCTATACAGAAAAGGCCACCCAGGTCATAGTCAGCTGTGTGCTTTAAATCCATCAGGGTTGTGAAAATGAGGGAAAGTCTCAAGAACATTTTCAGAAAAAGAAACTGGATCAGAATGGCAAGACACTGGTGAAAATGGAAGTGGGCCTGAGGATTAAATTAGAAAGTGGAAAACCATAATAATTTCTCATTTGAGGGTTATGTGGGTGTTCCCTGGGAGAATGTCCTTTTTGGGGTAAAGCACAATGGAAGCTGTCATGTAAACCGGCACAGGTGGTAAATTAATGATGACTGGACATCTGAACCTACAGACGAAGAGTACATTGTACTTCTATTGCAAGTTTTCTGTAGGTTTGAAGTTACTAGAAAGCAAATAACTTTTCAAAACAAATATGTCAATACCATGCCAGAAAAGTAGATTAGATAACAAACTTCATGATAGGGGACAAGCCATATTCAGATTCAGTTCACCCCAAAGGGTTAAGCTAATTACTCTTGTAGGAATCCACATATAATGTTCCCACAGCACCTTTTAATATTAGTAGTCAGTATGTCTTGGGTATTGTGAATGAGTTGGGATATAGCAGAAACAACTGTAATTTTTAATTACAATTTTCACACAGAATCACCAAAAGGTAGAAGTAATACATGAACTGAGTAAAGTTGCATGATATAAAAGTACTACACAACAATCAGTTGAGCTTTTTTAAACACTAATAAAGAAGCAGAAGTATCAGAAAAATTAAGAAAACAGTCCCACTTACAACTGCATTAAAAAGAACAAAATACCCAGGTATACGTCGAAACAGTGATGTGAAAGACCTGCACAATGAAAACTGTAAGACACTTGTAAAGAAACTGAAGAAACAAAGAACTAAAAAAATACTCTTTGGTCAGGAATTGGAAGAATATTGTTAAAACATTCATAGAGGGTTTTCCCTGGTGGTCCAGTGGTTAAGACTCGCATTCCAATGCAGAGGGTGCAGATTCAATCCCTGCTCAGGGAACAAAGATCCCACATACCTCAGGACCAAAAAACAAAAACATAAAACAGAAGCAATTTGTAAAAATTTCAAAGAAGACTTGAAAAATGGTCCACATTAAAAAAAAAAAAAATCTTAAGAAAAAAGTTCATCCAGCCAAAGCAGTTGGAGAAGGAAATGGCAACCCACTCCAGTGTTCTCGCCTGGAGAATCCCAGGAATGGGGAAGCCTGGTGGGCTGCCGTCTATGGGGTCGCACAGAGTCGGACACGACTGAAGCGACTTAGCAGCAGCAGTAGCAGCAGCAGCCAAAGCAGTGGATACATTCAATCTCGAACAAAATGAAAATGGCATTTTTCACAAAAACAGAACAAACAGTCCTCTTAGTTGTATAGAACCCAAATAGTCAAAGCCATTCTAAGAAAGAACACAGCTGGAGTCAACTTTGCTCTCTGACTTCAAACTACACTGCAAAGCTACAGAGCCAAAACAGGGTGGAACTGGCATAAAAACAGGCACCAGAGGAACAGAATAGAGAGTCCAGAAATCAACCCACACGTCTATGTCTGTTGGGCTTTCCTGATGGCTCCATGATAAAGAATCCGCCTGCCGAGGCAGGAGACGCAGGTTCGATCCCTGAGTCAGGAAGATACCCTGAAGAAGGAAATGGCCACTCACTCCATTATCCATGCCTGGAATCCCATGGACAGAGGCGCCTGGTGGGCTACTGTCCACAGGGTCACAAAAGAGTCACAATTTAGCAATGAAAACAACAACAATATGGTCCTTTAATTTATAACAAAGTTGCCAAGGTCATATACTGCAGAAAATTCCTTCAAAAATGATGGCAAGGTAATACTGTAATACTTCAAGGTGCTGGCTAATGCAAAGAAAGCAAAACAAAAATAAGGGCTTTAGCACAAGGAAGGAAGAGATAATTACTCATTATTTAGAAAGTGTCTGTAAAATTAGGTACAGAATCAAAGTCTTTAAAATCAAGAAGCATTCAAAAGGATAACACCTCCAACAGCATTTTAAAAAATCCAATGTTATTTCACGTTATCACGAAAGAACCAATGCAATATATTTTTTAAACATTAGAAACTGTGGTGGCTTTATATGCTATCAACCTACCAAAGTTGGAATGATATTTTGAAAAATTTCTCTTTAGGTTCAAAAGATGGTCAGCTATGATAGAAATTAGAGTGAAATTTGAAAGGTTGAAATAAAACAGAAAACATGTTTTATGTTCTGGAAAAAAAACAACACCACCAAATAATGATGCCAAGGAAACTAGATACCACACACCAGCAGATCACAACCTGTTTGACGCCAGGGACAGGATTGGAGGAAGACAATTTTTCCACAGACCGGAGAGGGGTGGGGATAGTTTCGGGATGATTTAAGCACATTACATTTATTGTGCTCTTTATTTCTAATCTATTGCCGTCACCTATCTGACAGGGAGTACCGGTCTGGGGCCCCAAGATTAAAGACCCCATCACACACCACAGAGACACACTAGGAACTGTCTACACCACAGCCAAAAAACTACCTGAAACCCACACTTTTCCACACCACGCCCTTCCTCTGGGGCCGTCTATGAAATGAACCCCTCCCTCCTCAGCAGTCAGCCACATTCAGGAAGCTGCTCCCCAATTTTTCTTCACATTTTACTCCAGCAGTCGCGTCCCCCAGAGGGTCCTGAAGACACTGGGTTCCTATCTGCATGGACGGGACCCAGAGTTTTCCAGAAGCTGAAGCCTCAGTGTGTTCTGAGGACAATGACCTCCTGTCTGTGTCCCCTCAGCCAGGCGTCGTCCAGAACCCAAAGCCGTGGAGACTCCCAGATCCAGGTCAACCAAAGTTGTGACGATAACTGGCCTTGCGGGAGGCACAAGTTATTATGAGATTCCGTGAAAAGAGGCTGTGGGTGCTGAGGCCGACATGGTACGGAGTGAGCGGACGGTCCTGATTTCACAGGTGGCCTCCTGAGGTCCGTCCGTTAAGGGCGGGGCTGTGATGAGCAGGGCGGGGCTGCCATGGGCGGGGTTGGGGCCGGGTGGGCGGGGTTGGGGAGTGGGCGTGGCTGGGGCGGGATCGCTCCGCCCATCCCTCGGGGCTCTGAGGCAGCTTAGCTTCAGCAGAGTGAAGAGACAGGCAGCCTAGGGTTGGTGCTCTGTGGGAGCCTGGGCTCCATTGCGCGCGAGCGGCGCCGTCAAAAACATTTTAAAAAAATAAAACTGGAGGCCCTTTTGTCAATAGGCACCTGCCCATGGACACCTTATAGTTTTAAAAAGAAAATCTGTGATATATCTATTTCCTTTGAAAAATAAGGAAGTTCTTCACCAGCATGTTTGCTTTACCTCCTGGGCACCAGCATCCTTCAGTATTTGCTTTGGCTTTATGAAAAAGTCTTTGCCAGTGGAACATCTGTGAATGCCACGGTGACATCTGGCCCATGAAACTTCCTACATGCGAATCTGTACGTCTTTTCTGTTGGGCTACCTGGATCCAGACAGACTCATTGTTCTCTGTCGCCATTATGTGAAATATGACAGCCATGGGAGAGAAAGTCTGGATCCCCAGTCACTGTTTGCAGCGAGCTACTCACAGTCCATTGTTGACTTTATAGTAAGTTGCTAAGACATTTGTATATAGTAGTTAGAAGAGCTAGTTTTCCTCTATTACCCCTTGACTTTTAGTTTGAGGTTTCTAATTAACTTTAGCAATCAGTTAGTAAGACATAAGCTGGGCCTTTGTCCTGCAAAAATTCCACGTCAGAATTTTGTAGTTCCCATGCACATACCCTGATTATATAAGGATAACCCTTTCCCTAAGGATGTTAATTCGACTTATCATGGCAATCATTTTGCAGTTTATACTTAGGCTGGATTATTGTTGTACACCTGAAACCAATATAATGTTCAGTTCAGTTCAGTTCAGTTGCTCAGTCACGTCCGACCCTTTGCGACCCCATCAATCACAGCACGCCAGGCCTCCCTGTCCATCACCAACTCCCAGAGTTCACTCAAACTCACGTCCATCGAGTCGGTGATGCCATCCAGCCATCTTACTCTCTGTCGTCCCCTTCTCCTCCCGCCCCCAATCTTTCCCAGCATCAGAGTCTTTTCCAGTGAGTCAACTCTTTGCATGAGGTGGCCAAAGTATTGGAGTCTCCTACATCTCCTGCATTACAGGTGGATTCTTTCCCGCTAATGTTATAGGTCAGTTATATAGCAATTAAAAAGAAAACTTCCAATTTCTTCTCTGCTATGCCCCTTCTTCTTATTTAGACATTATATTTTCACCTAAGCAAAAACTCATACTTGTGGTGTCTAATTATCATATCGATAAGCATTTGAAAATGCCCTACCTGATATATATGGAAGCAGGAGCATCACTGGTTGACTGCTCCACAACCATTTAAACCAGGTGGGTGTTTGGCAGACATAGGTAACCTGTCTAGCAGCCAAAGGAAAGTCAAGAGCAAGGAAAAAGATGTCTGAGAGTTTACGGCCAGGAAACACATTCATGTGTCAAAATTCAATCCCTCTGTCTCTTATGATTCAAAGAGTCAGTGTAGTTTGGAAAATTTCAAGAGTTCAAAGGCTTTGAAGGAGAAGGCTAATAAGAGTGGTCCAATTTCTTGGCGCCACCAGATTGAGTTGACAGAGTGTACTGTTCTCAGCAGGAATGATAACACTTAGAGACACAGGCCAGCACTGGCGATCTCCTCCCATGCAGACGTCACTCTTAATCTTGGCATGATTCTGAGTCTTCAGCATAGCACCCCAGCAGCCACTAACCATCAATCAGTGAGTCAAACATGAGAGATTGCCTCCACGGCTCCAAAGCCTAGGAATTTTCTCTAAAAATCCTGCAATTGTAGTTCAAGGCTGTTTGCCCTCAGACAGTGGGGAGGGCCTTACAGAGCTGAGAAAATTATTTAAGTCCCTTGAAACAGGAGCACAGAATCAGAAATAGGAACTTTCAAAGCAAAAAGGAAAATACTTTCAAAATCTTAAAAATCACAAATTTCACCCTTAACTTTACCTGATTCAAATAAAACAGAAGTGTGCAACTTTCCATCTATGTTTAACTTATCAATTCAATTAATCTAATCAAAATTGATGTGTGATCAAAGTATTATTTATTCTTTTTTAAAATTTTTATTGAGATTAATTGATTTACAGTGTTGTGTTGGTTTCAGGTATACAGCAAAGTGAATTAGTTATACAAATATATATATGTATGTGTGTGTTAGTCACTCAATCATGTCTGACTCTTTGCTGACCCCACAGACTATAGCCTGCCAGGCTTCTCTGTCCATGGGATTCTCCAGGCAAGAATACTGGAGTGGGTTGCCATTTCCTTCTCCAGAGGATCTTCCTGACCCAGGGCTTGAATAGATATATATATATATCTATTATATATGTCTATATCTGTATATATATATATATATATATATATATATTATAGTAATGTATATATGTCAATTCCAATCTCCCAATTTATCCCTCCCCCTCTTTACCCCCTGGTAACCATAGCCTATTTTCTACATCTGTAACTCTATTTCAGTTTTGTAGATAATTTCATTTGTAGCCTTTTATTAGATTCCACAAATAAGATTTGTCTTTCTCTGTCTGACTTACTTCACTCAGTATGAGAATCTTCAGGTTCAGTATTAGTTATTTTTATACTTACCATATAATACTTGACAGTTTTTCTAGAAAAAGTACTATTAAACAACACCTGAATTAAATATCAACTATAATATGACAACATGTATGGACTGCTTCACCCCCCTTGTCACTACAGGTCCCCTTTCTATCACATTGTGCCCTGTTCAGAATGACCATCACACATTAGTTTTGTTTCTCCTTCTATTTCATAATCTAGGCTCTTCCTACACCTCCACCCTCATGTTCATCACTTCTCAGATGGCACCTGTGTACCAGCCACAAAGAACTACTTGGAGTTTCCCAAAATGGTACACCCGCGGCTGCAATAGCCTCTACCCAACATGACCTGTCCCATCTCTTCCATTTCAATGGAACCCACATAAGCCTCCAACACTCAGCCTCCACCTGACCGCCTCTGTGGACTCTTTACTGGGTTAGCTGCCTCTCTTCTGTGTCCCGCTCCACTCCGCCATAGCATCCTCACAAAGCACTCAGCACACACAGATTAAGTTGCAAGCTGACTTTTTTTTAACAGACTGTGACACCCTTGAGGAAAGGTTAAACCTCCCATCTTTCCATGCCCAGAGCACAGTGTTAACATATGATTGTTTAATGAATTTGTTATATGATTGGTTGGGTGACTTCTGCAGATCAGAGCTGTTTTGAAAAATGATGCCCAAATCACTTGTTAACCTAACCACACACCTCAGAAATTTTTAGTTTGCAAAACTCAGTGAAGTAGCAAGATCACTAAGATCTTGTAGATTTTAGATTTGTTAAGACTAGGCTTTTTTTTTTCAATTACAATTTACCAGCAGTAGTTTACCAGAAATTCCTAATGAGATGCTTCTCTTTACTCATCAGATGCTATTTACAATAGTCAAGATATGGAAGAAACCTAAATGTCTATTGACAGATGAATGGATAAAAAAGATATTATATACAAAATGGAATACTACTCAGCCATAAAAAAGAATGAAATAATGCCATTTGCAGCAACATGATTAGACTTAGAAATTCTCATACTAAGTGAAGTAATTCAGGAAGAGAAAGAAATACCATATGATATTGCTTATATATTAACTCAAAAATATGATACAGATCAACCTATCTATAGATGCAGACTCACAGACAGAGAGAACAGACTTGCGGTTGCCAAGGAGGAGCGTGGAAAGGGAGGGTTGGACTGGGAAGTTGATTATCAGATGTGAGCTTTTATATATAGAATGAATAAGCAGTAAGGATAAACTTTAATGCCTATCATTCGAATGAAGACTTTAAGCTTCACCAGATAAGAATTCATCTTTTCCCTGGTGCATAAAAGTGTGGGTGAAGATTTGCACTTAGTCTCTGAGACGATGACCAGCCAGTCTCCTGCCAGACTGGCCAACAACTGGAGAATGAGACCATGGACTTTTCCCTTACCACATCTCCAAAACAGGCAAAGAAGCAGATTCCATGAATCCCTCTTCATGGACCAAAATAGATGTAACAGGTGATCAGAGCCCTAATTCCCATGGCAATGACTTTTAGGCTAGGAATGCACTCTAAGGGTACATACTGTCTTGAATAAATCAAGCTACCCAAGGAAGGAAAGGATCTGACCTAAGGCACTTCTGATTGTTCTCTATCATCCAAAAAGGAAGATCCTTACCTGGAGTCTTTCTACTTCTAGAACAAAATCAGCAAACTACAGCTTGATTGCCAAACCCACCCACCACTCCTTGCTATAAATAACTTTTTAATTAAAAAAATTATATTTTTCCTCCCTGATGTACTCACATTTCTTTGGGCCTTTACTTTGCACTCAATATTTATTGCTTTTGTTTAGTCGCTAGGTCATGTCCGACTCTGCGACCCCATGAACTGCAACACACCAGTCTTCCCTGTCCTTCACTGTCTCCTGGAGTTTGCTCAAATTCATGTCCATTGAGTCAGTGATGCCATCCAAACATCTCATTCTCTGTTGCCCTCTTCTCCTCCTGCCCTCTATCTTTCCCAGCATCAGGGTCTTTTCCAATGAGTTGGTTCTTCACATTAGGTGGTCAAAGTATTTGGAGCTTCAGCTTCAGCATCAGTCCTTCCAGTGAATATTCAGGGTTGATACCATTTAGGATTGACTGCTTTGATCTCCTTGCTGTCCAAGGGACTTTCAAGAGTCTTCTTGAGCACCACGATTCAAAAGTATTAATTCTTTAATGCTCAGCCTTCTTTATGGTCCAACTCTCATATCTGTACATGACTACTGGAAAAAAACTGTAACTTTAACTAGATAGATATTTGTCAGCAAATCGATATCTCTGCTTTTTAATACACTGTTTAGGTTCATCATAGATTTTCTTCCAAGGAGCAAGCATCTTTTAATTTCATGGCTACAGTCACTGTCCACAGTGATTTTGGATCCCAAGAAAACAAAGTCTATCACTGTTTCCATTTTTTCCCCATCTATTTGCCCTGAAGTGTTGGGACCAGATCCCATGATCTTAGTTTCTGGAATGTTGAATTAAAAAAAAAACTGTATTGGTTTTATATACATATATATATATATATGTATATATCCTTTATATATATATATATATACATATATAAAGGATATATATATATCCTTTTGGATAGTGGCCTTTTGTATGAGAATGCAGAATTTTTTTTATTATCCATTCTCTACAGTGCCCAGCAGAGCACAGCTCAGAATAGATCCTCAATAAATATCCATGGTAGGCTTAAATTGCAAATTGCTCTTGCAGTGACAAGAGTCTTAATATTGAGAAAAGATTTTCAGAATTTGTGGTTGGTCCCCGCCCACACATAACTAGTACACACACATGTTATTTTTCAAATGCATTTTCTTTTATTGGGTTTTATTTTATCATAGTCTGTTTAGAAAAAAACTGCCAAATCAATGTAAGTTTTTTAAAGGTCATATTCAGATACTCTCCATAAATATAAGCCTCTCTGGAGCAACATTTAGAAAACATTGCAAAGTAAATTAGATGTTTTGTTCCTTTGAGGCCAAGTATGTTTTCATTTCTGTGAGCAAATAAAAAAATATTGATTTTTCCCTTTCTTTTACTAAGAAAAATTCTTTAAAATACACTAGGCAAACTGCTTCCATGCTACAGAAAGCCAAATGTCTAAGGGCACTGAAATAGAAAAATCAGTACTGCATCTCATAACTTAAGGCTATCTGAAGGGAAAACTGATGAATGCTGTGATTTGGAAACTTGAAGCTGGCTAGTTATTTTCCTCTTAATATCAGAAACACCTCCAGTACCCACTTCACTGCCATATATTAATATTATCGGCATGAATGTCTTTTCCTACTAGATTGCTGTCCTCAGAGCCTCACTTCACTCCTATGTATTGAAATTATTGGTATATTTTTCTTCACTAGATTATAGACTCTTTGAGGGTTATATTCTTGAAAGTTGTTTGAATTTATAAATGGATTTTTCCTCACTAGACTTTAAGTTCCTGGAGGGCAGGAACTGTCCTTTATGTATATTCCACCAGCACCGACCATCCTTGCACAGAGCATTCACTAAACAAATGTGAAATTCATCTTGCCCTGTGGCTACTACTCTGTTTGACTTCCTTTGTTTGCTTAAAGGACCTATCTCAGACTTAGAATCTTGTATCAACTGTAACGGGGCTTACCTGGTGGCTCAGATGGTAAAGAATCTGCCTGCAATGTAGGAGACCAGCTTTCAATCCCCAGGTCGAGAAGATCCCCTAGAGAAGGGAATGGCTACCCACTCCAGTATTCTTGCCTGGAGAATTCCAGGATGCTCGTGGCTGGTGCACTGGGATGAACCAGAGGGATGAGACAGGGAGGGAGGTGGGAGAGGGGTTCAAGATGGGGAACACATGTACACCCGGGGCGGATTCCTGTCAATGTATGGCAAAACCAATACAATATTGTAAAGTAATTAGCCTCCAATTAAAATAAATAAATTTTTTTTTAAAAGTGGGAAAAAAAAAAGAATTCCATGGACAGAGGAGCCTGGCGGGCTACAGCCCATGGGGTCGTAAAGAGTTGGACACAACTGAGTGACTAACACACACACTTTCATTAACTGTAATGGAGGTTCAGAAGCTGTAGCAGAGATCCAAATTAACAGTCATGTATTTATTTATAAACTTTTAATTTTATATTGGATTATAGCTGACATAACAACATGATAATTTCACATTGTGATAATTTCAAGTGGACAGCAAAGGGACTCAGCCATACATATACACGTATCCATTCTCCCCCAAACTCCCCTCCCATCCAGGCTGCTACAAAACATTGAGCAGAGTTACCCGTGCTTTATGGTAGGTCCTTGTTAATTTAATAGTTTAATTTTTATTTTTTTGACTGCATTGCATGGCTTAGGGATCTTAGTTCCCTGACCAAGGATCGAACCCAGACTCTCAACAATGAAAATACAGACTGCCAGGGAATTCCCCAAAGTAACAATATTTGAAATGGTCCAGGTGTAAGCTTCCTTCCAGGGGAGCCCTACCTGGGCAGGTGATTCTGGGATGCTGTGTACTCATTTTTCCTGGTGTCTGTTGCATCACTCTATGGGGTTCTGTTCACACTCTGGACCCTAGGAAGGATACCCACTCTGTCATGTCCAACTGCACAGTCATATTCAGCAGCCCTGTACCAGCTCCACAATGAGAGAAATCCATGCTCCAATTTCCTATTGCTCTGTTATTTCTGGGGAGCTCCAAGCAGGATTGCTCCAAGCATCATGCTCCAAGATGGATTGCTGCCACTGCATCCACATTCCATTAAGAGCAGAATTATTGGAAGCTGCATGTGTCACTCGGAGAAGGCAATGGCAAGCCAGTCCAGTACTCCTGCCTAGAAAATCCCATGGATGGAGGAGCCTGGGAGGCTGCAGTCCGTGGGGTCGCTAAGGGTCAGACACGACTGAGCGACTTCACTTTCACTTTTCACTTGCACACATTGGAGAAGGAAATGGCAACCCACTCCAGTGTTCTTGCCTGGAGAATCCCAGGGACGGGGGAGCCTGGTGGGCTTCTGTCTATGGGGTCACACAGAGTCGGACACGACTGAAGTGACTTAGCAGCAGCAGCAGCATGTGTCACTGCTCCTCACATGCCATCGTCTATAACTTAGTCATACAGGCATGCCTGGATGTAAGGGACCCTGGGAAATATCTTTATTCCCCATGGCAAGTTGTAACTCAAGGGTTCGATTACCATAAAAGAGGAGAGCAGATTTGGGGGATGACTATAAGTCTCAATTACAAAGTAGAATGTCACCTTTCATTTTGTCACTTACGTTTCTAGTTCTGCAATCTTTATTCCAGCTCTCAGTCTCCGCTATTCCTAATAACCAGGAGAACTTCATTTGCTGCCTGAATCTCTGCAGTATCACCTGTGAAGAATGACAGCTTTGTGTTTTTCTTCCTCATGCTTTTTCCTCCACTTATTTCACTAGGCAGGACCTCCAGGCCAAAGCTGAATTGAAAACGTAATAGCGGACATATGTTTCTTGCTACGAGAAGGGAAATATTCACTAGAGCACTGGTCCCCAACCTTTTTGGCACCAGGGACTGGTTTCGTGGAAGACAATTTTTCCACAGATAGAGGCGGATGGTGGTTTCAGGATGATTCAAAGTGAAAGTGAAAGTCTCTCAGTCACACATGACTCTTTGTGACCCCATGGACTGTAGCCTGCCAGGCTCCTCTGTCCATGGAATTCTCCAGGCCAGAATACTGGAGCAGATAGCCGTCCCCTTCTCCAGGCGATCTTCCCAACCCGGGGATCAAACCCAAGTCTCCTGCATTGCAGGGGGATTCTTTACTGTCTGAGCCACCAGGGATGATTCAAGCTCATTACATTTATTGTGCACTTCATTTCTATTGTTATTACATCAGCTCCACCTTGAGCATCAGGCATTAGATCCTGGAGGCTGGGAACCCCTTCCCTAGATCACCGTCATTCAATATGACGTCTGCTGTGGATTTTATGTAGATAAAAGGTATTCGCTTAAGAAAATCCCTTTCAATTTAAAGCACAGGGTAGCTACAACCAAGAGTTTCTGAGCGATAATGTACCTTTGGGACTCCAGGATCCGCTTTCTAATGCCTGAGATTTCTTTGGATACTTAAAGACTCAACAGTCTCCTGCTTGAGCCTTTCTATTAAACAAACTCTGGCTTTCAGTCATAGGATATACATTTAAGACATTTAATCTCTATCAGCATAGCAATGTTCATTTGTTTTTTTTCTTCCCTTTTTTTTTTATTGGAGGCAAATTACTTTACATTAATATATTGGTTGGTTTTGCCATACATTGACACAAATCCGCCCCGGGTGTACATGTGTTTCCCCTCTTGAACTCCCCTCCCACCTCCCTCTTCCCCATATCCTCCCTCCAGGTCATCCCCGTGCACCAGTCCCAAGCATCCTGTATCATGCGTCGAACCTGGACTGGTGATTCATTTCACATATGACAACATACATGTTTCAATGCCATTCTCTCAAATCATCCCACCTTCACCCTCTCCCACAGAGTCCCAAAGACTGTTCTATACACCTATGTCTCTTTTGCTGACTCATATACAGGGTTAAGGTTACCATCCTTCTAAATTCCATATTTATGCGTTAGTATGCTGTGTTGATGTTTTTCTTTCAGGCTGACTTTACTCTGTATAATAGGCTCCAATTTCATCCACCTCATTAGAACTGACTCAAATGCATTCTTTTTGATGGCTGAAAAATACTCCATTGTGTATATGTACCAAAGCTTTCTTATCCATTCATCTGCAGATAGACATCTAGGTTGCTTCCATGTCATTTGTTTTATTCATTCATGTACTCTTTATTTCACAAAAGACTTTAGAAGATTTATTATATATACCAAATGGGGAAAATAAAAACACAGATAGAAAATAACCTCATGGAATGTCTAGCTAATAGAGAAAATCATCACGAGGGTGTAATTAACACATACCTTTATACAGATCACATACTATAGTATTATTAAATTTGACCTGTAAATTTTTTGGATGTTCTTTATAATCAGTTTTGCAATGACTGTAAGAAACAAGTGTATCAGTTATTCACAGAAAATAAAAGATTTCCTAGCACTTAGGATATGGAAAAAATTCTTTAATGCTCTTCACATAGATAATGTAGAGGATATTATCCATACTCTGAGAGAAATGTAGAAGCAGATTGCCTGTGATGGTTTATTGATTCCTTCAAGGTAAGAATGGGGCATTGTCAGAGCAAAACTCACTAAACACAATTCTTCAAGCTACCTAAACATTTTGGACTAAGTAGCCAGTTACTCGGAGAAGGCAATGGCAAGCCACTCCAGTACTCTTGCCTAGAAAATCCCATGGATGGAGGAGCCTGGTGGGCTGTAGTCCTTGGGGTCGCTAAGGGTCAGACACGACTGACCGACTTCACTTTCACTTTTCACTTTCACACATTGGAGAAGGAAATGGCAACCCACTCCAGTGTTCTTGCCTGGAGAATCCCAAGGATAGGGGAGCCTGGGGGGCTTCCGTCTATGGGTCACACAGAGTCGGACACGACTGAAGTGACTTAGCAGCAGCAGCAGCAGCAGCAGCCAGTTACTAATAAAGTAGCCAGTTAGCTAGTGAAGTAATGCTCAAAATTCTGCAAGCCAGGCTTCATCAGTACGTGAACCGTGAACTTCCAGATGTTCAAGCTGGTTTTAGAAAAGACAGAGGAACCAGAGATCAAACTGCCAACATCTACTGGATCATGGAAAAAGCAAGAGAGTTCCAGAAAAACATCTATTTCTGCTTTATTGACTATGCCAAAGCCTTTGACTGTGTGGATCACAACAAACTGTGGAAAATTTAGAAAGAGATGGGAAAACCAGACCACCTGATTTGCCTCTTGAGAAACCTGTATGCAGGTCAGGAAGCAACAGTTAGAACTGGACATGGAACAACAGACTGGTTCCAAATCGGGAAAGGAGTACATCAAGGCTGTATATTGTCACCCTGCCTATTTAACTTCTATGCAGAGTACATCATGAGAAATGCTGGGCTGGAAGAAGCACAAGCTGGAATCACGATTGCTGGGAGAAATATCAATAACCTCAGATATGGAGATGACACCACCCTTATGACAGAAAGTGAAGAGGAACTAAAGAGCCTCTTGATGAAAGTGAAAGAGGAGGGTGAAAAAGTTGACTTAAAGCTCAACAGTCAGAAAACTAAGATCATGGCATCTGGTCCCATCACTTCATGGGAAATAGATGGGGAATCAGTGGAAACAGTGGCTGACTTTATCTTGGGGGCTCCAAAATCACCGCAGATGGTGATTGCAGCCATGAAATTAAAAGACGCTTACTCCTTGGAAGGAAAGTTACGACCAACCTAGACAGCATATTAAAAAGCAGAGACATTACTTTGTCAATAAAGGTCTGTCTAGTCAAGGCTATGGTTTCTGCAGTAGTCATGTATGGATGTGAGAGTTGGACTATAAAGAAAGCCGAGCGCCAAAGAATTGATGCTTTTGAACTGTGGTGTTGGAGAAGACTCTTGAGAGTCCCTTGGACTGCAAGGAGATCCAACCAGTCCATCCTAAAGGAGATCAGTCCGGGTATTCATTGGAAGGACTGATGTTGAAGCTGAAACTCCAATACTTTGGCCACCTGATGCAAAGAGCTGACTCATTGGAAAAGACTGTGATGCTGGGAAAGACTGAGGGCAGGAGAAGGGGATGACAAAGGATGAGTTGGTTGGATGGCATCACCGACCCAGTGAACATGAGTTTGGGTAGGCTCCGGGAGTTGGTGATGGACAGGGAGGCCTGGCGTGCTGCGGTTCATGGGGTCGCAGAGTCAGACACGACTGACTGAACTGAGCCAGTTACATTCCTCCTTGTTCTGAGAGGGTGGGACATGCAGACTTTTTGTTAACCTATAATCTTAAAACTTTCTTCAAATAAGTTTGTAAATCTCCTTTCTAGGATTTGTTTTAATATGAGTTGTGGTGCACATTTGAGTTGCAATTAATTTCTGGTAAAGGCTTCCTGTGACTGCTTAAAGGACACATGGACATCCCCAGTGGTGCAGTGGTTAAGACTCCCTGCTTCCAATGCAGGGGACACAAGTTTGATCCCTAGTTATGGGACTAAGATCCCTCATGCCACGTAGCAGAGCCAAAATAAAAAGAAAGATAGACATAAATGAGTCCTCACTCTCTGCATCTGGAGGTGGCTTCTTGTCCTCTCCCCTTGACTCCAGGTTGACCTTAGGTCTGCCTGAACAACAGAATGGGTGGGCTGCGAGTGATGCTGAACCAGTTCTGAGTCTCACCTTTATGAAGACAGCTTCTCCTCCTTGCTTCCTTGTGCTTCCCTGGTGACTCAGTTGGTAAAGAATCTGCCTGCAATGTGGGAGACCTCGGTTCGATCCCTGGGTTGGGAAGATCCCCTGGAGAAGGAAACAGCTACCCACACCAGTATTCTGGCCTGGAGAATTCCATGGACTGTATAGTCCATGGAGTTGCAAAGAGGTGGACTTGACTGAATGACTTTCACTTCACTCCCTTTCTTGCTCTCAGGACGCAGCCTCTCTGCACAGAGCTTCCCCAGAGAAGCCAAGCCCAGACAAAAAATCCATGCGAAAGCCAGCCAAGAGCCCCAGCTCAGCTCCCAGGTGACAGTCACATGTCCAAGTTACCATGGGTGCTCTGACCCATTGAGTCCCAGGTGACTGCAACCTCAGCTGACATCACATGGAGAAAAGGAACCACCCAGCTGAGCCCAGTCAACTCAGAGGCTGGTGGGAGAGTAAAATGATGAGTTTTAAGCCACTAAGTTGTTTTGAGATGGTGGGGTGTTTTTTTGTTTTGCTGTACTGCACAGCTAGCAGGATCTTAGTTCCTCAACCAAGGACTGATTTCAGGACCCAGCAATGAAAGTGTGAGTCCGAACCATGGAAAGTCCTGGAGTGGTTTCTTTACAAAATACTTCTCATCCACATTTCAATTCACTGCATGCAGTCTTGCTCTGGCCATTCACACTCCCGCAAATCTGTTCCAGTAAAATTTATAATTTAACAAATTGTTGGGAAACATGATAGAAATGTCCCATTCTTGCCTTACTGAAATTCCTGCTGCATTTGATTACTGACCACTGCCTGTTTAAAAAATGCATGGGTAATACTTTCACACTGTTCAGAAACTGGAAAGCTTAAAATTGTCACCAGCAAGAAGCTTCTTCTCAGTTTTTTTCCCACACCTGGCCAATTCCACTCCCATCTCTGCCCCAAATAGGTAAAAATCATTCGTATTTTGTAAGATATCTTCTTCGAGTTTCTATGTATACATACAAATATACATTATGTTTCTCCTCTTCCCACTTTTTAAAAAAATATGCATCTTACACACACTAGTCCACATTAACAATACATCCCGGAGCATTTCTATATGGTTCAGTTCAGTTCAGTTCAGTCGCTCAGTCGTGTCCGACTCTCCGCGACCCCATGAATTATAGCACGCCAGGCCTCCCTGTTCATCACCAACTCCCGGAGTACACTCAAACTCATGTCCACAGAGTAGGTGATGCCATCCAGCCATCTCATTCTCCGTCGTCCCCTTCTCCTCCCGCCCCCAACCTTTCCCAGCATCAGAGTCTTTTCCAGTGAGTCAACTCGTCGCATGAGGTGGCCAAAGTATTGCAATTTCAGCTTTAGCATCAGTCCCTCCAATGAACATCCAGGATTGATCTCCTTTAGAATAGACTGGTTGGATCTCCTTGCAGTATAAGGGACTCTCAAGAGTCTTCTCCAACACCACAGTTCAAAAGCATCAATTCTTCGGCGATCAGCTTTCTTCACAGTCCAACTCTCACATCCATACATGACCACGGGAAAAACCATTGCCCTGACTAGACGGACCTTGGTTGGCAAAGTAATGTCTCTGCTTTTTAATATACTATCAAGGTTGGTCATAACTTTCCTTAGGAACTTGATTTTTTAAATCATATTCCTTAATAAAAAAAGACTTCTGCCATAAGACTAGTTTTAGATTAAAATGCTGTTTATCCCATTGAAGAATTTCTACACCACCCACAAAAAGGTAAGAGATTTTAGAACATAGGTGGCTCTTTCCTTTTTAGATTCATAAATGGCGCCCCAAAAGCACTATTTCTGAGGCCTGCCCTTACAAGGAGACAAAATAATCAATAAGTAGATCATAATGGGTTTTTCCTATTTTATCTTGTAGTGTAAGATTTTTTTGATTGTAATGTAAGTGCCTGACATTAAGCTTTTGATTGCTGAAGCATCTATTTCAGAGACGTCGATCTCGAATAAACACACTGCCAGATGCACAACGGGACAAAGGGTCAGGCACCCCCAGTAGTGAAGTCCCCCTTTACAAAAGCCCTGGGTAACCTAGATAACTGATGATACTTGAGTGATCCCACTTTCCCCCTTTCTGCACTTTAATTCCTGCACTTATGTTTTAAATTCATCTATAAAGAGTGAACCCAAGAAACCCTAGATGCCACATCCTTGATCCCAGTAAATGCAGAACGCAAGTTAGCTCTCCTTCTCTCCCCATGATCTAGCTGTGTGGCCCTGGGATGTGTCTATGTAATCCACAGAGACGTGTGAGTCACAAACTTGTCTTTCCAAAGTTCCCTGGTGGTTGTTGCTGAGGTGTGTCTTGCAATCATATCAAGAACCAGAAGCCTTGGACCAGCCACACCATCACAAGATTGGCTCCAGTCAGTTGAGTGTCTTTTGGGGATCCCCCAGGTAGTATGGGCCCAGAGCATTTCTAGTTAATAGCATAAAACATAACTCTGCCAAACAAATATTTCAATTTCAGAGCTTAAGTAGAACCATGCTTGTACTTGAAGAGACATGGAGACAAAAATAGAGAAAAGAATGGGACCTGAAATACACAAATCACCTCCACTTGTGACAAATTCAAGAGTCTTTCCCATCTCTGCTCAGTGTTATGTGACAGCCTGGCTGGGAGAGAAATCTGTAGGAGAATGGATACATGCATATGTATGTCTGAGTTCCTTTCTGTCCACCTTAAACTATCACAACATTGGTTAATCAGATATGCATGTCATTGTGTGCTTCAGTTCAGTTCAGTTCGGTGACTCAGTTGTGTCCGACTCTCTGCGACCCCATGAATCACAGCACGCCAGGCCTCCCTGTCCATCACCAACTCCCGGAGTTCACTCAAACTCTTGTCCATTGAGTCAGTGATGCCATCCAGCCATCTCATTCTCTGTCGTCCCCTTCTCTGCCCCCAATCCCTCCCAGCATCAGAGTCTTTTCCAGTGAGTCAACTCGTCGCATGAGGTGGCCAAAGTATTGCAGTTTCAGCTTTAGCATCAGTCCTTCCAATGAACACCCAGGATTGATCTCCTTTAGAATCTCCTTGCAGTCCAAGGGACTCTCAAGAGTCTTCTCCAGCACCACAGTTCAAAAGCATCAATTCTTCGGCGATCAGCTTTCTACACAGTCCAACTCTCACATCCGTACATGACCACGGGAAAAACCAAAGCCTTGACTAGACGGACCTTTGTTGGCAAAGTAATGTCTCTGCTTTTTAACTATCTAGGTTGGTCATAACTTACCTTCCAAGGAGTGAGTGCCTTTTAATTTCATGGCTGCAATCAGCATCTGCAGTGATTTTGGAGCCCCAAAAAATAAAGTCTGACACTGTTTCCACTGTTTACCCATTTATTTCCCATGAAGTGATGGGACCAGATGCCATGATCTTCGTTTTCTGAATGTAAAGCTTTAAGCCAACTTTTTCACACTCCTCTTTCACTTTCATCAAGTTTTTTAGTTTCTCTTCACTTTCTGCCATAAGGGTGGTGTCATCTGCATATCTGAGGTTATTGATATTTCGCCCAGCAATCTTTTGTTCCAGCTTACGCTTCTTCCAGCCCAGCGTTCCTCATGATGTACTCTGCATAGAAGTTAAATAGGCAGGGTGACAATATACAGCCTTGACGTACTCCTTTTCCTATTTGGAACCAGTCTGTTGTTCCATGTCCAGTTCTAACTGTTACTTCCTGACCTGCATACAGGTTTCTCAAGAGGCAGGTCAGGTGGTCTGGTTTTCCCATCTCTTTCAGATTTTTCCAGTTTGTTGTGATCCACACAGTCAAAGGCTTTGGCATAGTCAACAAAGCAGAAATAGATGTTTTTCTGAAAATCTCTTGCTTTTTCCGTGATCCAGCAGATGTTGACAATTTGATATCTGGTTCTTCTGCCTTTTCTAAAACCTGTTTGAACATCTGAAAGTTCACTGTTCACGTATTGCTGAAGCCTGGCTTGGAGAATTTTCAGCATGACTTTACTAGCGTGTGAGATGAGTGCAATTGTGTGGAAGTTTGAGCATTCTTTGGCATTGCCTTTCTTTGGGATTGAAATGAAAACTGACCTTTTCCAGTCCTGTGGCCACTGCTGAGTTTTCCAAATTTGCTGGCATTTTGAGTGCAGCACTTTCACAGCATCACCTTTCAATATTTGAAATAGCTGAACTGGAATTCCATCACCTCCACTAGCTTTGTTTGTAGTGATGCTTTCTAAGGCCCACTTGACTTCACATTCAAAGATGTCTGGCTCTAGGTGAGTGATCACACCATCGTGATTATCTGGGTCGTGAAGCTCTTTTTTGTACAGTTCTCCTGTGTATTCTTGCCACCTCTTCTTAATATCTTCTGCTTCTGTTAGGTCCTTACCATTTCTGTCCTTTATCGAGCCCATCTTTGCATGAAATGTTCCCTTGATATCTCTAATTTTCTTGAAGAGATCTCTAGTCTTTCCCATTCTGTTGTTTTCCTCTATTTCTTTGCATTGATCGCTGAGGAAGGCTTTCTTATCTCTCCTTGCTGTTCTTTGGAACTCTGCATTCAGATGCTTATCTTTCCTTTTCTCCTTTGCTTTTCGCTTCTCTTCTTTTCACAGCTATTTGTAAGGCCTCCTCAGACAGCCATTTTGCATTTTTGCAATTCTTTTCCATGGGGATGGTCTTGATCCCTGTCTCCTGCACAATGTCATGAACCTCCGTCCATAGTTCATCAGGCACTCTATCAGATCTAGTCCCTTAAATCTATTTCTTACTTCCACTGTATAATCATAAGGGATTTGATTCAAGTTGTGTCCAACTCTTTGTGACCCCATAGACATCCCTGGTGGTTCAGACAGTAAAGAATCCACCTGTAATGTGGGAGACCTGGGTTCAATCCCTGGGTTGGGAAGTTCTTCTGGAGAAGAACATGGCAACCCACTCCAGTATTCTTGCCTGGAGAATCCACATGGACAGGAGAGCCTGGCAGGCTACAGTCCATAGGACTGCAAACAGTCAGACATGACTGAGCGACTACTTTATTATTATTTAGACTGTAGCCCACCAGGCTCTTCTGTTCATGGAATTATCCTAGAGTGGGTTGCCATTTCCTCCTCCAGGGTACGTTCCTGACCCAGGGATCGAACCTGCATCTCCTGTGTTGGCAGGCGGATTCTTTACCACTGAGCCACCTGTGAAGTTACTTTTAAAATCAGCTATACTCTGATGCTAAAGATGAAACTCCAATACTTTGGCCACCTCATGCGACGAGTTGACTCACTGGGAAAGACTCTGATGCTGGGAAGGATTGGGGGCGGGAGGAGACGGGGACGACAGAGATTGAGATGGCTGGATGGCATCACCGACTCGATAGACATGAGTTTGAGTGAACTCCGGGAGTTGGTGATGGACAGGGAGGCCTGGTGTGCTGTGATTCATGGGGTCGCAAAGAGTCGGACACAACTGAGCAACTGAACTGAACTGAACTGATATTCCAATAAAAAATATAAAGTTTAAAAAAAAATACCAAGAGACTTCACTGGTGGTCCAGTGGCTAGGACTCCATGTTCCCAACGCAGGGGGCCTAGGTTTTCATCCCTTGTTGGGGAAATTGATCCCACAGGCCACAACTAAGACTTGGCAGAGCAAAATATATAAATAATCTTATTTTTTAAAATGGTCTTTCGTTTCATCTCGTAACAGTAATGTATCTTCAAGTAAAGCAGAAATTAAATGTTTCCCTGACGTATACACAGGCATCCCACTTTGGTGAGAAGAAGGTCTTGTTCAAATTATTCTTGTTAGAACAATTTGAGATTCAGTTCAGTTCAGTCGCTCATTTTAAAAGGTAAATTAGTTCTTACCCTACCCCACACTGTAACACTCAAAATTTCAAATGGAAAGAAAGTTACATAAGCCATAGAAGGATAAGAAAATTACTTAAGATTTTGAGATGTCTAGGTCTTTTTAAGCAAAACATAAAACCAGGGGAAACTTTGGAAAATTTTGTACCTGAAAATTTAAATCTCCTGTAAGACAAAAGCCATCACAAACACCATAGAAACACATGTGACAAAGAATGCAGATATATATATATATATATATATATGTATGTATACATATATATATGTATCTGCTTATCCAAATCAATAAAAACGACTAACAATTCAACAAAAGTGTGGGCAAACAATATGGGAGGGCAATTCACAGAAAAAAATACAAATAACTAATAAATACATGAAAATACACTCAATTTAAATAACTGGGTAAATATAAATGGGAAAAAATGAGAAGATTTGCAGTATTTAGTGTAAGAATATGAAGAAACAGGTGCTCCCATACCTTGCTGTTGGGATTAAATTGATATAAAATTTTTGGAACACAATTTAGTAGCATCAATCAGAATTTAAAATGGGTGTTCTCTTTAACATAACAATTTTACACTGAGGAATCTTTCTTACGTGAGATTTGTACATCTGTACAAAGGTCCAAAAGTCCTTGAGACTGTTACTTAACTTCTCTAAGTCTGATCCTTCATTGATAAAGTATGTATTAAAATATGCATACCTCATTTGCTTATTAAGTGAGATAAATGGTCTGGTATATAAATGTCAATAAATATTATATATACCTATACATTGATATTACAATTATCAGCATTATTATATCATTATTTTCAGGACTTATCAATAATTATAAATTATAAACAAAAATGTCCATCATATATTAAGTAGCATGCATATGCACATATGTATACACATAAAATCTTCAAGACATGTGAGCAAAAGCATATAAAATGTTTACATTGTTTCCATTTATGTAACAATTTATATATGTGTCTGTGTGTATTTGTATGTAAAGAGGAAGAGAAAAAATTAATATGTGTTTTATAAAGGTCTAAAAAACACCAAGCTACATATGCCTAAAGTATTGGAACAAAAGGGAAAAGTGAAGAGACACACTTTTTCACAGTGAGTCATTCTGTACTGCCTGGATTTTTATCTTTCTGAACAACTAATAGAAGTTGCAATGTTCCTTACAAAACCCGTGAACTTGATTTATCTGAAACCACAACAGTTGTACCATATGACTTCAGTCAACTCTAACCAATGTGGTCATCTAGTTTTTCAGATTAGAAATGAAAGAAGATAATGTATAATCTAGATTCTGCATACCACTTAGGATGTCAGAGATTTATATCCTTTTTTTTTAATGGGGTTGTATTTTTTTTAATGGGGTTGCTGAAGGTTTCTGGAAAATCATTTTATTGCCAGAAATGGCAGTGTAATGAAGCATTTCTGAA
This sequence comes from Moschus berezovskii, assembly GCF_049115385.1. NCBI lineage: Eukaryota > Metazoa > Chordata > Mammalia > Artiodactyla > Moschidae > Moschus > Moschus berezovskii. Next base: position 52,666,239 of record NC_142474.1, on the reverse strand, counting down.
CAAAATGATTTCATCTTATTCTGATGAAGGAACTCTTCATTTGAGAAACCTATAATACTTTTACATTCTTTGATTAATACCATACATATAAAGTGAAAGTGTCAGTCACTCAGTCATGTCTGACTCTTTGCATATAGTTAACATATTAATATTTCATCCTCACAATAACCCTATGAGGTAGCAACTACTATTATCCTATTTCACTACTGTGGAAATAGGAGAAAGGGCCATAGGCCAGTCAGCTGGGACCGAAAGCCACCACTCATTTCACAGTCTATGCTCGTCAACTACTCTGCTGTACTGGTTGGGCCCTAAGCACACACTGTGCCTGGTGTGCTAGGCTTAGTCGCTCAGTCATGTCCAACTTTTTGCGACCCCATTGACTGTAGCCCGCCAGGCTCCTCTGTCCATGGGATTCTTTAGGCAAGAAGAGTGGAGTGGATGCCCATTCCCTTCTCCAGGGGATGTTCCCAACCCAGGGATTGAACCCAGGTCTCCCATGTTGCAGGCACATTCTTTACCATCTGAGCCACCAGGAAGCCCCAATTATTAGTAATATGCTGATACAAGAGAATTCTCTAAAAAGATCTTCTGTTGTTAATAATAGTGCTCACATCCTTTCAGCACAGGGCCTCCTGTCAGTGACTCAAAGCTCACCTCCTCTCCCCCTGCTCCTGTGAGCGATGCCAGAGGGCCAGGTTGGCTGGAAAATATCTCACTTCAACTTCTGCATAATTGGAAACATTCACTATCAAAAGGCTCACCAATCAGAATACCATATATATCCTAAAAGAGATAATGCCTAGGTTGCTCCTTTCCACTGTTCTCCTGCTAAATGAAACTATAATCTTCTCCTTTTTTTAAATTAAATAATTTAATGTATTTATTTATTGGCTGTGCTGGCTCTTTGTTGCTGTGTGGGCTTTTCTCTAGTTGTAGTGAGTGGGAACTACTCTCTGTGGCCATGTGCAGGCTTCTCATTGCGGTGGATTCTCCTGTTGACGAGCACAGGCTCTAGGGCACACAGGTTTAGTAGTTGCGGCATGTGGGCTCATGTATGGACTTAGGTGATCCACAGCATATGGGATCCTTGTGGACCAGGGATTGAACCCATGTCTCCTGTACTGGCAGGTGGATTCTTTACCATTGAGCCACCAGCGAAGCCCTAGCCTTCTCTTCTAATTCAAGATAAGGAAAATAGCTAAATAGAAGCCTTTATTCAAAAGAATAAAAATAGAAAAAATACAGGAAAAGAAAATTCCACCAAAACAATTCCCTGGATGTGATATTAAATTCTACCACAGATGTGAGTTTGATATGACACCAGAAATTTCACCTGGCACAATATAGTTGTTATAAAACCATTAGAAGCAAATTGTCATTAATTCCAATTAGCATTGATTGAGTATTTCTATTTGCCAAGCTCTGAGCTACGCAGCGGAGAAGGCAATGGTTCCCCACTCCAGTACTCTTGCCTGGAAAATCCCATGGGCAGAGGAGCCTGGTAGGCTGCAGTCCATGGGGTTGCAAAGAGTCTGACACGACTGTGCAACTTCACTTTCACTTTTCACTTTCATGCATTGGAGAAGGAAATGGCAACTCACTCCAGTGTTCTTGCCCAGAGAATCCCAGGGGCGGCGGAGCCTGGTGGGCTGCCATCAATGGGATCGCACAGAGTCGGACACGACTGACGCGACTTAGCAGCAGCAGCAGCAGCAGCAGCACTACGTAGTTGTAGATGTTATCTCATTTGCAACTCAGGCAATTTCTAACCCCATTTTATAGAAGAGGACTCTGAAGCTTAAGAAATTTAAGTATTTCCCCCCAAATCTACCACAGGTCTCATTCCCAGGCTCCAGGTCTTAACCATTATACCTGTCACCATTCCATTGCTGAAAACAGCTGATTAGAGAATTTTTAAATATCTAATAATAATAACCTACAGTATTGTTTATAACTTTATTTTGTTAGTATTTGTCATGAAATAAATCCGTGCACACTTTACGCCTAAATAAATATTTATAGCTTTTGATTAATCCATTTTATTCACTCCACGACTAGAATTAGTACTAAAACAACTCAGCCTTAACCCCACAGAAGTTCAAAATAAATGTGGTAATGATTTCTTCTTTAAATGTTTACTGAACAAAACACATATTTTAAAATAAGCAAACCGTTCTATGATATATAAAATAGATAACCAACAAGGACCTAATGTATAGAACAGGGAACTATACTTAATATTTTGTAATAACCTATAAAGGAAAAGAGTGTGTGTGTGTGTGTGTGTGTGTGTGTGTGTGTGTGTGTGTGAGTGTGTGTTAGTTGTATCTGACTCTTTGGGATCCCATGGACTGTAGGGATCCAGGCTCCTCTGTGCATGGGATTTTCCAGACAAGAATACTTGTCTTGGGAATTTCAGACAAGCAGTGGGTTGCCATTCCCTTCACCACATATAGATATAACTGTGAATCACTGTGCTGTAGACTTGAAACCAACACAACATTGTATACCAACTATACTTCAAATTTTGAAAACCAAAAATAAATTTTTAAATTTTAAAACACAAAAAATAAGTAAGTGTAAGTGTTTTCAGTAAGTGTTTTCAAGGTATACAAGCATCTAAAGTTAAATCACAGGAAATATTTTAAAATACTTCTTCAAAAACTATCTGAATGCATTTACATAAAGTATATAATTCCATAGGCATAATATACAATAAGCATTTTTCAGGGAATGCTTCATAACTATGAACATGTACAACCTGTAAAATAACCAACATTTTCACAAACCTGTTTTTACAGGCCTTTTTTGCTCCCTATGCTCATACCTAACTTTTTTGTCACCTATCATATTGTTAGTTCATACTGCCTACTACATATAGTGTCAACTCTTATGCAGAAAAAAAAATTATACTGAAATTTGTAAATTTCAAATTAAAATCTGATACATTTTTATGATACAAAATCAGCTTTTATATAAATTATCTTATATATGTTCATTTTGGAATTGAAACAAAAAAGTAACACTAGATTTTAGAGCAAATGCTTATGCATAAAAGTCACAAAGTTGTACCTTTGGAAAAAAATGTTTGATGCTAAAAATCAACATTCTCCCAGCTGAAAACTGTTTAAGTCATTTTTTTCCTTCTTGAGTAAATTTAATGTAAATTAGTCTTTCCATTTCCTCAGTTCTTAAGATTAATTTCTTCTGTAAAGTTTTTAATAAAGTTCAGTTAAAGTATACTCAATAAAACTAGCTTCGGAGCATATTCATTTAACCACAAACCTATTTTAGTCACATGATGATTAAATTATAAATCACTTGGGCAAATTATAATTACTTTCTATTGTGTATATTTCTCAAAAACAGTAACACATATGTTTTTCACAATCTTGAATACATTCCTTTCTAAGAGGGGTGTGTGTGTTTAGTTACGAAAAGAGACTAGAAGTTCTGTTCAATGAACAATACTACTAAACTGAAATCTGTCACGATGTCCATTTATTTCATAAGATTAAATTCAGTACAATAAATAACCTGATTATCACTCTGGATTTTAATACTGTTCTCTGTCTTATGCTCTACACTACTTAAGAGAACAGACAGATCAATTGCATGGCTATAAAATCATACATACTTTAAAAACACATAAAAAAGGTCTTACTATCTCACACTATGCAAATATCAAGTTTTTCATCTCTATAAACTTAAAGTTATGGTGTTCATTTTGGTGAGAGACAATAGAACAAAGTAGCAATGCTGATTTTTTTCAGTTATTTAAGTACATGAAATACAGCACTTGTAAGAAGTCACCTTTCTCAGCCCCCTGGTATTTCTCTAAGGGAGTGTTTCTCAAACGGATAGTGGAACCTCTAAACTGCTTATATCAAGCCGCCCAGGACCTTGCAAAAAATGCAGATTTCTCAGTTACCAAGCCATTGATGCAGAATCTCTAAGGGAGGGGGTCTGGGGTCCTAGGATCACTCTTATAGAAGCTGTGATCAAAATCCCTTTTTCTACAGTCTTAATCCTAAAAGTAAAATCCACAAAATGTTAAGTGGATTTAAAGAACAGGATGCTTGGGGCTGGTGTACAGGGATGACCTGGAGGGAGGATAAGAGGAGGAGGGAGGAGGGAGGGGGGTTCAAGAAGGGGAACACATGTACACCCGGGGCGGATTCATGTCAATGTATGGTAAAACCAATATAATATTGTAAAGTAATTAGCCTCCAATAAAAAATAAATTAATTTTAAAAAAAGAACAGTTTTAATTTTCAAGTTGTACAAATGACATTTTAAAATATAGGGGGAAGGCAGTACCCTAAATCAAGAAATAAAATGTATTAAAAAAATTTTTTTTAATGTTTTAGTCTCGCTGCATGGCATGTGGGATCTTAGTTCCCCAACCAGGGGTTGAACCTGTGCCCCTAGCAGTGGAAGCTTGGAGTCTTAAACACTGTACCTCCAAGGAAGACCCTAAAATGTATTTTCAGAGCACTCTCAACTTTGCATTATGTATCATTTTAGTAAAGCAGAATATCATGGTGAGAGTATACAGTAAAGTAGAACAGAAACTGTAGTTTAGAACTTGTAAGCAAAACCAAAGTATATTAATTAATCACAGAGTTTTGCAGTCTAGGGGCTTAAACATCAACATAAAGGTTGAATTAATAAAACACCTGGAAATTCCATGTGTTAAAATCACTTAGCACTTTTTAATCCCTTAAAAAGACATCAATCTTCATGTATCAGAGCAAGGGACATTAATCAGGTTAAAAAAAAAAATCCCAATGCCACATTTCAAAGCCAAACTCCAGTGAATTAGACCAAAAAGATCTATGTGTTACTCTGCAACCAAAATATGAAAAAACAAATCACCTAAAACATCGAAGTTAGTATCACCAGTAAATGGGACAAATCAATATTCCTGTGGAAGAGTGCATAAATTAAAGCTAGTCATGAAGATATATCAAACAAACCCAAACTGAGAGACTTTCTCCAAAACAATTGTCCTGTACTGTTGAAAATATTAAAACCATGAAATGAAGAAAAACCAAGGAATCATTCCAGACAAGAAGAGATGACAACTAAAGGAAGTGCCTGAACCTGGATGGGCTCTTGACGCACAACATATGTTCAGAACTTTCCTCTTGGTATTTGAAGGACTGCAGTTTAGTTAGGTTTCCCTGGTGGCTCTGACAGTCAAGAATTCACCTGCAACGCAAGAGACCCAGGTTCAATACCTGGGTTGGGAAGAACCCCTGGAGAAGGAAATGGAAACTCACTCCAGTATTCTTGCCTGGAGAATCCAATGGAACGAGGAGCCTAGCAGGCTCCATGGGGTTGCAAAGAGTTGGACACAACTAAAATGACTTCGCTTTCACTTTGTAGTTTAGATATTCTGTCAGTTTTAATTTCTTCATTTGGGTCATCGTACTGTGGCTGTTTAAGAGAATGCCCTTGTTCTTAAGATCATACACTGAAGAAACAGTTCACAAAACATTTCAAATAGACAGAATGTTACAGCAAAATCACAAAATGTTAACAAGTAGGGATTCAAGTGAAGACTAGCATTCTTGCAACTTCCTTGTAAGTTTGAAATTCCCTCAAAACAAAAATTAAACCATATATTTTTAAAAGCTGGAAAAGGAACACTAGAAAAAAAATATAAAATTTTAAGAACATATTTTTAAGTTTCCAGTCTAGAGGAACAACAAATGTCTATCTGTTTCATAAATTTAGACTAAACAAACTGAATTTTCAATTTCATTTAATGTCTTCATATTGGAAATTACAAAACTATGTTGCTCTTTTTATCGTATATATATGTATACTCCAGATCTATTTATATATTGATGGAAAATATGTCTACATTTTACACATTCATTTAAATCTTGCTCCTTACAGTTATTCTTTCTTAGTGTTGCACCTTGATGATTTAACAGCTGCATATCTGTAAGGGTTTGAAAATAAATTTAAACCAGAATATTACCTATTTAATGGCAGTCTGATACACTTCTACACGTGAGTAACAAAGAACCTTGCCACATCTGAATGGGGAGAAAGGATACATATATATGTAAGGCTGACTCCCTCTGCTGTCCACCTGAAACTATCACAACCCAGTTAATCAGCTATACTTCAACATACATAAAAAGTTTTTAAAAAGCCAATAAACTCTGCCACATCAGGTTACTTATGCATTCAATTTTGTTAAAGCACAAGTAGTCATTTCACACTGTGATTTTCTAACCAATCTGACCTAGTAATTATGTCAGAGGTTCACTATGTATGTTGGATAGACTGACGTATGCTAAGAGGAAGAAGTTAATTCCCTCAAACAGTCCTTGGCACACAATGCGCACAAATATTCTTGGGGGCAGACAGGAGGGGAAAGGATTATTGCACAATCTTATATTACTTTGGAATATATCACCAGAAACCATGAGATAGTGGCATAATAATTAGATGCTTAATCTGAAAATGTAATGTTTCTGAGATTCTACAGATGTCAAAGAACAAAAGCCTTTGGTGAAAAGTGATTTTTTAATATTTATTTTTGCATTTTTCATTAAGTTACAACTATTAAGGAAGTTGCTTTATTAATATCAAACTGAGGTATTTCCCTGGCAGTCCAATGGTTAAGAATCTGTGTGGAATCTGTGCTTCCACTACAGGGAACGCAGGTTCGATCCCTGGTTGGGGAACTAAGATCCCACATGCGACATGTTATAGCCAAAGAACAACAACAAAAATAACAAATTGAGAACCATGAAAAGTTAAAAAAAATAAAAAAGACTGTGGAAAAATTTTTAAATGCATATTGTATCTATTATTGTGTGATATATTAAACTATAAAGCTATGAAAAATTTAAAACTAGAATTATAAGGAATGTCAAATCCCATTGGAAGTTGCTAGCATCAAAATTTCTTGGTACATGGTTTGTCAAATCCAAAATCTTCAGGACTGAATTCAAAATCTATATGATTCAAGCCTGATGTGCATACTCAAAGGAACGTTATAGTGGCTTTGAGAGATTTTCCAAAGAAGATTCTATCACAGGAGACAAGTACAAAGGACTTTCAAATATTTCTCCCTGTTGCAATCAAATTACCATTTAAGCACTTTATTTTCTACACAAAAGATGGCTGAGAATTAGCTGAAATAAAAGAGCCCGAAGATAAACTAAATCTAAAGTTTAGGCATACTTTGAGCATATTAACATAGTCTCTTAATTGTCTGATGTATTGCATTTTTATTAAAGTTGATCACAATTTCTACTTCAAGATATTCCATCACTTAAAGGGAAAAAAAGAGTATTAAATCTGCTGATTTAAAGACTATTAAATTAGGCATACAAGGTGAATTAATGCACATTTTAGGAAGAAGACTGAAAATACATTTCATAAGACAGGCATCTAACTGGATAAACATGTGAACTTCTTGTACTATGTTACCAAAGGGGAAAAGGCCCTGAAATTTTCTTCCATATAAAAATTCAAGATAAAAATAATCAAAGTCAAATAAATATAGAATGAACATCAGCATTTTTTAAAATTAGTAACCTAATATTACAGAGAAAATATTAAAATGTAACAAAAGAAATAGCACCTTTTAAAAATCAAGTTATCTAAGATGTAAGTTTGCAAAACTATTCTGAACTACAAATTTCCATGTGAAATCATTTGAAGAGGAAGTGATAACACAAAACAAGCAATTCTGAAAAGTGAAAAGTTACATGTCGACTATAAATGGAAACAATACAGAACAATTAAAGCCAAAGTTATACCTACATATCTATAGCAAGCAAAAAATTCCTTTTCTTTTAAAGTCACATATTTAAAATTCTCTTTAAAACAGGTCAGGGGAATATTAAAATATTCCCCTTAATATTAGAGGGGAAAATTTTAAAGGCTATACTTAAGAATTAAAGCATGATTAGATTATCTTCAGTGTATCTTTCTATTAAACATGTGGACAGACGCTTTATTATAAGACTTTTTACTGGTCAACAAAATTCAGAATAAAATAAGTCTATTTTAGATCATATCCTAAAATTTCTGTTACCTAAGTACCACAAAGGTGTATCACAAGATGAATTTTATTAGCTGATCCCACAGTATAGAGCAGCCTTTTTCAGCCAGAGTTCTCAATGTATCAGACCCAATGTTACCATCAGACTCGATATTACCATTTTTCTTTTTACAAGTGAAACTAGGTATACACGTATATTCTTTCTAATCTGTTAAAATCATTACAGTTGGAAAGGTTGACCTTGAGTTGTCAATTCAAATGAAAATAAATGTGCTTAGCAGTAATTTCAATGGCCTAAACACATTTCTAAAGACTATTTTCCAACTGTGACATTTTCCTGAATATTTTTGACTTTTATATGGCTACTTTATCTAAATCAAATGATTTATCCTAGCAAATTATGTCCACGTTTCCAAAAACTGTTAATCAAAAATGCTACCTGTTATACTTCAGAGACCCTGGGTTCAAGAAATGCCAATACATTATTAACAAGTTATTATAATTCTGTATTTAGTTTCATTTATAAATATCACACAAACATCACTGGCAGGCATCATAATGTTAAATCATTAAACTAATTTTTAAATATTGATTTAAAAAGCTTTGAATCTATGCAGCAAAAATTACTTAGCGAAACTTAAAAACTACTGAAGCTTTTGTCCCACCCCCACCCCAGGTAATATACCCAATTATTTTTTTGATGATCATCACCTACCCAGGAGTTTATATTAAATACTTGCATAGTTCTTATAGCAAATGAAGCTGGCACAATCTGAAGACAAATATTGGCAAATACCACGTGCCCCAAGTTATAGTTTAAGAAATAATACAACCCGCAATATTTATCAAGTTATTTATTCTTGTTATTAAAACTTGGACTCAAGTAATCCTGGTTATTCTGGAAAAAGCACCTTGTTGTGGGGATCATTTAATCATCCTTTTCGACAATCACCTCTCCATGAAGCACCTTTCTTCTCTGACGTAACATATGAAAGTAGAGTTGTGGAAACACTTAATGGAGAAAAGAGAACAAGAAGGTAAGCTTTTGTTGGAAATGTTTTATACTTGCAGCCTCTCAAACATGGTGATCCTTGAGAGCAAGCCCGTCATGCACCATGGCTACCGCCCTAATCGTTATGGGGCTCACAGTAAGGGCACAAATGGAGGCTCCTGTACCATATGCCTAAATGTTTTAATGCCATAAACTGTCAGGTTTTTTTAGCAAACTTAAATATTTTCTTAAATATATCTTTATAATGACATGGAAGGCCATGCTTGAATTGAGAACTCTATAACTCTGGATGGACCTAGAGTCTGTCATACAGGGTGAAGAAATTTAGAAAAAGAAAAACAAACAGCATGTATCAAAGCATATATGTGCAACCTAGAAAAATGGTACAGATGAACATATCTGCAAAGTAGAAACTGAGACTCAGACATAGAGAACAAACATATGGACACCAAGTGGGGGATGAATCGGGAGACTGGGATTGACATAGATACCCTACTATATATAAAATAGGTAATTAATGAGAACCAACTGTATAGCACAAGGAACTCTACTCAATGCTCTGTGGTGACAAACAGGGGATATATGCAAATGTATAGCTGATTCACCTTGCTGTACAGCAGAAACACAACATTGTAAAGCAACTAAACTCTGATTAAGAAAAAAGATTTCTATAACTTTTAAGAATACTGTGCCAGAAGAATGTGGCACAAAGAAACCTGGCCCCTTCTCTGTATTCTATCAGCTGTCCTATGTCATGAGGGGTTTGAACATCTGTGTGGATGTCCAACCTCATGCAACCCAGCTGTATCCATCCACCTCCCAAATAGCTTCCCCTTAGTCTCAGGGATGTGCACACAGGTGACGCAGTTAACCCTCAGGAGAACAGATTGGGAATAGAGCCAGGCAGTCCCTGGATGCATGCCCAGTGCTATCTGGGTAGCAAATTCTATGCTTCCAGCTTTCTAGGATGTGATCTGAAGGAAACGAGTCCTGTGTGGAAGAGTGATCAGTGTGGGTCCAGAGCAAAAACCCCTACTGGTTGGGCATATGGGTGGTCTGTTATCTACAAATACACAAATGCATGTGTATTAGGTCAGTTAAACAAATGGTTATCCACCCTGTCGAATTTGGAGAATTATTTTGAGTCAATTTGAACCAGCACTTTAAATTATAGGGTAAATGCTAGTGGATGAGCAAATTAACATCAGCTATAAATAATACAAATGTAAAAATATATCTGAAAATGATGAACAGAATAACCAAAATGAATGAATCTAAGAAGACTCTTGAGAGTCCCTTGGACTGCAAGGAGATCCAACCAGTCCATTCTAAAGGAGATCAGTCCTGGGTGTTCATTGGAAGGACTGATGCTAAAGCTGAAACTCCAATACTTTGGCCACCTCATGCGACGAGTTGACTCACTGGAAAAGACTCTGATGCTAGGAGGGATTGGGGGCAGGAGAAGAAGGGGACGACAGAGAATGAGATGGCTGGATGGCATCACCAACTCGATGGACATGACTTTGAGTGAACTCTGGGAGTTGGTGATGGACAGGGAGGCCTGGCGTGCTGTGATTCATGGGGTCGCAAAGAGTCGGACACGACTGAGCTACTGAACTGAACTGAACTGAATGACAAAACAAGCTCTGAATATTTTGCTCAGGGAACTGTGGATAAGTACTTATAGAATTTATCTCAAATGGAGCCAAAATGTATGAAAGATTTTACTTTTCATTTAAGTAGGTACTATCCACCTTCATAAATGTTACCATCATATTATATCTAAGAGTCTAAATATATTCAGGCAATGTAGACGTAAAGCTAACTGACCAAGTTTTGCAAATATTTCTATAACACCCTGATTAAATCAGACTTGTTTTGAGTGCTAAGATAAGCGCTCAAAATATACTTTTATACTTGTAACTGGCAAAGCACTTAAAAGAGTCAGACATTACTTAGCAACTAAACAACAACATTAAAACTAATACTAATCATCAGGTGAAAAACATCCCCTGCTGACTGACTGATCCTCCAGCAGGAGGGGTGTCTCAGGTAACTGACAGCCTGATAAACTAAGAAGCTGCTACTGGCAAAGGCCAGTCTTCACAGGACACCTGAAAATGTGCTCTTACAAGTTACTAGTTTCATGGTTTCAAACCATGATCTCTTGGACCCTGGGTTTTCACAGAGATGTCTCAGTGACTGCGAAGAAAAAGGGAACTCAAGACCTGAACCTGTAAGTATCAGGGGACAAGTGTGGTTCTGCTCCAGGTGTGCTGCTATTCACTAGATGCTGGGAAAATCAAGGGAAGAAACAAGTATTGTAGGCTTAGCATCCCTGAGACCCCCTGAACTGGTTGTGGTGGAGAAAAACAGGAGAGTCAGACTGAGATGAGAGAAGATCAGGGAATAAAAACATATGACAAGTCCATTTTCTATGTCTGCAACTCTCTCTATTCCTGCCCCACAAATAGGTTCATTGGTACCACTGATTCTACATATATGCATTAATATACAATATTTGGTTTTCTCTTTCTGACTTACTTTGCTCTGTATCACAAGTTCTAGGTTAATCCACAGCACTACCAATGACCCAATGTTGATCCTTTTAATGGCTGGGTAATATTCCATTGTATTTATGTACCACATCTGCTTTATCCATTCATTTGTCAATGAACATCCAGGCTGCTTCCATGTCCTGGCTATTGTAAATAATGCTATAGTGAACACTGGGGTCAGAGGGGTCACAGGGGAGGAGGGAGAAGGGAGACAAACAGAGAGAGTAGCACTGACATATAAACAGCACCATATGAAAATCAGATAGCCAGCTGCTATACAGCACAGGGAGCTCGGCTTGGTGCTCTGTGATGACCTAAATGGATGGAATGGTTGGGGGCTGGGAGGGAGGCTCCAGAAGAGGGGTTATAAATGTATTACTTCTGGCTGATTCACAATGTTATATAGCAGAAATGAACACTAACCTGTAAAAGAATTACAGTCCAAATAATTTTAAAAATTAATTTAAAAAATTAAACTAAAAATAAAAACACTATAAGACCATCAAATCAATTTTTACTTCAGAAAAACTTAAAAGTTGGAGGCCTTGAAGAAGTGGCCAAATTTTACATTCATCCTCTCTCAGTGAAATGTTTCATACTGTGTCAATGCTGATTTTAGATTCCATAAATGTTTCTCATTTCTTTTTTCTCCTGTACTGACCTCAGAGTCTCTAATTTTATTGACAAGGGCAAACAACAGTCTTGCTGTATCTTCACATTTCCTGCAAGTGATTATCAAAATCCGATATAAAAATACACCACTCTGATTTAAATGAAATGAATAGTCTCATCAGTTCATTGCAACTATTGAAACATGAGAAGAAATTAGTGAAAAGGCTGAGTTATTAGAAACACCTTAAGAAAGTAGCTTATTCATTATTTTCTAGTACATAGGGAAACACACATAAGACTAACAAGTACTTTCAGTTCAGTTCAGTCGCTCAGTCGTGTCTGACTCTTTGCGACCCCATGGACTATAGCCTACCAAGCTTCTCCGTCCATGGGATTCTCCAGGCAAGAATACTGGAGTGGGTTACCATTTCCTTCTCCAACAAGTACTTTACGACACTTTTTCTAAGTATGTGCTTAATGAATAGAAATGACCTCAGATTTCCTTGGATAAAATATTTCTGTTCAGATGCATAATTCTGAATGCTTTCAAAGAGTTCGCTGTAGGCTTATCTTTTCTCTAAAAACATAAATCATACTAAGCTTATTTTTAAATGATTTTGAGAAGGCAGTCATTTGTGTGTTAATTTACTTACCTTTTAATGTCACAGTTTGCCTTTCAATTATTTCAAATTATGGAACTGAACAGAGGTTTTGATGTGTTTGTAAAACATTATTTCTCCCTTTTTAAAAAAATTCTATTTGAGTAAAGTTACTTTACAATATTGTGCTTGTTTCTACTGTATAGCAAAACGAATCAGCTATATGTCCACATATATCCCCTCTTTCTTTGGATTTCCTTCCCCTTTAGGTCACCACAGAGCACAGTAGAGTTCTTTGTGCTATACAGTAGATTCTGGTTAGTTATCTATTTCATACATCATGGTATATATATATATGTCAATCTTCTGACATCTTTCGAAGCACTTTCACAGCATAGGCTACATCAGAGTGCTAATAGATATATACTTACATGGTATATATGAGGCCATGGTTATAAGAAGAAAATAATAGTAGTCAAAAGAGACATTGTATTTATTGGGAAGTCTTATGGAGAACATTCCTGTTTTCTTCACATATGGTAAGGCAGCGTATATTGTAAGAAGTTCACCAGCAACTCCAACAGGATATAAGATGATAAAAAAATTATATCTGGAGAAAGAAAAATCTGAGAGTTATTTTTCTAGAATAATTACTGGATTTTATAATTCTTTTGCTACTACTTTAAGTTTAAAAATTCTCCTTCCTATATACTTATATTAACCTCACATCATTTGCTTAGTAATTTAATTATTATCACTTTTTTTCTTCTAGCAGTTCCCATTTTAAACAGCAAGATCTCAATAAAGTAAGAAGTCAGCTTACTCTATAGGACTGAAATAACTATAAATTTTAAAGTCAATGATTGATTTTTATGTATGATAAATAATAAAAGTATTTATTACAGTCTATTGTAATATAAATATAAGCATTTTAAGATATTGCAAAAGTAACTGCTTGGACACCTGGAATCATACTGACTGATTTTTTTTTTCCCTGCAGCTAGTCATTTGTTGAGCCAATGCTATGTTTCTAAAAGGCCAGTTATGATCTTAATTTTAGATCTAAATTTTGAAACTGCCAAAATAGTTGTTTGGAGGCATTAGGAAAACCCTTTGTGGTTATTAATTAAAAGGAACTCCTATTTTAGAAAACTGATAAAAACCATCTGAAGCAGCATCAATAACTGCTAACCAACATAGTGTCTGAAATTGCTTTTATGATAAAACAAGGAAGATAGGTCATTTCCTGAATCTGCATATTAAAGGAATAGTGAGCTTGCTTAAAATGGAGCTGAGAAAGTTCTAGTCAAAATCCAAATCGCAGTTTGTTCATTTGGACTGCAGGTCGTCCTCTCACACACACTGGGCCCGCAAGTGCCTGGCATTACTTCCGCCTACAGTTAGAGGTATCCTGCGAAGTCTCCACTGGTGGACCAACAGGACAGCCTCAAGCACCCCAAGTAATAATATTTCTCTGTCAAAAAAAATCAGTTTTCTTCAAGTCAGTTGCTCTATAATAGTTACCATAGAAGTTAAGGTCAAAATTTTGGTGGAAAAAGCAAGCAAGCAAATTGATCTGGATATTAATCATTTTGTTGGGATTAAGACATATTTGTAAAGAGAAATCAAATGTGTGAATACGGCAGGAGCTTGGAAACAATTTAAAAGTCGCCTTACTTCTACGTGCCAAGGATATGTATGCAAAGACAAGAGATGACAGAGGAGGGTAGAATTATTTGCCAAAACAGATGAACTGGTAATGAAAAAAGAATGATCCTTCAATGGTACCTGCATGCCACCTCCTTGCCTTGTGCATAGCACCGTTCTCATCAGCCTTGTGTTGTTCTGTGTATATCACTTAAATCAATCTTTTCCTATCTCAATTTAAAAGCACATAACTGAACATTTTATATTCCTTTCTCAAGTAAGACATTCAAACTTAAGTATTTTTTTAACTTTATGTGGCTCTCAGATGACTATTTTTGGGTAGGATTGTTCCTTTATTGAAAAAAAAATCACTCAGAATAAAGTATGTTAAAGTCATAAAAAACAGTAATTACTTTCAATGAAATGGGGAGAAATTACATAATTTATTTGACTTTATTTGCACTTTAAAAAGGCTGTATGTCACCAGTTCTCAAAGTTGTGCAGCAGCATGAGAGATTTAACTAATATTCCAAAAAAGATATGATGCTTCCTTACAGATTCCCAATTGTCCTCAGAAAATTTTTTAAGGGAATGCATTTTTGAAAATAAAAAGAAATCAGTATGAAAACATAACAATATACATTTATCTATTCAGTGAGCTTTTCTAGGAATACTTTTGATAGATAAATAGAATCAAATCATATCCAAATATCAAAATCATCACAGTAGGGCAATGCTTTATAAATAAGAAGCCATTTTTAAAGTGAAGTTTTATTTAAGAATGGCTTCAACATTTGAACATAAATATAAATGCTATTTTAGGTTGGTTTAATAGGGTGTGCAAATACCTACAGGTGTTTGGGATCTTTATGAGTTTTTTACGTGAAACATAATTATTCGTGATTATGACAAACTGACATAATGTATTATGCTAAAATATGCATTTCAAAGTTGAAAGATTTTATACAAAGCTGTTTACCATTAAGGCAACTGACAAAGGGTTTCTGACAGCAAATTTAAACATGCAGTGGTAAAATTTTGAACTTTTCCAGAAATTCAAGACATGCAAATGCATTCTAAAAGGCAGACAAAATATTAAAGACCATTACCTTCCACAAACAAATTTTGTAAATATAGCAAATAAAAAGAGACTATATCTTGAATTAGTATTTTCAAAGGTGCTGGAGGGTCTGAAAGACTGAGGTCATGCAAAATGACAGTGAGTCACATTCTGGGATTAGCATCCAGCCACATTCCAAACTGCTAAACCTGTGAAAGGCCCAACTGCTAGAGTGATAAATTTTCTGGTACAGGAAAAATAAAACCAACATAATGCTTATAAATGGTAGTACAACCTTCAGCAGATAAAATGTTTAAGCTCAAATTATAATTTTAAAGCCTTATTTTATATACAAGGGCTTCACTGGTAGCTCAGCTGGTAAAGAATCACCCTGCAATGTGGGAGACTCCGGTTCAATTCCTGGGTTGGGAAGATCCCCTGGCAAAGGAAACGGTTACCCACTCCAGTATTCTGGACTGGAGAAATCCATGGACTATAGGGTCCATGGGGTCACAGTCAGACACGAGTGAGCGACTTTCATTCACTCACTCACTTTATATACAAAATGGTAAGCCACAAAAAAAGAGCTAGAGAATATAAAAAAGTTTGAAAGGATATATACTGATAATATAATTAACAGTAATTATCCTTTATAAGGGGAATATAGACAATTTTAAGTTTTTATTTCTAAGAAAAAGTGTTAGGTTTTTAGTATATGGTAATCAAAAACAAGTCTGACACTAGATATGGATTACCTTGATATTAGCTATGTACTAATACCAGAGTTTGTTTTAAAAATAACAGAAATATGGATATAGCATTGTTTTGATATCACAAAGCAGTATTTAGAGTACCAGAAAACCATAAGTAATCTAAATTCTGGCAATAGAGAACTGAGTCATTCATCCTATGGAATATGATGCAGCACTAAGAGAGCAAGCCCTAAATGGACCTCTACCAATTTAAAAAAGGAAACAAGAGCTCCAATATATAAACAAAAATCAAGTATCATGTCATTAATTTATTTTTCAAAAACTCAGATCTGTGTGTTCCCATTGTTAATAAGAAAAAGTCTTGATGGTAAACTCCCAACTTTCTCCAGGGGGAGGGCAGGGCAGTCAGGTAGGAATACTAACAGAACTTTCTATGTTTATTACATAGACTAAAAACTGTGTTTTTTATAATGAAAACATACTACTTTTGTAGCTAAATTTTGAAAATTTAAAGACTGAAGATACCATCAAACTCTTTTATCCTACCTATGTGGGATATCTATCCATCTATCTATCTATTAAGGGCTTTCCTGGTGGGTCAGATGGTAAAAATGCTCTGCCTGCCATGCAGGAAACCCAGGTTCGATCCCTGGGTCAGGAAGATCCTCTGGAGAAGGGAATGCTACTCATTCCAGTACTTTTGCTTGGAGAATTCCATGGACAGAGGAGCCTGGAGGGCTACAGTTCATGGGGTCACAAAGAGTCAGACACAATGAAGCAACTAACACACTTCATCTGTCTATTAATATCTATCTATTGTCTATCTACCTACCTACCTACTGGGTTGGCCAAAAACCCAAACTTTTTGGCCAATCCAGTACATAGCCATATATGGGACAGGCATCTCTTACCCTAACAGCCTCCCTACATTTCTCCCTACCCAGCGTTTCTCACACCTATTAGTCATTTTATTTTTTTCTCTTGCATCAGGAGAGGATAGAGATTTTGCTGTCCTCACACCTGGGTATGTTATTATTATTACTGTTATTTCTGATTATAAGTATGTAGAGAATGAAATGAAGAAATCTATGCTGGCTTTTGATTTGTTCTCCAAAGAGCAGTCTTGATTTATAATAACTTTGTAAAATATCAGTTGCTCAAGAATGCAAACTTTAAAAAGGACAGAAAATCTTTTACTTTAAAAACTGTTTAAAAACTGTTGCTTTAGAACCCTTGAAATATAAATGTTGTCTTCCTTCCAAATAATACAATTCCAATAAGGATGACTTTTAAAAACTATCTGTCTCTGCTACTTATACACACACAAAGCTGACACTGTATATACAAGATACTAAAAGTTTGGATATGACATAGGTTGAATATTAAGTTAATGACTGATTGATGTAAGGATCACTTTTAGCAATTACAAGAACATTATGTATTTAATTCAGTGAAAGTCTGTCATGTTAAAAAAATTTCTAGGTGCTGAAAGTTTCCAATAATTTCTTTAATATCCATTTTGTTTCTAAAGCTCGCCTGTTTTATAGTTTATTTTTAGTGTTTTAGTTTATTTTCCTAACTCTGTTTTGTAGAATAAAGAGTTTGTGAGTTGTCAAAAAGAAAATTTTAGTCAATCAGATAAAATGCCATATTTTGGGTCAAGAGTTGATTTAATATAATTCCACAGATGTATATCTTGTTTTCAAGGAAAAATGAATGACCAATTTGGAATTTATTTAAGGATACAAACATTATTTGTTTGGCACTGCTTTCACTGAAGATATATGTTAATATGACTGTTCCCCAGTCATTAAATTAAGACTTTAGAATGCAAGTTATAAACTGCTAATGTCCAAAACAACAGCCTCTTAGCAACACATGGCTAAGACAGACATTTTAAGTTTCCGTGTTAGCTCAGCACACAAAACACGCATGCGCAGCACCGTGAGCAACTAAACTGCAAGACACCATCGCCACCTGGCCCATTTAATGAAGTATGGCAAGTGGTCGAGAAGACTGAATGTGTAGAAGGAGTAGCGAGTGATCTCTGTCACCGTCCACGCGACCAGAAAAAGCACCACACTCTCCTCATTCTGGATCTGCGGAATTACAGAAAAAGCCACGGTTTCATTGAACTTCTTTCTCCATGAAGATTTTTTTTTTCATTATTTACTACGTGCCCTTTGTTATAATGGAGAGTTAGGGTTAGAAAGATGCAATACAGACAACTCAATGCAGTCACCATTACCTAGGTCTTTACCAACATCAGATTTAAGTATGCCATTAACAGAGGAATGGCTGAATTTCTACTGGGTCCTCTCTGTACCCTTTTGCTCCAGCCAATAACTCAACCATCCCAGGACAATATCAGCCTCTCAGAACCAGTATGCACTGTCCAGAATAGCGTCTCTTTTATTTATCTGTTGGACTCCCGCTCTTAAATGACAAGGCAGTCTGAATGAGGGCCTGATTATCTACGTGTACGTGTGTGTCCACGGCCATCTGCATGGCAGGCACTGATTAGGGACAAGGTGAGTGAAAGATTCTAGTAGAGAGGGCTGAAGTGTACAGCAGTAAAGGGCAGAAGGTCAGCAATCTGTCCCCGTGCAGACTGGAGGCCATGAGCCCCGCAGGCCACGGAAGGGAGGTTATGTGTCACCAGAAACAGAGAGGACAAGTCAGGCATCTGAGGAAAGGAGAGGAGGCCAGAGAGCTGTCCTCAAGTAGACAGGAGGCTCCAGAGGCTGTCAAGCAGGTCAGGAGGGCCCATGTGGGAAATGCTTCTGTCATGGGTTTAAGAGGCCCAGTGGCTTGAAATGCTAAACATGGTGTTTGTCTAAAAGGCTTTAAGCCATTAATTAGACTCGAGTCTCTCTGCTGTCATGCTTCAATAAGTAGCAAGCTTATTTTTCTCTAAGTTCCTTAACCCTTCTAACTTTTAATTGAGTCTCTTCCAAGTATTCAGAGCTACAGAACTAGATTAACTATGTGTGTCTCTAGCTACAATGCTTGATGCTAAATGAGGAAAAAGGAACTGTTTATACTCACAACTTCAATTACGCACTCAAACACAATACACACAACTTCAACGGAAAAGAAAACTCTCATTTCACTGTGTGACAGAATAGGAACATTTTACTTCATTTTATTTTACTTATTTTTTTAATTTTTTATTTTATACTGGAGTACAGCCGATTAACAGCACTGTGGCTGTTTCAGAGCAACTCAGCCATACATACAAATGTATCCATTCTCTCCCAAACTCCCCTTCCCCTCCAGGCTGCCACATAACACTGAGCAGAGGAACACTGGTTTTAAAAACTGCAAAACTCCAGAGGAGAGTTTATTATGGCTATAAAAATGCCAGTTGGGGGGTTTGCTGGTGTTTCAAAGCCATTCTATGAATGCGCTAAGTCAATGCACAATCCCACTTACATCCAAACCCAACCCTTCTTTGGCCAAGGGGTCTGTTTCCTGAAATATAGTCAGGTTAATATTTTGGGTTCCTGATAATAAAAAAGCTTTCCTGCTGGCTCAAGGAGACGGAGTGTCGTGTCACTTACTGGTTTTATACTGTGAGTAACGAGCCACACCATGAAGATTCTTGAACTCACTTGGACCCCAGCCACAAGCACAGAAGTAGGTACAATTCCTTAAAAAGAAAAACAAGTCAACCACTGCCCCAAATGCAATCTCTGCCAAACATAAAAATCAAAAAAAAAAAAAAACTCACCAATTAAACAGTGGACTATCTGTAAGCAAACAAACAAAAAAAATCACATGTCAATAGCATAAAATAAATCCCTGTCACCACTGGTTTTAAGTGAATCTATCGGTAGTAAGTAATAAGCAAAATTCTGATTCTGCTCCAACAGACATACTTTCAAATAAATATGATATAAAAACAAGCATCGTTGAAAACTTACCTCAAGCAAGGCAAATGTCTGGAAAAATTTAAGTGTCTTCTGAATACTTTTATATAAACCTTTGTGTGTTCCTTTTTCCATGTAAAAACGTACCATGGCAATAGCTAGTACCAACCACCTAGAAAAAAGAAAAGCATTTTATAAAGCTCTATCAGAATGAAGTCTCCTGAATCCTGAAAAGAGATGTCATAACTTATACAGTACTATCATGTATGTGTTAATATGCTCAGTTCATTATTCTATTTTCAAAAACCCATAGGAAGAAATGACAAACATCATTTTTACACTGACTCCTCAAGGAAATAAACAGGAGCGGGTAGCCCTTCCCATCTCCAGGGCATCTTCCCAACCCAGGAATCAAACCTAGGTCTCCTGCATTGCAGGCAGATTCTTTTACCAGCTGAGCCACAAGGAAAGCCCAAGAATAGTGCAATGGGTAGGCTATCCTTTCTCCAGCGGATCTTCCTGAATCGAACTGGGGTCTCCTGCATTGCAGGTGGATTCTTTACCAACTGAGCTATCAGGGAAGCCTGCATTCAAGATCAGCTACATACAAATGTCAAACAATGTGCACTGTATTTTTGGTTTCAACAGATAAACTGACAGACTGAAGAAGTAGGTTTCTCTACCAAAAATGAAGTTATTATAAAGTATTTCATAATTATATAAAGATTTGATGTAAAGAGCTGTGTGTACATAAATATGTATTTTATACAAATACATAGTTATAAGTAAAAGTCGTTAATAAGAACCATTAATGTTTTTATAATTTCCATTAAATATAAACAATTGTGGTGCCGCAGAAGGAATACATATAGAAGGTCAGATGTAAGCCTGCTTTTATAACCTTTATAAAAATTTTTATTTATTCACTTATTTTTTATTTTTGGCTGTGCTGGGTCTTTATTGGTGTATGCAGGTTTTCTCTGGTTGTGATCAGGGGCTACTCTCCAGCTGTTGTGCACAGGCCTCTCACTGCACTGGCTTCTCTTGCTGTGGAGCGTGGGCTCTAGAGCATAGGTTCAATGGCTGTGGTGTACAGACTTAGTTGTTCACAGCATGTGGGATCTTCCCAGATCAGGGACTGAACCCATGTCTCCTGCATTGGCAGGCAGACTCTTAACCACTGAGACACCAGGGGAAGCCCCAAGCCTGATTCTAAAACTAGTGGTTACCAAGTGGGAAAGGGAAGGGGAGAGGGATAAGACAAGAATAGGGGGTTAAAAGACACAAACTACTATGTATAAAATAAACAAGGAACAAGGATATATCATATGACACAGGGAAATACAGCCATTGTTTTATAATAACTTCAAATAGAGTATATTCTATAAAAATATTGAATCACTATGCTGTACACCTGAAACTAATATTGTAAATCAACTATACCTTTTTAAAAAAGGGTGCATTTTCAAAAAAGAAAAAATGCACATCCCCACCCCTTTCAGCTTGGTGGTGGTTTAGCCACTAAATTGAGTCTGGTTCTTGTGACCCCATGGACTGTAGCCCACTCAGCTTCTTTGTCCACTTATACATTAAATGTAGCTGTGGTGAATTAATGGTACTGTGGTGCTGGAGAAGACTCTTGAGAGTCCCTTGTACTGCAAGGAGATCCAACCAGTCCATTCTAAAGGAGATCAATCCTGGGTGCTCATTGGAAAGACTGATGCTAAAACTGAAACTGCAATACTTTGGGCACCTCATGCGACGAGTTTACTCACTGGAAAAGACTCTGATGCTAGGAAAGGTTGGGGGCGGGAGGAGAAGGGGACGACTGAGAATGAGATGGCTGGATGGCATCACCGACTCTGTGGACATGAGTTTGAGTGAACTCCGGGAGTTGGTGATGGACAGGGAGGCCTGGCGTGCTGTGATTCATGGGGTCGCGGAGAGTCGGACACTACTGAGCGACTGAACTGAACTGAACTGAACAAACACAAATCAAACCTGTGGACACCAGATTTCTCACCAGTCAGATACTCAGTCTCCAAGAGTCCCTGATAAGAGGTCATTTTTTTCCATTACAATTACAAAAGCACTTTGAAGTTTAAAAAAGTTGCATCACCTGTAACTTTCAAACATCTTTAATACACTCATGGAAATGACTAGCTGCCCCAGGCTTTCAGAAACAGTGGTTTCCAAAGTGACTAGTTAAATGGATTTATGAATTATAAAATTATTACACGGGCTTCCCTCGTGGCTCAGAGGTTAAAGCGTCTGCTCCAATGCGGGAGACCCAGGTTCGATCCCTGGGTCAGGAAGATCCCCTGGAGAAGGAAACGGTAACCCACTCCAGTATTCTTGCCTGGAGAATCCCATGGAGGGAGAAGCCTGGTAGGCTACAGTCCACGGGGTCGCAAAGAGTCGGACACGACTGAGCGACGGAACGGAAAATTATTACACAGTTTCAACTTTTTAATTAAAAAGCACTCATAAAATAGACAAATGGCTTAAAGGTGCCTGTGAATAAATGACTGATGGAGTGGGATGAAAAGCAGATTAAATAGAACAGTGAGAAAATAGTAGAACAGCACTTCAACCCTGGGAATGTTCCCTCCTCAGCACAGAACAAGTAAAGAACAATCACTCCCTGGTGAGAATGACATGAAATCAGGCAAATGTCTGAAACTATCACAAAGACCTTTGAAATGTAGAAGTATTAAAGTAATAGCAAGTACACTTTTAGAGTGCTTTCAACGTTCTAGACACTGTCCTCTCTCTCTCTATATATACATATATATATATATATATATAGTTAACATATTAATATTTCATCCTCACAATAACCCTATGAGGTAGCAACTACTATTATCCTATTTCACTGCTGTGGAAACAGGAGAAAGGGCCATAGGCCAGTCAGCTGGGACCTAAACCCACCACTCATCTCACAGTCTATGCTCGTCAACTACTCCGCTGTACTGGTTGGGCCCTAAGTATATACTGTACCTGGAGTGCTGTGCTTAGTCACCCAGTCATGTCCAACTCTTCACAACCCCATGGACTGTAGCCCGCCAGGCTCCTCTGTGCATGGGATTCTCCAGGCAAGAATACTGGAGTGGGTTGCCATGCCCTCCTCCAAGCGATCTTCCCAACCCAGATTAAACCCAGGTCTCCCTCATTGCAGGCAGATTCTTTACTACCTGAGCCACCAGGGAAGCCCAAGAAGACTGGAGTGGGTAGTCTACCCCTTCTCTAGGGGATCTTCCTGACCCAGGGATCAAGTGGGGGTCTCCTGCACTGCAGGGAGATTCTTTACCAGTTGAGCTACCAGCCTGGGGATATTAGCTAATCATAAAAATATATGTATTTAAATTGTAGTAATTTTTAAAGTTATATAGAGTGTTAATTTATACTCAGATATTTCAGCTGATAGTAGTATGCTATCAGAAAAGTTTGAAGGCCATTGTTCAAAACAAGATAATCACCATGCAGAGACATCTAAGGACTTATCCTAAGGCTTAGAGTAAGTTCATGGTGGAGGTCTCTTAAAGCCCATTGCTGTTCCCTTTTTACTACACCATGGCTTCCTGGATTCAGCTCATGGTTTCACCCCACACTGGACCCAACACTCAATCCTGTGCTGGGTTCATCTGAGCGTGCTCATCTGAAGGATGTTTTTGGTACCTTCCAGTTTAAAATGTTATGATTTTCAATATCCTCAATTCCAAGGCCTTATATGACTTCTAGTAAGAAAACAATCTTCATAAGTTGTTTTAATTTGGAGCTTCCCTGGTGGCTCGGGGTAAATAACCTGCCTGCCAATGTAGGAGACATGGGTTTGATCCCTGGACCAGGAAGATACCACATGCACAAAACAAAAATTATTACCCTACCAAGAATTCATCAGAAGATTCATCGAGATGGAAAGTTTTCTATATTTTTAAAAGCATGATATAAAAATCCAAGCATTAACAGTAACACATTTTACTGTTGTCCCATAGGTGGCAGTATTGTACCAACTATTAATAGCACAGTATTAGGAAGACTACCACCACTAACCTGTTGGAAATAAAAGAAATGAACACTCTAGGGTTATACAGGACCATGGAATGATCTATGTTAACCTCTCACCTGTTTTTCAATAAATACAGCCAGAGGCTCATCTGAACTAATCCATTCTCACCTCCTAAGCCCTCCATCACAAAGGGTGAGGATCAAAATTTCTCTTACAGTCCCTACATTTAAGTAACCCTGGACTGCTAAATCCATCAGTTGAGTCATTATAATTTAAAATATTTCCAGAAGCAACTAGAGCTGCTACAATTCGGAATTCTTTTCTGGAAAGTTTTCTTAAAAAATATTTCAGAGCGATCAATTACACAAATATGAACCCAGACACTTTCAGTCCTTAACAAAACACTCTCTTTGGAAAATATAAATACGTGTTCTACATGTAGAAGGTTTCTTACATGCTTGATTCATTTATTTATTCATTCAGCTTCAGTATCAACGTTTATTGCTACACCAGGTACTGTGCTAGGTCCTGGGGAATTAAAGATAAGACATAGTTCCAGTAAGTGGAGACAACACAACAGTGCAGCAAGAAGGGAGATGTATAATTTCTTAAACACCTTATGGTACTCACTAAACTCCTTCTCACGCACTATGGCTGTGATGACCCTAAAAAATCTTACTGAAGGTGGAGCTCTCTCTTCCAGATGTCTTCTGGTGCCTCTTTTTCTCCTAATATCTCTTGGAGACCACCTGCTTTTTTAAGAACTTGGTTATCTAAACCTATATCTCCTACTTTTTTTAATATCAACACTACTTTAAAAAATTTTATGAATTTCAAACATATACAAAGGTGCAGAGCATGAATGAAGGGTGTAGAGCTGAAACTCCAATACTTCAGCCACCTGATGCTAAGAACTGACTCAATGGAAAAGATCCTGATGCTCGGAAAGATTGAAGGCAGGAGAAGGGAACGACAGAAGATGAGATGGTTGGATAGCATCACTGACTCGATGGCCATGAGTTTGAGCAAGCTCCGGGAGTTGGTGATGGACAGGGAAGCCTGGTGTGCTGCAGTCCACGGGGTCACCAAGAATTGGACACGACTGAAGCACCTCATGCGACGAGTTGACTCACTGGAAAAGACTCTGATGCTGGGAAAGGTTGGGGGCGGGAGGAGAAGGGGACGACAGAGAATGAGATGGCTGGATGGCATCACCGACTCTGTGGACATGAGTCTGAGTGAACTCCGGGAGTTGGTGATGGACAGGGAGGCCTGGCGTGCTGTGATTCATGGGGTCGCGGAGAGTCGGACACGACTGAGCGACTGAACTGAACTGAACTGAAGCGACTCAACAGCAGCAGCAAGCAACTGAACTGAACTGACAGCATGAGTGGTTACTATGAACCCTGTTTCCCACTGCCCTGCTTCAACCAGTACCATCTTTTAAATTCTTTTAAATTCATGTTATTTTTTGACCACAAGGTATGTGGGATCTTAGTTCCTGGATCAGGGATTGAACCTGTGCCCACTGCAGTGGAAGCACAGTCTTAACCACTGGACCACAGGAAGACCCAACCAGTATCATCTCACAAATAATTTTGTTTCATCCAAACTTCTATTCACTTCTCTCCCCACAAGCCTTCCTGTCTGATTATTCTGAATTAAATCTCATACATCCTATAATAAATGCTTAATGATGTAGTTCTCAAAGGTTTATTTTCCATAAACAGAACCAAAACAGCACTATCCCATGTGAAGAACTGAATGAGAACTTCCTCAACCACAAAACTTAGAGTTAAGATACAACTGTCTCAGAATTTTTAAAAATCATAATTGGGGGAATTCTCTGGTGGTCCAGTGGTCAGGACTCAGTGCTGCCAACACAGGGGGCATGGGAGTGACCTGGATTGGTGAACCAAGATCTCGTGTACAATACAGCCAAAAAAAGAAGAGAAATCATAACTGAAATAAAGATTCATTCACTGTAATTAGTTTCTATGTCTTTTATGACTATGTCGATCTATACATTTTGCCTCCTTTCATCCACCCATTCATCTCTTCTCCCTTCTCTTTCTCGAAAACTTTATCTGTTGAAGACATTGAGTGGTTTGAATGGATAAAATGCACTATTTACAATAGCCAGGACATGGAAGCAATCTAAATGTTCTTTGGGGAGAGAGGTGGGAGGGGGGTTCAGGATGGGGAACACATGTACACCTGTGGTGGATTCATGTCAATGTATGGCAAAACCACTAAAATACTGTAAAGTAATTAGCCTCCAATTAAAATAAATAAATTTATATTAAAAAAATTAGTGTTCTTTGACAGATGGATGGATAAACAAAATATGGAACATATATACAATGGAATATTACTCAGCCATAATGAAGGAATGAAATCGGGTCATTTGTAGCAATGTGGATGGACCTAGAGTCTTACAGAGTGAAGTAAGTCAGAAAGAGAAAAACAAACATTACATATAAATGCACATATGTGGAATCTAGAAAAATGGTACAGATGAACCTATCTGCAGGGCAGGAACAGAGACACAGACATAAGAGTGTGGACCTGTGGGCACAGAGGGTGGGGAATGAACTGGGAGAGTAGGATTGACATATATATGCTACATTGCATAAAATAGCTAGCTAGTGGGAAGCTGCAGTATAACACAGGGAGCCAGGCTCTGTGCTCTATGATTACCTAGAGGAGTGGTATGCAGGGGGTGGGGGTGGGGGGTGAGAGGGAGGTTCAGGACAGAGGGGATATATGTATACATATAGCTGATTTATTTTGTTGTACAACATTATAAAGCAACTATACTCAAATTAAAAAAAAAAAAAGCTGTCACAGATCCACACATGGATTCATCCTCCCCAGGAATAAAATGTATGTCAATTACTTAACATGTTGAGAAATGTACGTGCCTGAACCTTGGGTCTGGTGCTCTGCTAACATACACCATGTACACAGTGAGAATATCTCAGCTTCTGCACAAAGTGCACTTTCCAATTCACCACTAGGAATAGTAATTATCATTTCTAAACACCCACTGTGTGTCAGGCAACTCTGCCAACCACTCCATATCCACTTAATTCCTTGTAATAATCTAGCAAAGTAGTTGTGTTGTTCCTTTGACAGATGAGAAAACCCAGTGTCAGAGAGGTCATGAAACTTATCTGAGGTTACCCGGCTAAAAAGGGGTGAAAACATAACCTTCAATTATCACCTTCCCGTACTGCTTACAGGTTAGAATCCAAACATGTTAGCGAAGCATGTCAGGCCAGGGCAGGTTACCCGTCCATCTTTCTTTCCCAGCCTATGCTTCAGACCCACTTGTTTTCACCCCAACAGCATGTCAAGTGGTGTACCCTAACTCCTGCTGCTTCCTCAACCCTGCCAAGTAAATCCTGGTCATCCTCCAAAGCTCAGTTAGAATGCAATGGTTACACACACACACACACACATACACACACACCTTTCTCTGATTCTCCCTACCTACAGACATGACACCTCTGCAGAAAACTTACTTCATCCCGTCTTTTATTGCAATCTATAAATGTCCCTGGTAACACTTCTCCAAGCACAGGTCCTAAAATATTTAGCTTTTGTCTCTCACTTGACCTAAGACAATGCACAAATACATTCAGGCTTCAAAAGTGTTTGTGACAAAACAAAAAAGAAGAGAGAGAAAATGCTTCTAGCCAAGCATCTATTGTGAACAAGTACCATAAAAATCCTCACATCCTTTAAATTACATTATTACTTAACTAAATTAATTACATCCTGTAGTTCTACTCTGGGAATTCATCCTAAACAAGTAATTCAAGAGAAACAAATTAAAGGATAATATCATTAGAGGCATGATTTGGACTATTACTGTAACTTAACTATTCACTTTTACATAACTATGAAAAAGTGTAATTTTGAAAACTATATGGAAATATTTGGTGAAACAGTACATGAAAACTGAATATCCAATAGAGTAGAAATTGTAACTACAGTACTCTATAACATCAGTACATTCATTTGCTCGACAAATACTGGGTTGGCCAAAAGGTTCCTTTAGGTTTTTCTGTAAGATGTTCTGAAGAAACTCAAATGAACTTTTTGGCCAACCAAATATTTCTTGAGAGTTTCACGGAGCTAACATTGTATAGGGTCTGAGAAGCAGACCAATAAGCAACAAGACAATTTAGTAAAATTAATTGTACAGTTATATGGTAACAAGTATGATGGAGGAAAATAAAGCAGGCAAAGGGGTAAGGAGTGATTTGTAAGCAGCTGCTACTTAAATGCAGAGAAGGCAATGGCAAGCCACTCCAGTACTCTTGCCTAGAAAATCCCATGGATGGAGGAGCCTGGTAGGCTGCGGTCCGTGGGGTCGCTAAGGGTCAGACACGACTGAGCGACTTCACTTTCACTTTTCACTTTCACACATTGGAGAAGGAAATGGCAACCCACTCCAGTGTTCTTGCCTGGAGAATCCCAGGGACGGGGGAGCCTGGTGGGCTTCTGTCTATGGGGTCACACAGAGTTGGACACGACTGAAGTGACTTAGCAGCAGCAGCAGCAGCTACTTAAATGAAGACAGCCAGGGAAGGCCTGCCTGAGTATGGTAATTTGAGTAAAAGTCTGAACAAAGTTACTCTCATGAGACATTACAAGGAAAAATGAAAAGTCATGCTGAGCTTATAGAATTAGGCAATTTCTTTTTTACACTTATGTAAAAATTTCATTTCTCAGATATTGTTTGATTTCAAAACTACTACCAAAAAAATCAATAAACCTTCCAAAGTTCTGCTAAAAGTGAAAAAACCAAGCAAATAAACGAAAAGAACCTCTGCATTAGCAGATGTAAGCTATTACATATAGACTAAATAAACAAGGTCCTGCTGTATAGCACAGAGAACTATATTCAATATCCTATGATAAATCATAATGAAAAAGAATATACAAAAACAGAATGTCTATATGTGTGTAACTAAGTCACTATGCTACAGAGCATATACAGCAGAGATTGGCACAATACTGTAAATCAACTAAACTTCAATTTTAAAAAAAATCAGTTGCTAAGATCCTAAATCTTAAATGTTCTCCATCCCAAAATAAACAAGGCAACTATGTGAGGTGACAGATGTGCTAACTAATCTTATGATGAAAATCATTTTGTAATATATACATATACCAAGTAATACATCAAGCAATTGTATTGTACACCTTAAACTCCCAGTGTTAGGTGTCAGGCACAACTCAAAAAAGCAGGAGGAAAAAAAGCAGGCAAAACAAAAAAGAACCTCCAAACCACTCAATGTACACGTGTGTGTCCCACTTTGAATACCACAGCTTTGCCAACCTCATCTGCACAAGGTCTGCACTATGTCCCTTCAATTAAATCGGGAAGCTTCATTGCATCTCATGCCTATTTTCAGAACTCATCTCACTTGAAATATCCACCCTCTACATATGGAAATCCTATTCTTTCTTCAAATCTCAATGCCTCTAGAAAGAGTTAGTTATATGGAATTCCATTTCTACTCCCCTTGCCTTTGAACAACTGGGAGACAGATAAGTTTCCAGGGAAGCAGTGATTTTGCTGAGCCAGGTAGGAAGGCCAGGAATGAAGTTTGAGAACACAAGGGAGAGAACATTTAACTCTGCTCCAGGTGGGGTAAGACACCCAGAAAACTTCAAAGAGGTGACTTGGTTAAAAGTCATGGCAGGAACACAGGGAATATTATCCACAGGATGACAGCCTGAGCAAAGATGGAGAGAGCCGTGAAAATAAAATTGCACAATGTTTTGAGGGCACAGTTGAATGAGAGGAGATACCAAAAGCAATAAAACTGGGAAAAGTAATCAGGCAGATATTGCCTTGAATGACAGCCTAAATCCCTTCCATTATAGTGGAGGTAATGCAGAGTCACTGAAGATTTTAAACTGGAGTTATGCATTGATCTTCATTTTTTCATGCGACGAATTGACTCACTGGAAAAGACTCTGATGCTGGGAAAGGTTGGGGGCGGGAGGAGAAGGGGACGACAGAGAATGAGATGGCTGGATGGCATCACCGACTCTGTGGACATGAGTTTGAGTGAACTCCGGGAGTTGGTGATGGACAGGGAGGCCTGGCGTGCTGTGATTCATGGGGTCGCAAAGAGTCGGACACGACTGAGCGACTGAACTGAACTGAACTCGGCCTTCACAAGGGAAAGTGGCCTGGAAAGGAAAGGGAGAGCAGTGAAGTTAACAAATGGCAGGCTTCCCCAGTGTTTATTAACTGGATGAGACCAGCACAGTAGAGACAATTTTTTTCAGGCTGTAGCACACAGTGGGGACCCAACTGTTCTCCAGTAGCTTGTGAATCAATTAGTTTTCTTTTTCAAGATTAGAAAACTTAAGAGTGGAAAGCAGAAGTAGCAGGGCTCTGGAGTCAAACTGACTGGGCTGAAGTCTAAGGCTGACACTTAGTGGTTGTGTGAACTTGAGCAAGTTACTTAATCGATTTGTGCCTCAGTTTTCCATTCTATCAAAGGTAACATCATGTGCCCCTCACAGTAGTAGAGGACCAATGATGACAGATTACACCTAGATGGACCGACACAGTGCCTGCCCCACAGTTAAGTCCTCGTTAGGCATTAAGGACATAATAAGTACTCAGCACTGTCTCAAATCATTTATTAAATCTCGGTCAATCACAGTTTTCTGTAAGCCCTAGAGAAAGTTTTCGATATTAAGCTTTCCCCCCACATTTCCAGAGGTTAGTAATACTTCGTGGGATAACAGAAAACAGCTTTTTTTTTTTTTTTTAAGGCAATGCCATTGAGAAATGGAAGAGCATTTCCCAGCAGGTTTTTAAAAGTCACTGCGGCAGCTCTTTGCATAGCTACGATAGTCATTGTGTAACCTTAACTTGTAAATCGCACTCAAAGCCAGAAATAAAAGTACAGAGTATCAATCACGGAGCCACAAGATCCTGGACACAAGTGCCACGCTCAGATCCCGCAGGGTATTTGGAAAATCGTCCCAGGTAAGAAGCTGTCGGGCGTACTATTACTTTAAAAAAATCGCAGACAGGAGCAGTTAGCAAACTCTGCCCAACGATCCGGAGCACGAGGTTGTGCAGTCCAGGGGCCGGCGACCCGGAAAGCGGGTTGGAGCCGCCCTCCGGACAGCTCCGGGCTCGGGGGCGGCGGGACCCCGGCGCTTCTTCACCAGCAGCGGCGGCGGTGGTGTCCGGGCGGGGGCCGCCTCCTCCGTGGGTCGGCCCCGCATTCCTGCCCAGGTCTATACTTAACCTCCGGCCCGCGCCCCGCGGCCGCCGCGCGCGCCGTGCACCGTATTAGGCAATGCACGGCGAGCACGGCGCGGCCCCCCCGCCCCGCTCCATTCAAGCCCCGAGGCGCAGCGCCCCTCCCCCCACGACCGCCGCCCGCGCCCCCTTCCTGCGCCGCACGCACCCCCGCGCCGCGACCACCCAGCTACCCGCGCGCACGCGCACCCTGCCCCTCGCCGCCCCTCCCGGGAGCCGCGCGCGCTCCGCCAGCGACCAGAGCGCGCAAAGTCGGGGGCGCGGCGGCGCGGGGAGGGCCCCCCTGGGCGCACGTACCCCGCGGTCATGGCGATGTTATAGAAGGTGAGCCAGACAGTGGCCAACAAGCCCAGGCGCCTCCGCTTGCCCACCGCCTCCCTCTCCTCGCTCGCCTCCGAGGCGCCGCCGTTGGTGCCGTCCTCCTCGCTGGACGCCATGGCGGCCGCGCAGCCGGGGGACGTGGACGAGAGGGGCAGGGGAGCGGGAGGGGACCCGGCCCAGCGCGCCGCTGAAGCGCCGCCGCCCGCTGCCGCCGCCTCCGTCAGGCGCCCCATGTGCCGCGCGCAAGGGGCTCAGCGCCGCCAGACCGGCCGCCCGTAGTGGGAGGAGCGGGCGCCCCCGGCCGCCGCCCCGCCCCCGGCCCTCGGGAGCGCGCGCGCCCGAGGGCCTGGCCGCCTGGCCTGGGCGCAGGGGCGCGGGGGTCCTGGGAGCCCCTGGTTGCAATCTCTCGCCCCCCTACCGGGGAAACCTCGCGGACTGGGGAACCTCGTCTTAGAAACGCCGGGGAAGTCTTGCTAGTGCACGGGCGCCTTGCTAGTGCACCGAGTCTAAACGCACCTGGACTTGGCGTAGCCCTGCCCCGCCCAAGACTTTTGTAAGATGAATTTCTGGATGTGGAGAGGGGCCTAGGTATCTTGCCGCCAAAGACTCAGTCTTAAGAGATTCTGGGGAAGGAGCACCCACTTCACCCTGCTTCGCTTTTCACAGCCAGTGGAGCAAGTATTTGGGGGCGGGAGGTGCAATCGGATCTCCCCACCTGCGTGGATTCCACTGGAGCCAGGGATCTAAGGGTGATTGCAGTGCAGCGCGGAACACAGGATGTCAGGGGGAAACAGGACGTGAAAAGATATCAAAGGAAAAAAGTTTGAACAGAGAGGCAGTCTATAGCTGTAAAGCTAACAAGAATCCTTCCCGTAGGAAACATAGTATCCCACTGTTATCCACTATATCCCTAAAAAAAAAAAAAACAAAAACCCACTTCCTCCAGATACACATGCTCCTGACAGCTCTTCCTCTTTCCTCCTAAAGCACACAGTTAAGAAGACAGGCTCTGGAGTCAGATTACTGAAATTCAACCCCCAAATTCCTGGCTCCACCAGTCTTAGTAGCTGTGTGAACTTGGGCAACTAAAATCTCTTCATACCTCAATTTCCTCAGTGAGAATAAATTAAAAACCTACCTCGTGGGGTTGTTGTGAGATTTAAGTGAAATCATTCATGTAAACCACTCACAGGCCTGACAGTTTGAGTCACCCAAAATCAGTGTTATCACTGTTGGGACAACTCCGGGTTCGGTTCATCCAATGAAAGAAATGCTGCAGGGGCCAAGGAAACCGATCTGCTTGTTAGGTCATTCTTGGCTTCCCTGCTGGCTCAGTGGTAAAGAATCTGCCTGCAATGCAGTAGACGCAGGAGGCCTGGGTTCAATTCCTGGGTGGGAAAATCCCTTGGAGAACGAATTGGCAACTCACTCCAGAATTCTCCCCAGGAAAATCCCATGGACAGAGGAGCCTGGTGGACTATAGTCCATGAGGTCGCAAGAGTCCAACAGGACTGACTGAGCACTCTCTCCAGCTACGTGGAACCTGAGCCAGACCTCAGGGAGGAGGGGACCACCGGAAAACCAGAAAGACCAAAGTTGGACCTATGTTCTGAACTGGGTTCTGGCCACCCAGGTGGCACTTCCAGCCTGATACAGGGAACTTAGACATAATTGAGGAAGACTTTGCAATAGGGGAGGGGGAGTCTGAGGTGTGTCTGGGGAAGAAATATTGACTGAAAATTGTCCAAGTTTGATGAAAACTATGAACTAGTGTGCAGAGTACATCATGAGAAATGCTGGGCTGGAGGAAGCACAAGCTGGAATCAAGATTGCTGGGAGAAGTATCAATAACCTCAGATATGCAGATGAAACCACCCTTATGGCAGAAAGTGAAGAACTAAAGAGCCTCCTGATGAAAGTGAAAGAGGAGAGTGAAAAAGTTGACTTAAAGCTCAACAGTCAGAAAACTAAGATCAAGGCATCCAGTCCCATCACTTCATGACAAATAGATGGGGAAACAGTGGACATAGTGGCTGACTTTATTTTTTTGGGCTCCAAAATCACTGCAGATGGTGCTTGCAGCCATGAAATTAAAAGACGCTTGCTCCTTGGAAGGAAAGTTATGACCAACCTAGACAGCATATTAAAAGGCAGAGACATTACTTTGTCAACAAAGGTCCATCTAGTCAAGGCTATGGTTTCTGCAGTAGTCATGTATGGATGTGAGAGTTGGACTATAAAGAAAGCTGAGCGCCAAAGAATTGATGCTTTTGAACTGTGGTGTTGGAGAAGACTCTTGAGAGTCCCTTGGACTGCAAGGAGATCCAACCAGTCCATCCTAAAGGAGATCAGTCCTGGGTGTTCATCTGTAGGACTGATGTTGAAGCTGAAACTCCAATACTTTGGCCACCTAATGAGAAGAGCTGACTCATTTGAAGAAACCCTGATGTTGGGAAAGATTGAGGGCAGGAGGAGAAGGGGATGACAGAAGACGAGATGGTTGGATGGCATCACTGATTCAATGGACATGGGTTTGGGTGGACTTTGGGAGTTGGTGATGGACAGGGAGGCCTTGCATACTGCAGTTCATGGGGTCGCAAAGAGTAGGACATGACTGAGCAACTGAACTGAACTGAATGAACTAGTGTTTTTAAAGGTATTTACATTGGAAAAGAATAAGTAAAACAATTTTCAAGTGACGACATTGTATTATTAGAAAAACCTAAGGAATCCACACCCAAAAAAGCTACTGGAACTAGTTGCAGGATACAAGGTCAATGCTACAAAAATCAGTTAATTGAAGAGTAAAACTATATAATACTTACCAGCATCCAAAACCATGAAATATAGAGTGATGAATTCAACAAAACACATGCAAGACCTATACCCTGAACATGATAAATCACAATTAAGAGAAAGTAAAGACCTAATAGGAGAAGGAAATGGCAACCCACTCCAGTCTTCTTGCCTGGAGAATCCTGGGGACGGGGGAGCCTGGTGGGCTTCCGTCTATGGGGTCACACAGAGTCGGACACGACTGAAGTGACTTAGCAGCAGCAGCAGCAAAGACCTAATAAATAAGTATTACAGCTTCATGAATTGGAACTCAAATTGTTAAACTGTCAGTTCTCTGCAAATTCCAGCAGAATATTTCTTTAATTTGACAAGATAACTCTAAAATTTATACAGAAATGTGTAGGAAAAACAAAGTTGGAACATGCGCATATCTCTTTTCAAAACTTAGTATAAAACTAGTTTCCAGGACAGTGTGATAGGCACAAGTTTAGATATATAGATCAATGAATAAAGTCCAGACCCCATACATATAGTCAACTGGTTTTCAACAAAGATGCAAAGCTAATTCTTTTTAACAAACAGTGCTGAAACAACTAGACACCACATTAAAAAAAAAGAAAGAAATGCTTGACCCTTACCTTACACCTTAGACAATTATTAATTTGATGTGGGTCATAGACCTAAACATAAAAGGTAAATCTCTAAACTTCTAGAAGGAAACAGCAGAATCTTTGTGACCTTGGGGAAGGCAAAGATTTCTTAGATACAACAACTAAAAAAAAAAAGCATTAATCATAAGAAATATGATTGAACTTCATCAAAATGTAAAACTTCTGTTATCCCAAAGATACCATAAAAAAGTGAAAATATTCACAATATATGTATCTGACAAGGAACTTGTATCGAAACTATATTAAGAATCCTTATAACTCAAGAATACAATAACACTTTTTTAATTAGCAAAATATTTGAATAGACACATCACAAAGAACACATGGAAATAATAGCACAAGTGAAGATGTTCAATCTTTTTGTCATTAGGGAAATGCAAATTAAACCCACAGTGAGACATCACTACATCTAGTATTTTTAAAGGTTGGTAAGGATCCAGAGCAACTGACATTCTCATTTATGGCTAAAGAGAATACTACTTTGGAAAACAAATTGTCAATTTCTTTAAAAGATCAGCATACACTGACCATATGACCCAGCAATTTCATTCCTAGGTATTTAACCAAGAGAATGAAAATAGGTCTGTACAAAGACTTGGACACCAATGTTCATAGAAGCTTTGTTCATAGTAACCTCAAACTGAAAATCATCAATGTGTCCATCAATATGTGAATGAATAAACAAACTGTAGTCTGTTCACACAAGGGAACATGACTCAGCAATGAAAAGGAACAAATCACTGTACACGCAACATGAATGAATCTCATAAACTCTACACTGAGCAAAATCAGATAGAAAGACTGCATAGTAGATAATTACATGTACATGAAACTAGAAAAGGAAAATCTAAATCTAAAAATCTACAGTGACAAGAAACAGGAAAGTTGTTGCCTGGTGCTGGGGATGGGTACAAAGAGAGGAGACTGAGAATAGACACAGGAATCCTTTTGGAGCAATATAAGTGCTCTGTTTGTTGACTGTGGTGTATATATTTGGTAAAACTCATCACAGTAAACACATAAAGCAGATGTGTTTTATGTATATAAATTATTACTTAGAATTGATTTTAAAGTGTCCTGAATAAGAAATATTTTAAAGTGTAACATTTACAATATTGATATGTTTAGCATAAAATCCAAATTTTGTGGCAGAATGGGTTTGTATATTAATAGTGAATATTTTTTCCTCCAATTGTTACTTTAAAACATTGAACATGACATGAGGTGTAACTGATTTTCATAATGGCTGTATGTTTTTACAAAGTTGAATGTAACATTTTGTGGGGGGAGAAAACAAACTTTGAAATATCCTAAGAATATATAGGGCTTCCCTGGTGGCTCAGAGATTAAAGTGTCTGCCTGCAATCCAGGACACCTGGGTTCAATCCCTGGGTCAGGAAGATCCCCTGGAGAAGAAAATGGCAACCCACTCCAATATTCTTGCATGGAGAATCCCATGGACGGAGGAGCCTGGTGGGCTACAGCCCATGGGGTCACAAAGAGTCGGACACAACTGAGCAACTTCACTTTCTTTCACTTTCAAGAATACATAACATGCCAACAGACTTCTAGAACTATTGCTTTAAGACTGACATATATACACTAGTGATACTATGGCTCAGTGGTAAAGAATCTGCCTGCCAGTGCAGTAGATGCGGGTTAGATCCCTGGATCAGGAAGATCCCCAGAGCAGGAAATGGCAAACACTCCAGTATTCTTGTCTAGGAAATCCCATGGACAGTGGGAGCCTGGCAGGCTAGTCTATGGGGTCAAAAAGAGTCAGATATGACTTAGCCACTAAAGAACAGCAACAACACAAGATGGATAACTAATGGGAACCTACTGTATAGATCAAGTAATAATTCTACTCAGGGCTCTATGGTGACCTAAGTGGGAAGGAAATCCAGAAAAGTATGCATAAATGTGTACATACAGCTAATTCACTTTGCTGTACAGTAGAAACTAACACAACATTGTGAAGCAACTATACTTCAATAAAAGTTAATTTAAAAAATAAATAAAACTGTCCCTTTAAAAGGTAGATAAATTATACTATGTACAAATAGGTATCAAAAAAGTACTTTTTAGTGGATAAGAAAATTATGCAAACAAATATATGCCAAGATAATGTTAGAAACATACCACCTCTCATGTGTCAGGCACTTCCATTGATTTAATCCATAACTTTCCAGATAGGTATTATTATCTACATTTTCAAACGAGGTAATTGAAGTCTGGAGGGATTAAGAAACTTGCCCAAGGTCACAAGCTAACAAGTAGAGCATTTGACGTTCTGCCTGACACCAAAGTCTGTATTCTATCATCAAATGCAGAGTAAAAGAAACTAGAAAAGTGAATCGCACAGAGCTATAGGAGTAACTTGTTTGGGGGGCTCAGAAAAGGCTTCATGCAAGAAATTACTTTTGAATACTTGAAGAATGAATCTGATTTCAACAGACAGCTTGCAAGAGGATCTTGCAGGCTGGGGGCTCACCAGAAACATGGGGGTAGGAAAAACAAAGAAACCTGAGGAAAAGTGATTTGTGCTGTTTGACTAGGTCTTAAAAGCACCAAGAGAAAGGTAGTATAGAAATCCTTTGAAAATCACTCTATTTTAAAATGCAGTAGTGAATTTCTGAAGACTTAAGAGAAAGAACATCATATTAAAGAAGCCTCTTTCCCAAGGTTAATTTGGCAGCAGTGTAGTGAATGCTGAAGGCATGCAGGAAAGGAGATACTTCAGTCTAAGTAATAAAGCCCAGAACTAGGTTGGTGGTCAACTGCAGCATAAAGCAGGGAATGAACGAGGAAATATTCTGAGACACAGCAGGGTCCAAACAAAAGCTTTTATTTGCTTATTTGTTGAAGGAAATGTGCCATTAAGATATGAAGAGACTTTCTATGTGAAATAGGTTACTTCATGAAGCAAGATGTGAGAGGATAAGCAATTAAGAAGATAGATGGAGGAATTCGGTTTCAAAAAGAGAAAGGACACTTCTTTCTCAGACAGGAATAAAGGAAATGGAGGTGGAGATATTTTGAGGCAAGGAAAAAGAAAGTTGAGGTGGGAGCCTAATTTAATGCCATTTGCAGCAACATGGATGGACCTAGAGATTGTCATGCTGAGTGAACTAAGCCAGAAAGAGGAGAAATATATGACATCATCTCTTATACATGGAATCTAGTAAGAGATGATACAAATGAACTTATAAAACACAGACTCACAGACTTAGAGAACAAATTTATGGTTGCCTGTGGGGAAGGATGCAGGGAAGAGATAGTTGGGAAGTTGGGGATGGACATGTCCACACTGCTATATTTAAAATGAAAAAACCAACAGGTCCTACTGTATAGCACAGGGAACTTTGCTCAATGTTATGTGGCAGCCTGGATGGGAGGAGAGTTTGGGGGAGAATGGATACAAGTATATGTATGGCTGAGTCCCTTTGTTGTTCACCGGAAACTGTCACAACATTGTTAATCGGTTATACTCCAATATAAAATAAAAAGTTTAAAAAGAATAAAAGAAAGAAAGGGGTCCCCAAAGCAAAGATTTGAAATAGCATTTTACATATAACCTCCTTTCACTTCTTGCAACATTTTTTATCACTCTACACATTAGCCCTTGCCTGTCAGATAAAAATGGATTACTCAGCTTGCCTTCAGAGCTCTCTCCAATATCCTAACCCCAGGGAGCCAATCAAATGTTATCTCTTATTAAGTGTCAGTCACCAAAATACACTGACCCAAACAAGCAGGTCTGTTCATTGTCTGTAAACTGATCTGGATAACGTTTAATCCAAACCTCCATTCTTTTCTCTCTACCCAAACTGTTATTTTCCCTTCTTTCATGTTTATGTAAGTCTCATTCACTCCTCAAGGCTATATTCAATAGCAGTCCTTTCGATTGACTTTCCCTGACAGTTTCAAATCCTGCTGGATCTCTATTCTTCTGCAACTAAAACTTTACTGGTAATGAATCATTAATTTTTAGCAGTTAATTACATATCATCTTCTGCTTTTACTTAACTCATACTTGTGTGTGTCTTAGTTCCAGAAAAACACCTATTTCTGCTTTATTGACTATGCTAAAGCCTTTCACTGTGTGGATCCTAATAAATTGTGGAAAATTCTGAAAGAGATGGGAAAACCAGACCCCTTGACCTGCCTCTTGAGAAACCTGTATGCGGTCAGGAAGCAACAGTTAGAACTGGACATGGAACAATGCCGGGAGCCAGCGAGGGAAATCCTACCTGTGGCAAAGGTCAACTGGGGAAGAGGCCTGACGGGCAAAGGCTAATCAGGGCTCGAGGAACCCCCTGGACTTACCTGAGCATCTACCCCAAAGAAAACTGGAGTCTGACTGCTTTACTATCTTACGCCTCTTACCAAGTCCTCTAATACTTACAGGGGCTTCCCCCCAACCACCTTTCTCTGAAAACATTAATTCAGAGCTGTAGTTTAAAAGTTCTCCTCGGCTTAATAGGAGTGTTCCAATCCAAGCCCCTCTGATAGCTTTCTAACTTGCATGACAAGTTTGTCCGGGCTCTTACAACTATGAGTGTGACTGTTTATAGCCTCCCAGCCATGCAAGGACAGAAAGCCTAATATTCTAAAATACAGGAATCTGTTGAAGTAGTTAAAATCATTAGAATAGTACTAGGAAAGATTTTATTGTTGAATCAATGCTTGCTGCAGTTTCCTCTATCTATTGTATCCTTGGAAATACATTAATGCTTTGATTTAACCACATCAGATCTTAAGTTAATAAATTCCTTTCTTGCAGCTCACTACACCGGTGCCTTATAGGAATGTAACTTTGTTATGTGTCTAGCACCTAACTTCAGGAAAGTCACCTTAAAAGAATATAAGTCTTTTACTTGCTAACTAACCTATTGTTAGGAGAGAGGGCCATAAAACTGTTAGCAGGCCCCCTGGCCAGAAGATGGTATAAATCACCTAAAACTTTTATCACACAAATAAGCCCTGATCCTGATAAGGGTCAAGACTGCTGACCCCACGTGATTTTGGTGTGAATCTATACCTCCCTTTCTCTGTTTCTTATGCGCATAACTTAGGGTATAAAAGCAGCACTGGAAAATAAAGTTTTGGGCCTTGCTCACTGAAGCTTGGTCTCCCCGTGTCGTTCTTTCTCTTTTTCCATCCTTTTCTCTATTCTCCTTTTTCTGGTTGAGATCCTTGGAGCACTGGGCCCTCTGAGTTTACTTATCTGCCTGGGCTTCTAAGACCCACTCGAGAGGGTGCCCTGGTGGGGTGCCTCAAGTGATTCGAGAGGGCGCCTGCGGCCTACGTAAACAGAGCAAGCCCCGTGCTGGGGTTTTATTGGTTTCCAGCGTAAACCAAGGAATCATCAGCCCCTGTCTCTCTCTCTCTTTCTCTCTCTCTCTCTGACGCCGACGCCGTTCATCCCGAGGATACCCTGGGTCATATCGGGGCTGGACCCCGATAGAACAACAGAATGGTTCCAAATAGGAAAAGGAGTATGTCAAGACTGTATATTGTCACCCTGCTTATTTAACTTATATGCAGAGTACATCATGAGGAACGCTGGGCTGGAAGAAGCACAAACTGGAATCAAGATTGCTGGGAGAAATATCAGTAATATCAGATATGCAGATGACACCACCCTTTTGGCAGAAAGTGAAGAAAAACTAAAGAGCCTCTTGATGAAAGTGAAAGAAGAGAGTGAAGAACTTGGCTTAAAGCTCAACATTCAGAAAACTAAGATCATGGCATCCAGTCCTATCACTTCATGGCAAATAGATGGGGAAACAGTGGAAACAGTGGCTGACTTTAGTTTTTTGGGCTCTAAAATCACTGCAGATGGTGACTACAGCCATGAAATTAAAAGACGCTTACTCCTTGGAAGGAAAGTTATGACCAACCTAGACAGCATATTAAAAAGCAGAGACATTACTTTGTCAACAAAGGTCCGTCTAATCAAGGCTATGGTTTTTCCAGTGGTCATGTATGGGTGTGAGAGTTGGACTAAAGAAGAAAGCTGAGCGCCAAAGAATTGATGCTTTTGAACTGTGGTGTTGGAGAAGACTCTTGAGAGTCCCTTGGACTGCAAGGAGATCCAACCAGTCTATTCTAAAGGAGATCAATCCTGGGTGTTCATTGGAAGGACTGATGCTAAAGCTGAAACTCCAATACTTTGGCCACCTGATGCGAAGAGTTGACTCATTTGAAAAGACCCTGATGTTGGGAAAGATTGAGGGCAGGAGGAGAAGGGGACGACAGAGGATGAGATGGTTGGATGGTATCACCGACTCAATGGATGTGAGTTTGGGTGGACTCCGGGAGTTGGTGATGGACAGGGAAGCCTGGTGTGCTGCAGTTCATGGGGTCGCAAAGAGTCGGACACAACTGAGTGACTGAACTGAACTGTGTGTGTTTTGGCTGTGGTGAAGAACTGCATAGAGATCATGAACCGTATTTTTAAAAAATCCTTCTCAAAGGCCAAGTAATGTTTTGAATTTTTTCCCCCAACAGAAAGTGATTTATTGTTTTTAAAACAAAATAAGATGCTCTGAGAACTTTTTTTAGCAAAGAAAACACTTTTAGAACTTTAAAACTTTTTAGAACTTTTCTAAAACACTGTTTTTGTCTGCTGTTAAAGTAGGCTCTTTAGTGTGGAAAACTCTCCAGAGGTCAGTGCCTGGGCTGGATGGCACAGCTCACAACTGTATCATCTGTGAAACCTTTACCACAATCAAGATAGT
Source organism: Moschus berezovskii (assembly GCF_049115385.1). Lineage (NCBI taxonomy): Eukaryota > Metazoa > Chordata > Mammalia > Artiodactyla > Moschidae > Moschus > Moschus berezovskii. Next base: position 52,624,276 of record NC_142474.1, on the reverse strand, counting down.
AAACACATACATCATCCCAAAGAGCTTCCTTGTGCTCCTTTTAAATCCCTCCTCTTACCCTTCCTCAAGTAACCCCGATCAGCTTTCCATCACTTTAGATAAATTTGCGTTTTCAGTCATTTTATATACATCTCTTATATGTGGAATCTAGAAAAAATGGTATAGATGAACTTATGTGCAGAGCAGAAATAGAGATACAGATGTAGAGAACACACTTATGGATACCAAGAGGAGAAGAGGGAGTGGTGGGTGAATTGGGAGATTGAGATTGACATACACCTTATTGATACTATATATAAAATAGACAGGGATTCCCAGGTGGCGCCCGTGGTAAAGAACCCATCTGCCAATGCCAGAGACACAAGAGATGGGGGTTTGATCCCTGGGTCAGGAAGATCGTCCGGAGAAGGGCATGGCAACCCACTCCAAGTATTCTTGCCTAGAGAATCCTATGGCCAGAGGAATCTGGCAGGGTGCCATAGGGTCACAAAGAGTCAGACACGACTGAAGTGACTTAGTATGCATGCACATAAAATAGATAACTAAGGAGAACCTACTGTATAGCACAGGGAACTCTACTCAATGCTCTGATGTGACCTAAATGGGAAGGAAATCCAAAAAAGAGAGGCTGTATGTATGCATATAGCTGATTCACTTTGCTGTACAGCAGAAACTAACACAGCATTGTAAAACAACCATACGCCAATAAAAATTAATTTAAAAATAAGTGAAATCATATGTTATATACCTTTTTTGTCTGTCTTCCTTTACTCGGGACAATTATTTTGAGCAGGTCCAGCTTCACAGGCATGTGGCTGGTGCAGTCCTATAGAATCTTGTACTTAAAAGGGCTTGGCACTTGTTTTAATGCTCTGCTGTCACTGTTTTGAAATTCTTAACAATATATGAACAAGGGAATCCATATTTTCATTTTGCTCTGTGTTCCACCAATTATGCAGCTGATTGTGAATCAGAGATTCGTCCATATGGCTGTGTGTATCGGTAATTCACTCTCTTTTATTGCTGAGAAGCATTCTCTTGCATGGACATAGCAGTTTGTTTATCTATTTACCCCATAGTTTATCTACTCTACTCATGTTTAGATAGTTGGGTGTTTTTATTTTCTCCCAGTTACAAATAAAGCAACTATGAACATTTGTTGACAAGTCTTTGTTCCGAGATACACTTTCATTTTTCTTAGTAAATACTTAGGAGTGGGATGACTGGGTCACATGGTTGATATTTGTCTAATTTTCAAAGAAACTGCTAAAGTGTTTTCCAAGGGTTGTACCATTTTACGTTCCCACCAGCACAGTGGAGGAGTTTCAATGGGTCTACATCCCAGCCAACACTTGGTATGGTTGGAAATTTTACATATTCTGATTCATTCTGCCCCGAGACTTTGAGTCACCTTTATAACTGTAGTTATCTCTTTTGGAAATCTGTAGCTTATTTTAACCTGCATGAAAGCCTCTGAAAGTCTTTGAATGGTAAATGCTGGGGAGGAGCAGATTTCTTGGGGATGTCTTTATTTTCAAACATCCTTCATGATACACCAGATGCAAACTAAGTCAGCAGAATCACCATAAACCCCGACCAGCCGATGAGTGTTGCTAATCCAGTTACCTAGTCATTAGCAGTTATTAGGTTAAAGAAAATATATAATCTTTATAATAAGAAAGGAGTCAAAGTGGAAGTCAGGAATTGAGTGACAGTAAGAAATTACTTTCTTTAATAGAAATAGAGCTATTCAAGTGAACTATTTCTGTCTTGAGCTTCAGAATTTTGTGCTGTTGAAGGAATTTGCCTTTTCTTTTTATCTAATTTATAGGTATAGAATAGGCCATGATATGGGAATTCCGTGGTGGTCCGGTGTTAGGACTTGTCACTTTCACTGCTGTGGGCCCAGGTTCCGTCCATGATCAGAGAACTAAGATCCTGCAAGCTGTGAGGCCTATATATATATTTATGTTTTAAAGAGAATTGGCTATAATAATATTCCCTTATTATCCCCTTAATATCTGTGGCATCTGTAGTGATGTTACTTCTCTCGTTTCTGAAACTGGTAATTTGTATCTTTTCTCTATTTCCCTTGTCAATCTGACTATAGTTTTATCAATTTTATCTCCTCAAAAAATGAACTTTAAGTGTGATTTCCACCATTGTTTCTCTGCTTCCTTTTTCATTGCTTTCCTCTCTGATATCTAATACTTCCTTTCTTCTGCTTTCTTTGGGTTTCATTTGCAGTTTTTTCTAGATCCTTAAAATGAAATCAAGATCATTGATTTGAGAACTTTCCCCTTTTCCAGTATATATGCTATATGCTGTGCTGTGCTTAGTTTCTCAGTTGTGTCTGACTCTTTGCGACCCCATGGACTGTAGCCCACCAGGCTCCTCAGTCCATGGGCATTCTCCAAGCAAGAATACTGGAGTGGGTGGCCATGCCCTCCTCCAGGGGATCTTCCCAACCCAGGGATTGAACCCAGGTCTCCTACATTGCAGGTGGATTCTTTACTATCTGAGTCACCAGGGAAGCCCAAGAAGACTGGAGTGGGTAGCCTATCCCTTTGCCAGGGGGTCTTCCCAACCCAGGAAGCAAACCAGGGTATCCTGCATGGCAGGTGGATTCTTTACCAGCTGAGCTCCCAGAGAAGCCCATATATGCTATATTATATTATAAATATCCCTCTAAATACTATTAGAATTGCTTCTCATAAATTTTGTTATATTTTCAGTATCAGCCCATTCTCAATACTTCCTATTTTCCATTTTTATTTCTCCTCTAACCAATGGGTTATTTAGAAGTGTTACTTAGTTTCAAAATATTTGGGGACATTTAAATATCCTTCTGTAATTTATTTTTAATTTAATTCACTTGCGTTCAGAGAATATACTGTTTGCCAACAAAGGTCCGACTAGTCAAGGCTATAGTTTTTCCAGTAGTCATGAATGGATGGGAGACTTGAACTATAAACAAAGCTGAGTGCTGAAGAATTCATGCTTTTGAACTGTAGTGTTGGAGAAGACTCTTGAGAGTCCCTTGGACTGCAAGGAGATCCAACCAGTCCATCTTAAAGGAAATTAGTCCTGAATATTCTTTGGAAGGACTGATGCTGAAGCTGAAACTCCAATATGTTCGCCATCAACATATGCGAAGAACTGACTCATTGGAAAAGACACTGATGCTGGGAAGGATTGAAAGCAGGAGGAGAAGGGGACAACAGAGGATGAGATGGTTGGATGGCATCACTGACTCAATGGCCATGAGTTTGAGCAGACTCTGGGAGTTGGCAATTGACAGGGAAGCCTCGTGTGCTGCAGTCTATGGGGTTGCAAAGAGTAGTAAACGACTGAGCCGAACTGAACTGAACATACTCTGTATGACTTGACCCCTTTTAAATTTATTAAGATTTGTTTTATGGCATGGAATATTCTCTATCTTGGTAAGTATGTCATGCACTTGAAAAGACTATGTTATCAGCTTTCATCAGATGTAGTGTTGTATCAGTTTCATTTAAGTCGAGTTCGATGATAGTATTCAAGTTTTCTACTAATGAGATGGGGAGTTGAAATTTCCAACTATAATCATTTTGCCTGGTTTTCAGTTGTTTCAGGCAAAATGACAAATCCAGTCTGTTATTCCATCTTGGCTAAAGGCAAAGTCTGAAAAGTATATTCCTTTTTCTTCTTGACTTTTGCACTAGGATGGTCATTAAATAGTAGCATAAAAATGGGCATTTTTCTGTTGCTTCTTACTATAGAAAAATCATTCTCTTTCACCGTTAAGTAAGATGTTAGTTAGGTCTAAGTTTTTTGGACATGACTTCTGTCAGGTTGAAAAAGGTTTCCTCTATTCTTTGTTGTTTTTATCACAAAGGTTTTGAATTATGTCAAACAGTATTTTTCTGTGGCTATTGAAATTTTCATATGGTTTTTCTCTTACATACTGTTAGTATGGTGAACTATGTTGAATGATCTCAAATACTAAAGTAACTTTACAGTCCTGGGATTAACTACTTGGTCATGATATATTCTCTTCATATTCCTATAAATTTCTTTTTTTAAAGGATTGTTATATTTCTATTAATAAAGGTATTATTTAATATAATTGTATACTATTTTAAAATATTATATTTTTGATAATTATAACATCTGATTTTGGTGTCAGGATGCTTTTGGTCTCATACAATAATTAGGAAATTGTTCTCATCTGGTGTATTTTCTAAAAGATTTTGTAAATGTTTGATATTATTTCTTCCTTAGAAGTTTGATAGAATTAACAGTTGAACTCATGGGCCTAGAGATTTTTGTAGAGTTTAATTAAGAATTTACTCCTTGGAAGGAAAGTTATGACCAACCTAGATAGCATATTAAAAAGCAGAGACATTATTTTGCCAACAAAGATACATCTAGTTAAGGCTATGGATTTTCCCATGGTCTTGTATGGATGTGAGTGTTGGACTGTGAAGAAAGCTGAGAGCCGAAGAATTGATGCTTTTGAACTGTGGTGCTGGAGAAGACTCTTGAGAGTCCCTTGGACTGCAAGGAGATCCAACCAGTCTATTCTAAAGGAGATCAATCCTGGGTGTTCATTGGAAGGTCTGATGCTAAAGCTGAAACTGCAATACTTGGGCCACCTCATGCGACGAGTTGACTCACTGGAAAATACTCTGATGCTGGGAGGGATTGGGGGTGGGAGGAGACGGGGACAACAGAGAATGAGATGGCTGGATGGCATCACTGACTCGATGGACATGAGTTTGAGTGAACTCTGGGAGTTGGTGATGGACAGGGAGGCCTGGCGTGCTGTGATTCATGGGGTCACAAAGAGTCGGACACGACTGAGCGACTGAACTGAACTGAACTAAGAATTTAATTTCTGGTACTGATATATATATATATATAGGCTTCTCTGGTGGCTCAGAAGGTAAAAAATATCCACCTGCAATATGGAAGACCTGGGTTTGATCCCTGGGTTGGGAAGATCACCTGGAGAAGGGTACAGCAACCCACTCCAGTATTCTTGCCTGGAGAATCCCCAAGGACAGAGGAGCTGAGGAGACTACAGTCCATGGGTTCACAAAGAGTTAGACATGATTGAGTGACTAAGCACACATATTGATATATACATAAAAAATATAAATAATATGTATCTCTTTGCGACCCCATGGACTGTAGCCCACCAGGCTCCTCTCTCCATGGGATTCTCCAAGCAAGAATACTGGAGTGGGTTGCCATTTCCTTCTCCATAATATAAATATATGTAATTTATATAAATATATATCAATGTGTGTGATGCTTACTCCTTGGAAGACAAGTTATGACCAATCTAGACAGCATATTAAAAAGCAGAGACATTACTTTGCCAACAAAGGTCCGTCTGGTCAAGGCTATGGTTTTTCCAGTAGTCACATATGGGTATGAGAGCTGAACTGTAAAGAAAGCTGAGAGCTGAAGAATTGATGCTTTTGAACTGTGGTGTTGGAGAAGACTCTTGAAAGTCCCCTGGACTGCAAGGAGCTCCAACCAGTCCATCCTAAAGATCAGTCCTGGGTATTCATTGGAAGGACTGACGTTGAAGCTGAAACTTAATACTCTGGCCATCTGATGTGAAGAACTGACTCATTGGAAAAGACCCTGATGCTGGGAAAGACTGAAGGCAGGAGGAGACGGGGATGAGAGGATGAGATGGTTGTATGGCATCAACCACTGCCTCAATGGACATGAGATTGAGTAGACTCCGGGAGTTGGTGATAGACAGGGAGGCCTGGCGTGTTGCAGTCCATGGGGTCGCAGTTGGACACAACTGAGTGACTAAACTGAACTGATGTTATCAAATTTATCAGCCTAAAGATTTTTAAAAGAATATTCCTTTGTGAATATTTTGGTTTAGTATTATTTGTGTAATGTTTTAATTACAGGATCTATAGTCATGCTGCTTCTTTAATTGTTGATACTGGTTATTTGTTTCCTCTTATTAATCTTTTGATCTAGGTAGAGTACTATCAATTTTGACTTTTAAGAAGGTTGAATTTCGGTTTTATTTTTTGTGTTTTATTGATTTCTGGTTTTATCTTTATTATTTCCCTTTTCTACTTGAATTCTATCTCCTTAAGGTAGGAGCTTAGCTCATTGATGTTAGAGTTTCTTTTCTAATATCTAATGCTTAAAGTATTTCCTCTAAGCATCACTTTAATTGCATCTCACAAATGTTGATTGGTTATTTTCACTTTCACCTAGTTCAAAGTCTCTGATTTTCCTTTGACTCAGATTATTTAGAACTGTATTGTTTAATCTTTACATAAATTGAAATTTTTCAGATAGCTATTACCTTTCTAAGTTAATTGTTTTAGTCAAGAAAACAATCTACTTAATTTTATCCTTTAAATTGAGTCGTTATACAGCCAGTATATTGCCTGTCTTTGTTACCGTTCTTGTCTACTTGACAAGAATGTTTGTCTTGCAGTGTTTGGGTGGAGCCATCACAAATGTCAATTTGGTCGAGTTGGTTGAGAGAGTTCTTTGTTTTCTATGTAATTACTAATTTTCTATTTGTTCTATCCTTACCTGAGAGAGGAGTATTAAAATAGATAACAAAACTCTGGATGTATCTATTTCTTCTGTCAGTTCTGTAAATCTTGCTTCCTCTTTTTCCAGTTGTCTTTAGGTTAAACACATTTGATATTACTGTGTCTTCGAGTGACTTTATGCCTTTATCTTTGTAAAATGTCGTTCATTATCCCATTTGGTAATTTTGGGGTTTTCCCTCCCTGGGGATAATCAGAAACTGACTCTAGACAGAAGGCTGTGGCAATCATAGGGCTCATTGTTTGTTTTCTTTTCTCCTTGGGATCACAGACTGCTGTTTCAGGTCTGCAATCAGTTTTTTCACATATTTTGTCCAGTGTTTTACTTGGTTATGGTGAAAAGGTAAGGCTAGAGCCTGTTACTCCCTCATGGCTGCTAACGGCAGTGTGCCACTTTAATCATGACATATTTTATTTACTAAATTTAACAAATGTTTATGGAACACCTATTGTTGAAAGCCTGGGAACCCAGAGATGAGTCACAGGCCAATGTTATGGAGACAAGTAAAAAGTTACAATAGTGTGGCAGCTTTCAAATATGGCCCCCAAATTCTTTAATACTCTTTCCATGGAAAGGTGGGTTTTATTTCCTTTCCCCTTAAGTATAGATGCTGCAATTGCTTGTCCAGTGAAATACGACAGAAGCACTGCTATGCCCACTTTCTAGTTCAGGTCTTGAGAAACTGAGTTTCATTTTCCTGCCTCTTACAATGCTCAGTCCAATGTGCTGACACACGGGAGGTCCCCTGCAGGTGTTCCGGCCAACAGCCCCAATGACCCAGCCAATTGCCAGCGTCAACCACCAGTCATGTAAATGTGCACGATTTCAAGACTGTAGTTCCGGTGAATGATCCCAGCCTTGAGCCCCTCTTACTGACCTTGTATGCAAGACAAGCAAGCTATGCCCACACAGTTCTGTCCAAGTTTTTGATTTGCAAGCAAAAAAATGATTATTGTTGTGCTAGGTCAGAAACTTTGGGGTGATTTCTATGTAGTAAAAGATACTTAATATAATACCATTAAATGCTATGATAGAAATGGTCAATAATCAGCTAACTAACAAATACTTACTATGTGCCTATTACAGTTTAGAATTGGAATTTGAGTGAAGATTTAGAGAGGGTATAGAATTAGAGTAGGAAAGTAGAAAGAATTGCTTCTTTGAAGACATGGAAAGTATGGGGGAATCTGAAAGACTAAAGTAGAGGGTCTGAGAAACTGTTTAAAAAAAATGAGATTTTCAGGGGCCAGTTATATAAGGATGTAATACTAAGGAATTAGGACTTAATTATTTATTTAGTGACTGCATTCCCCATCAGCTATACTCTATAAAAGAGCTTTAATCTCTGTTTTTCCAGCATCTGGTATGATACTTGGTACACATAAGGAGTTAATAAATATTTATTAAATGACTGACTGAAGAACCATGTGATAACTTTAAAGGAATAACATACTCAGATTTTTGTTTTAGAAAAATCATTCCAGCAGGGGTATGGAGAAACGTGGGTGTATTTACTCAGTTGTTATAAGAAAATACCTTAGGCTAGGGGCTTAAACAAGAGATTTTTTAAAACAGTTCTGGAGACTGAAAATCTGAGATCAGGGTACCAGCATGATCAGGTTCTGGGGAGCACTCTCTTTCTGGCTTGCAGACACAGCTGCCTTCTCACTGCATCCTCACATGGCAGAGGAGAGGAGACAGAGTAAGCTCTCTGGTGTCTGTTCTTACAAATCCGACCACAAGGGCCCCACCTTCATGTCCTCATATAAATGTAATTACCTAATTATCTACCCAAAGAAGGAAATGGCAACCCACTCCAGTATTCTTGCCTGGAGAATCCCAGGGACAGAGAAGCCTGGTGGGCTCCCGTCTACGGGGTCACACAGAGTCGGACACGACTGAAGTGATTTAGCAGCAGCAGCAATTATCCACCAAAGGCTCAGTCTGTAAATGTTATCACATTGGTAGTTAGGACTTCAACATATGAATTTTGTGGGGACATGATTCAGTCCACAGCAGTAGGAAAGGAGAAAAACACAGCAGGAGATAAATGTAATAAATCATCTAAAAGATGATGGGAGTGTGAACTAAAGTAGTGTTAGTAAGGTTCCTGGAATATTTCTTTTTTTAAACCTTAAAATTGCAGATTTTTCCTGGAGTAACTCTAGTTGCATGGAGGTGTCTTCTTTTTTTTTTCTAATGTATTAGAATTTTCAAAATCAAACCAAAAAAGAAAAAGGGAATAATATATCAAAATTAACCACAGAATCTAGTAAACACATATTACAGAAACACTTGAATGTTTCTTTTTGTCTGGTGCCCAGTCCTGTCTGACTCTTTGCGACCCCATGGACTGTAGCCCACCAACCTCCTCTGTCCATGGGATTCTCCGGGCAAGAATACTGGAGTTATCTAGGGGATCTTTCTGACTCAAGGATCAAACCTGTATCTCCTGTTTCTACTGCACTGCAGGTGGATTTTTACCGCTGAGCCACCCTGGAAGCCCCTGAATGTGTCACTACAATGTTTCAAAAACTATGGTAAAAGTAAACGTGAAACTCATGTAGTTTCAATGTTTTAAGGGATAATCATGGAAAGGCAACTTCAAAATATAACCACTTTCACTTCTTCTATTTGGTTTTGTTAAATAGTATTAAAAATGCTTTCATAGCCATCATAAAGTCCTCAAATAGCTAACATCATTCTTCCAGGTCAGAATATATGGATAATTCCATGAAGATTACTACGTGCGTTATTTTACTTTAGTACTTCCAGAGTGCACATACTGATGAGCAAGGCTTGAACAATTTGCTCACCAACTTACTGCTGGCAACAGAGTTCTTCAGTGATGCACAAAGCACATCCAAATGCTTCTTCATAAATATCTGGCTCTGATACAGGGCAATTATGATTAATGTGTCCCAGACACTGATGTTTGGGAACTTGAGGTAGACAAGTTGTCACCTGATCCTGTCAGCCCAGCAATCAAAAACTGGTTTTTCAGAGAGAATTTCCTGCTTCACTGATTAACAGTGATGTTTTGGAAGAATTTTATACTTGTCATAAGGAAACATAAGCAAGCCTTGGCATTGGTTTCTTAAAGTGTAAAGAACCGGTGGGACTAACATACCACATTTTTTATACTGTTGTATTAACTATTTTTCTGCTTTTCAAAGAAACATAGGCTCATATATTTTTAACATAGCATTAAAATATTTGTAAAATATAAACTGCCTAAGAACAAAATATCATCACAAATACTGCAATTCAGAGATAATCAAATTATTATCACCTATGTCCTTTCAGCCATGAAATTAAAAGATGCTTACTCCTTGGAAGGCAAGTTATGACCAACCTAGATAGTATATTAAAAAGCAGAGACATTACTTTGCCAACAAAGGTCCGTCTAGTCAAGACTATGGCTTTTCCAGTGGTCATGTATGGATGTGAAAGTTGGACTGTGAAGAAAGCTGATCACCAAAGAATTGATGCTTTTGAGCTGTGGTGTTGGAGAAGACTCTTGAGAGTCCCTTATACTGCAAGGAGATCCAACCAGTCCATTCTAAAGGAGATCGATCCTGGGTGTTCATTGGAAGGACTGATGATAAAGCTGAAACTCCAATACTTTGGCCACCTCATGGGATGAGTTGACTCACTGGAAAAGATTCTGATGCTGGGAAGGATTGGGGGCGGGAGGAGATGGGGACAACAGAGAATGAGATGGCTGGATCGCATCACCGACTCGATGGACATGAGTTTGAGTGAACTCCAGGAGTTGGTGATGGACAGGGAGGCCTGGTGTGCTGTGATTCATAGGGTTGCAAAGAGTCGGACACAACTGAGCGACTGAACTGATGTCCTTTCAAACTGAAAATTTGGGGTATTGCATAATCCTATATGGTTTTGTAAGTGGCTTTTTCGGAGAAGGAAATGGCAACCCACTCCAGTGTTCTTGCCTAGAGAATTCCGTGGACAGAGGAGCCTGGTGGGCTGCTGTTCACAGGGTCGCACAGAGTCAGACATGACTGAAGTGACTTAACATGCATGCATGCATTGGAGAAGGAAATGGCAACCCACTCCAGTATTCCTGCCTGGGGAATCCCAGGGATGGAGGAGCCTGGTGGGCTGCTGTATGGGGTCGCACAGGGTCGGACACGACTGAAGCGACTTAGCAGCAGTAGCAGCAGCAAGCGGCTTTTTAAAAGGAATATACTTAGATGTCATTCTGTATAAACACAGATCTGTATTAACACTTTTAATAGCTGGAGAATTTTTATACTGTGTGTACTATGACCAATACAAATTAAAATGATTACTTACACTTATTTAGTGCTAGACTATGCCAAAGCTTTTGACTGTGTGGATCACAATAAACTGTGGAAAATTCTGAAAGAGATGGGAATACCAGACCACCTGACCTGCCTCTTGAGAAACCTGTATGCAGGTCAGGAAGCAACAGTTGGAACTGGACATGGAACAACGGACTGGTTCCAAATAGGAAAAGGAGTGCGTCAAGGTTGTATATTGTCACCCTTCTTATTTAACTTATATGCAGAGTACATCATGAGGAACGCTGGGGCTGGAAGAAGCACAAGCTGGAATCAAGATTGCTGGGAGAAATATCAATAACCTCAGATATGCAGATGACACCACCCTTATGGCAGAAAGTGAAGAGGAACTAAAAAGCCTCTTGAGGAAAGTGAAAGAGGAGAGTGAAAAAGTTGGCTTGAAGCTCAACATTCAGAAAACGAAGATCATGGCATCTGGTCCCATCACTTCATGGTAAATAGATGGCGAAACAGTGGAAGCAGTGTCAGACTTTATTTTTTTGGGCTCCAAAATCACTGCAGATGCTGACTGTAGCCATGAAATTAAAAGACGCTTACTCCTTGGAAGGAAAGTTATGACCAACCTAGATAGCACATTAAAAAGCAGAGACATTACTTTGCCAACCAAGGCCCGTCTAGTCAAGGCTATGTTTTTTCCCATGGTCATGTATGGATGTGAGAGCTGGACTGTGAAGAAAGCTGAGCGCCAAAGAATTGATGCTTTTGAACCGTGGTGCTGGAGAAGACTCTTGAGAGTCCCTTGGACTGCAAGGAGATCCAACCAGTCCATTCTAAAGGAGATCAGTCCTGGGTGTTCACTGGAAGGACTGATGCTAAAGCTGAAACTCCAATACTTTAGCCACCTCATGCGACAAGTTGACTCACTGGAAAAGACTCTGATGCTGGGAAGGATTGGGGGCGGGAGGAGACATGGACGACAGAGAATGAGATGGATGGATGGCATCACCGCCTCGATGGACATGAGTTTGAGTGAACTCCGGGAGTTGGTGATGGACAGCGAGGCCTGGCGTGCTGTGATTCATGGGGTCGCAAAAAGTCGGACATGACTGAGCGACTGAACTGAACTGATATGCTGGGTAACCCAGGGCTTCCTTTGTATGAATCCATTTGATCCTTACAACCCGATTATCTCTCCTGTTAAATACAGTTGAGGAAACTGAAGTACCGACAAGGAAGTTATCTGTCTAATCCCTAATGTCCTGCATTTTTCTATTAACAGTGCTTTGATAGTATAAGCAATGTTGCCATGAATATCTTTGTTCATGTTGTTAAACAATGTCTTTAGGATAAATTTCAAAAAATTGTTGGGTCCAGAGGTATTCACATTTTAAAACCTTGTGTTACACACTTTCAAATATTTCTACTGGGAGACTAATAATTTCATTTAACAATATGAATGTACGATTCCCCACATCCCTGGTTCTTTTTCATCTTTGTCTGACAAAAACGTATCAAAACGCTACTTTAATCTGCATTTCTCAGTTTTAAAAACGGGACCTCATAATGGATTTTTTCTAAGCACTCTTCGTCTATCACAATACTAATCTTGTTGACACATTCTAAACGTTTACATGCTGCAGTCAGCAATTACGGGAACTTTTGGTAAATTTACACAATTTCAATTTACATGCAAGATGCTCCAAGTTCGTTTCAAATGGGATGCACAAATCTCTAGAAAGATGCTCCTTAGAATTCCTACAGGATAGAGAAAAGTTTTTATTATTGTTAAATTAACTTATAAATAAAATTACTAAGTAGTTTAAGTTATTACTAACCACTGATCAAGCTTTAGATCCATTTTTCAGCTTTCTTTTTTTTTTTGCTCGGCTTTTTTTTTTGGGGGGGGGGGTGTTTATCGCAGACCTTTTTGGTCAACTGCTAATCACTGGTAACAGCCGGCGGATCACACAGCTAGTAGCTGCCAACGCCCAGCTAGAAGAGCTTTCGACAGAGCTTCCAGGCAGGCCTTCGGGGACTCGCTGGAAGGTGCCAACGCCGCCCCGGCCTCCGCGAGGAGCCGCGCGCCTGACACTCCCCTCTTCGGGATTCGGGCCAAGCCGCCCGCTCACATGACTTAACCAGAGCAAGCTTCCTGTCACCGCGGGCAGCGACCTGAACTCATAAGCCCTTTTACTTAGATGAGGAAAGGAGTTTCCATCCTCCGCCCTCGGGACCACAAACGTGCCCACCATCGGAGCACGGGGGAGAAGAGGGTTTCTCCCTACCCAGACGCGACCCCTTTTCTTTCTGCTCAGCCTCTGATTCACGCCTGAGCTCGTTAGTCGTCTTCGGTGCGCCTGGAGGACCCCGTCCTCCGGAGGCTCCGGACCAAGGCCAAGTCAGGAAAGGCAGGCATCCCTGCCACTGTCCCGTGGGGCTAGTCAAAGGCGGTCCGGGCGGAGGGGGCTCGGAGGCTGGGCCGGTTTCTGCGGGGCACGTTCGGGGCACGTTCGGGGCAGGTTCTGGACGGGCGACGCCCAGGGCACCCAGATTCCCGACAGGCTCCGCGCCCGGGGCCTTCGCGGCTCCTCCGCTCTTGCCGCCGCCGCCGCTGCCGCTGCCGCGGTTGCTGGGGGTCGGGGAGAGCTGGGGCTGTTGCGGGCCGCGGAGAGTCCGTCTCGGCCGCTGTTTTTGCCCGAGGAGACTTCCTTCTTAGGTCGCACCCTGACTCCCGTGGTGTCAAGGGGGAGTCCCTCCGGACACCTCTGCACGCAGTGGAGATGCCTCTGTTTGCCACCAATCCCTTCGATCAGGATGTCGGTAGGTGCTTCTGCTGCCCCCTGTCCACCCCCCGGCCCGCTCGGCCCGCTCCCGGCGGACGGTCTGGACCCCCGGGCCGGGCGGAATGCTGCCTCTTTCCTGAGGCTCTTTCTGTAAGGGTTTGGAGGAGGTTGGGGGCTTGTCGCATCTTTTTGGAAAAAAAAAAGGGGGGGGTGGGGACTGAGAGAGCCTGGGAAACAGGCCTGGAGCTGGGGCTGTGGGTTCCGAAAGAACTGCTGGAAAGGTGGGTGTCGAAGGCCGCGGAGGAACAGCTGGTGTGGCATCTGGTGCTTGGACATTGCTCCCGGGAGGACAGAATCGAGAGTTAGGGAGTCCCAGCTGGCGTAGGATGATCAGCTGTGTGATGAAGGGTTTCCCGGGCACATGTCAAACGTTGGGAACTGGGATAATGTTTTAGGTTAGCTTTCTTAGAGGAAATTAAAATCTGTTTTATAACTGTACCAGGGAGAGGGAGGAGAGAACTTTGGTTAAGGGTAGACTCTTAAAGATACTGGGAGAGAAATTAAGATGAAATACTTGACAACAGTATAAACACGCGTGAGGACCTGAGTCGCTGGGCTGCCTTCCTAGGGTAGGTCTCAGTACTTTAAGTGTAGAAGAGGATCTGGGATCTGAAAATACTAATTTGTTGTGAATTTGAAATACTCTTTTTTGTTTCGTGAATCACAGGTTTTAAGTCCTGATCATACGAATTCAACAGGTTAGCTGTGTGTGTGTGTGTGTTTTCCTCCTCTGAGGGTAATAATGACAGGAGTTTGAGTTTTCCCTGAGAGAATTTTGGGGTAACTACCTTGGCTCACAGGTGTGAAATGAACGCAAGTTAAACATCATGTCTAATTGTTATAGTCAAAAATAAGGACGACCTTATGGAATTGCTATTTCTGTATTTGTATAGATTAATTATGAAAGGTTTGAATTTGCTTTTTAATTCCCAACTTACAGCCTGCCACTGAAGCTTGAGGGTTTGGGTTAAGATTAGAAAAGATTTCAGTCCTGTCCCCACCACTGCCTAGCTCAGAGGGAAATCATGGGCAGATTACTTAAGTTCTTTGAGTCCTGGTGTCCTCATCTTTAAAGAGAGGGAAAACACATCCTGTTTGTGGTTCAGTGACATAACATGTATAGAGGATCTCCTGCAGTGCCTTTAGATAGTAGGCATCAACTCAAAGATAACTTTTTGGGACATTTTAAATGAATGTCCTGCATCCTAGCAGTGGATGGAGCATTAGAGGTCACTAGGAGTATTTAATAAATAAATAATTGGGAAGAAACATTTAATTTAATAAGTACTTAGCACACACTGTTTATAGGACACTGCTTGGTGACATAAGAGATAGTGATGAATAAGAGACGTGGTCGCTGTTCTCAAGCAGTTTTATAACTTACTACATTAATTTCCAGGGCAAATGGTTAAAATAAAACAGTTTCTTAACACCTGCTCCTTCTGTTTCCAGCACCTTGATCTAGTTTTCATGGTTGTATGTAACTGAGCTTCCACTTACCCAATCATCTTTATATCCCATTGCCCTTTGAACCCGCATTTCCATTGGATTTTTAATGTCAAATCCTTTCCCAGTACCTGCACTACCCAATTCAGACACAGGCTCCTTCTTGCTTTTACACTTTTGCTTGTATTGTTTCTTCTACGAAACTTTCTGCATGTCCTCATGATTAAAGGCCAACTCTGCATCCAGCTCATACCTGAATCATATCCTGATGACTCTAACCTGGGGTTTCCATAAGTGACGAATGGTTTGGACCAAGTAAATGTCTTTGTCAAGGGTATCTGTCCTCTGCAATGTAGGGTGTTTAGTAGCATCCCTGACCTCTCCCGGCTTGATGTCAGTGGCACCTCTCCCCACCCAACCCACAGCTATGATTTGAAACATCTCTAGACACAGCTAAATGTCCCCAGAGGGCACAGAATAGTTTCCAGTTGAGGAACATTGTTCTATCCCACTCTTGTTGCCGCCCTTTTCAGACCTCCTGCAATACTTTTTGTCTTTACTAAATTATTTCATATTAAGGTGGTGTTGGAGAAAACTCTTGAGAGTCCCTTGGACTGCAAGGAGATCCAACCAGTCCATTCTAAAGGAGATCAGTCCTGGGTGTTCACTGGAAGGACTGATGCTAAAGCTGAAACTCCAGTACTTTGGCCACCTCATGTGACAAGTTGACTCAATGGAAAAGACTCTGATGCTGGGAGGGATTGGGGGCGGGAGGAGAAGGGGATGACAGAGAATGAGATGGCTGGATGGCATCACCGACTTGACGGACATGAGTTTGAGTGAACTCCGGGAGTTGGTGATGGACAGGGAGGCCTGGCGTGCTGTGATTCATGGTGTCGCAAAGAGTCGGACATGACTGAGTGACTGAACGGAACTGAAAGGTAGTCATATCTTGCGTTATGCTTCTTAACTCTTACTTGTTGCTACAGAGGAGATGCTTAATAAAAGTTTGTTGAGTTGAGAATGTATCAGTTGAACCTGCTAGGGTAAGCTTCTTGAGTATAGGAGCATTGTTTTGCTCCAGAAAAGCTTACTTTTTAGCTTCTTTGTTTTTGGCTCTCTGGCTGGTGACTGGTGGAGTCTTAGTTCCCTGTCAAACCTGTGCCTTTGGCAGTGGAAGCAGAATTCTAACCACTGGACCACCAGGGAAGTCCCAGAAAATTTTACCTTTTAAAAGCTAGGTTTTAGTGTTTGGATCACAACTTTCCCCATGATCCATGTATCAAAATATCATGAAAGGTTATCTAAGAAGACTTGCAAGAGACTCCCAGTAAATCATCCTTGGACAGAGTCCATTAGACTCCCATTAAAACTTTTTTTTCTAGGATAACATACAGAATATAGTATGTTTAATACATTTAACGATTTTTTCTCACTTTATCCATCAGTGAGCATGTCAGTGATAAACTTTCACTAACTCATTTGATTTTTTTATCACTTAACATTAGCATATATTTTTACCACTTCAAAATTAATTGCTGTTAGCTTTATTCACCAATAAACTGGTAAACTAAAACCATAAATCAGAAATTTACTGATTTATACCACGTAACATTTTACATTCCAGCTTGTGCTTCTTCCAGCCCAGCGTTCCTCATGATGTACTCTGCTGCTGCTGCTGCTAAGTCACTTCAGTCGTGTCCGACTCTGTGCGACCCCATAGACAGCAGCCAACCAGGCTCCCCCGTCCCTGGGATTCTCCAGGCAGGAACACTGGAGTGGGTTGCCATTTCCTTCTGCATATAAGTTAAATAAGCAGGGTGACAATATACAACCTTGACATGCTCCTTTTCCTATTTGGAACCAGTCTGTTGTTCCATGTCCAGTTCTAACTGTTGCTTCCTGACCTGCATACAGGTTTCTCAAGAGGCAGGTCAGGTGGTCTGGGATTCCCATCTCTTTCAGAATGTTCCACAGTTTATTGTGATTGACACAGTCAAAGGCTTTGGCATAGTCAATGAAGCAGAAATAGATGTTTTTCTGAAACTCTCTTGCTTTCTCCATGATCCAGCGGATGTTGGCAATTTGATCTCTGGTGCCTCTGCCCTTTCTAAAACCTGCTTGAACATCTGGGAGTTCACGGTTTACATACTGCTGAAGCCTGGCTTGGAGAATTTTGAGCATGACTTTACTAGCGTGTGAGATAAGTGCAATTGTGCGGTAGTTTGAGCATTCTTTGGCATTGCCTTTCTTTGGGATTGGAATGAAGACTGACCTCTTCCAGGTCCGTCTAGTCAAGGCAATGGTTTTTCCCGTGGTCATGTATGGATGTGAGAGTTGGACTGTGAAGAAAGCTGATCGCCGAAGAATCGATGCTTTTGAACTGTGGTGTTGGAGAAGACTCTTGAGAGTCCCTTATACTGCAAGGAGATCCAACCAGTCCATTCTAAAGGAGATCAATCCTGGATGTTCATTGGAGGGACTGATGCTAAAGCTGAAACTGCAATACTTTGGCCACCTCATGCGACGAGTTGACTCACTGGAAAAGACTCTGATGCTGGGAAAGGTTGGGGGCGGGAGGAGAAGGGGACGACGGAGAATGAGATGGCTGGATGGCATCACCGACTCTGTGGACATGAGTTTGAGTGTACTCCGGGAGTTGGTGATGGATAGGGAGGCCTGGCGTGCTGTAATTCATGGGGTCGCGGAGAGTCGGACACAACTGAGTGACTGAACTGAACTGAACATTTTACATAAAGAAGTAAAATACTGAAGATAACTTTTCCTTTGAAGAAACGCCTCAATATGTTATTAGAACATATGCTCCCTGAGGACAGAGCTTTTTGTTTGGTTTGTTCACCACTGTATTCCTAACATGTAGACCACTGTCTGGCACTAATAAACATTCAGTAAACATTGAACACATGAATCTCATTTCAGATGTTTTACTTCTTGCTCAGTTGAACTCTTGAATTATAAAGATAACTCATTCCATCAAGCTTTTATTTCAAAGTCCCTGGTGAATCCCATTTTACCAAATCCATTGGTCAATTCCTAGTCCATTTCTTTGTTGATCTCTTAGCATTCCTGTTTTTTATGTACTTTATTCTCTTAGTTTCTAGGACACCAAACTTTTTCTTTCTACTTAGCTCTTTTTAAGTCTTTTTGGATTCCCTCTCTTTCTCTCTCTTTTTTTTTTTGACTTCCAAATGTTCAGTCCTAGAACTTAATTTTTGATATATATTTTTTTCCCTTTGGAGTCTTACAAGGTGATTTAGCTTAGTGTTAAGAATTCAGGCTCTGAAGCCGCACTGCCTAAACTCAATTCCCAGGTTAGCTGCTGACCAGCTGTGTAACTTTGCTTAGTTGCTTAAATATACTGTGCCTTGGTTTCCTTATTGTTAGTATGGGAAATAGAGATAATAACAGTGTTTGATTTCTTCCCCAAACCTGCTCAGTCCTTCATCCTTGCCTATTTCAATAGATGGCATTGCTGATATTTACTATCACTCATCTCTAATGTCTGCTGCTGCTGCTAAGTAGCGTCAGTCGTGTCCGACTCTGTGCGACCCCATAGACAGCAGCCCACCAGGCTCCCCTGTCCCTGGGATTCTCCAGGCAAGAACACTGGAGAGGGTTGCCATTTCCTTCTCCAATGCATGAAAGTGAAAAGTGAAAGTGAAGATGCTTAGTCGTGTCCAACTCTTAGCGACCCCCTGGACTGCAGCCCACCAGGCTCCTCTGTCCATGGGATTTTCCAGGCAAGAGTACTGGAGTGGGGTGCCATTGCCTTCTCCGCTCTAATGTCTAGGAGTCATCATTGATGCTCCTTTTCCTTCACCCTCCACATCTGTACTTTAAGCCAGTTCTTCTGGCTCTCCTTTAAAAATATATCTAGAATCTCATCACTTCTCCTTCGCTCATCACTGTTATCTTACTCCAGTCATCCTTCTCTCTTTGATAGACTGTGGCAGGAGCTGTCGGCTTCTTTGCTTCTAGTTCTTGCCCTTTTCAATCAGTTTTCATTTACAAAGATCCATGTTCTTTTAAAAATCTGAGATACTGTCGTTTACCTGCTCAGAATCTTCCAGGACCTTCCCATGCCACTTACTGGGAAATGCAAGTTCCTAGTGTGGCTCACAGTCTGGTCCTTCCTGTGTTCTGATATTATGATCTCCAAACAGTTTCATTCTAAGCTTCTTGTTTCTTAGTACACCAAGCTCATTTCTGCTGTGGTATCTGTGTTGTGCTGTTTTCTTTGTCTAGAACACTCTTCCCCCAAGTATTTGAAGATTTGGTATTCATCAATCGTTCAAGACTGTTCAAATAAGTTTCTAAGAGCGGCTTCCCCTAATTTCTTTCTGTAAAAAATATCCATCTTCACCCTGTGTCCTTGTTCCATTTTGTTTCTCCATTGTACTCAGCTACCTCCCATTGATTGATTGATTGTCTCCTGTGTAGAATATAAACTCCTGGAGGATGAGAAATTTTCAGTTCTGTTCCTAATACCTTAGGGCCAATGCCTGGTACATAGGAAGCACTCAATATGTGTTTATTAAATAATGAGTTGTTGATATTTTGCTCCCTCTCTGGCCTTGCCCATCTATTTGGTGTTCTGTTACCACCTAAAAAAATCAATGTCAGAAAACTGAGCTTATCTTTCCAGATGGGTTCTTTCTTAATTATGTAGTTTATTTTATCATGTTCTAGTTATCTTGGTTTGAAACCCAAGAGATATCTTTGAAATCATTACCCTGCTTCTGCCGAATCATCATGTCTTAGTTTTTATAATACTGTGTTTGCATTCCTAGTCACACTATTTTGGTCCAGTTCATACCCTACAATCTTGCTCATGTTTTGTTAGCCCAGTCAGTATCAAACCACAACGAGTTTAATTTTCATAAATGTCAGTATCACAGTCTCCTGCAGTTTAGTGTGAGGGAAAGACCTTGCTTGAGCTTTGGGATTAAACTGCAGATACAGAGTCGGCTCTTACTAGTGGGCAGAATGTGGACTTAAAAAACACACAACATTCTCTTTACTGGAGTTGACTATTCAAATTCAGCATGTTCAGAATTACATTCAAACTTTTCTTCTTGAGTAAGCTTTTCCTCTATTCCGATGACTGGTGCTTCAGTTTACATAGTCACATATGTCAAGAACCCGAGTGTCATTCTTAAATTCTGAAGTTGTCATTTTCCAGATTCTCACAGGAAATACATGCTGTCTGCTGTGAGCCGGGTACCCTGAACTTGCCCTCAAGGATTCTGGTGCTGCCGTAGTCTGTGTGCTTCTAATAGCTCTTAAGTTTATTCACTGGTCCCTCCATTCATGTCTCCCATCCTTTTTTTCCTCACTGCCTCCACCCAGGCATGTTTAGCTTGCTCTCTGATGAGTGGTCCAGCAGCTATCTTATCCCTGCTTCCAGTCTGTCCCCAGTTATTTTCCAGGTGACAGTGATATTTCTAAAATGTAAATGTGATCTTATGGCTCCTCTGATTAAAATAGTTGAATGAATCTACAGCTCTCCACAGGAATTTGCACTTTCCAGCATAGCATATATGACCTAACCCTAATCTCTTCGGCCTCTACATTTCTCCTCAAGGCATATTTCCTGGTTGGTTTTACACCATGGCTTTTTCGTTTGTAGATTCTCTGACCTGACGTACTTTTCTCTTCCTTAATCCCTATTAAAGGCTCTTTTGAGGAGATGATGCACGTAAAGCACTCACCCCAGTACCTGAGCGAGGGATACATTTCAGATCCTCTTATAATCAAGTTAGACAACAATTTGGAGGAGGCTGCTCAGCTTCTGTCTTTCAAATTTAATTAACTTTATAAAGATCGCTGGGCTAGTAAATGGCTGAACCAGAATTCAAGTGCAAGTTGTCTCACTCAGTCTTTACTCATGCTAAATAACTGGTAATTGTTAGCAGAATATAAGCACTCTCTATAGGGCTTTCCAGGTGGCGCTAGTTGTAAAGAACCCACCTGCCAATGCAGGAGACAGAAGAGATGCCGGTACAATCCATAGGTTGGGAAGATCCCCTGGAACCTTCTAGGGATGGCAGCCCACTCCAGTATTCTTGCCTGGAGAATCCCATGAACAGAAGAGCCTGGTGGGCTACAGTCCATAAGGTTGCAAAGAGTTGGACAGGACTGAAGCGACTTAGCATGCACGCACTCAGATTCTAAGAGGTGGAATCAGTTATTGTAAAACATACTGGGAAGGAAAATGTGAAAATCCAGAATACAGATCTGTTAAGGGTCTGCTGTCCACTGGGTTAAGAGATTTTCTACTCAATGTTTCTGCTGTTCCTGTTTTACTTCTCCTGTAGGTTATTCTTTCTTATGCGTCTAGGTTTTCAGTTCTATCTTGGGCTCTTTTCTGGGACACTTTCATGCTTTCCTTTGACACCTGCTTGCCTGTCTGGTCTCGTTAGAAGAGCTTTAGATTGCTCTGCCAATAGGATTTCCAGTGCTCAGGATGGACAGGAATGTTAGGTGAAACATTTCTGGAAAACTGAGTCTGATGATCTCCAAAAGAGGATGACTTCTTTAGGACTTGTGTTTTCCCTTGGCTGATTTGATGAACTCTTACATCTCCAGACTGATTGAATGAGTCTTTTTCCTATAGCCTGAACTTGGTACGCAGTCATCCTGGCAGCATCTCCCCAAATCTCTGGCAGTCATAAATTTTGAGAAAATCAGAAGTAGCTGCTTATCAGAAAAAATTCTTCAATCCTTGAGAAGACTACTGAAATTCAGATGAGGCTTGGTGTGTGATTTTTCTGGGTACTGGTAGGCAAATTTCTCAGTCTCCCGTTTTTGAGTATAATGGTAAGGATAATCGGAGGATAAAATGAGATCATTATGAAGCTTTGAATTCTTTGGAAGCAAGTCTGTTATATTTGCTTGTCACTTTTCCCTTTCCCACGAACCCTGTTTTTTGTCTTAGAAAATGAAGTTTTGACATCGCTGTTTACAAATCCATGTTGAACTGCTACCGATAGTTTATATTTTTCTGAATTAAAAAATGTTTATTGTTTTACAGCCTAGAAGAACTGAGCTATTGCTCTTGATCTTGAGAGGCAGCATCAGTAAATAATATGAACAGTTTTAGTGTTCTGAGTTGAGTGGCATCTCTGATCTCTTTATTAAGATTGAGTTAGATCCTGATCCTATTTATGCATACGAAAATGTTTAGCTTAATATCTGCTAATGACTGTGCCAGACACCCCTGGGTATGCCTTAATTCAGATCATCCTTAGTTGTGATAATAGACAATTTGTGTTTCATCAGACATAAGCTTGTCATTTCTAGTTAACTATTTACTTTTTAGTAAGTTAGGTTTTAGTAAGCTCAACT